>NW_027466259.1:0-312500 GCF_046127955.1 Nelusetta ayraudi
CCGACATTATCTCCCAGTACACCAGTGTTGCCGCGGCGGCGCAGTGGTTGACAACCACTGCTCTCGATGACGCTCCTCCCCCTTGCGTCTCGCAGCTCGATGGTCATCCGAGACCTGACCCTGCGCAGCGCCGCCAGTTTCGGCTCCTTCCACCTGATCCGCCTCCTGTACGACGAGTACATGTTCTACCTGGTGGAGCACCGCGTGGCCCAGGCCACAGGGGAAACTCCCATCGCCGTGATGGGAGAGGTGAGAAGGCTCAACCACGCGCCCGGCGGTCCAGACGTCACAGGTTTATTGACCCAAAGTAAAAATGTTTCTTGTGTCTCCGACAGTTCAGCGACCTGAGCACCATGATGCCGTCACTCATGGACAAAGGTGAGGTCACTCTGCTGGCCGAGCGTGCAAGATTTGGAGATGTGGAGAAGAAACGGCGACATCAAGTGGTTACACTTTAGATTGCGGCGCTCTTCCCTGCACCCTAACCCTCTCCCGATCTCCCCAGTGAGCTACGGTGGCCTTTGCACACAAACCTGGATCCCTCGTATTCATGAATCAGATGCAGTCTTCAAAACTGTAATTGTTATATATATATATATATATATATATATATATATATATATATATATATATATATATATATATATATATATATTTATATACATGCATATGTATGTATATATGTGTATGTATATACATATAAGCTTTACATGTATACATATAAAGCTTATATGTACGCATACAAGCGTTCACCATTATAAAAAGGATTATTCAGGTCAAATTTTACACTCTGGACCTTCAAGTCAGACTATTCCAGTGTTATTGACTCCCCCTGGTTCATGCAGACAGGGTCCAAAGGGTTTCGTTCAGAAAGAGTTCCTGTTTGAGGGCCGAGTGTTCTCTGCCGTCCTACAATCCCAGAATTGTATCTTTAAACCGACACATCTGCGATGGGTTTTGTTTTGTTTTGTTTTTTTGTTTTGTTTTTTTAAATGAATGAACCAAAAGCTAAATGTTCAAAAGAAGAAGGAAAAAACCAAATCCCTGGCAGACTTTGACGATGGTAACAGCTGCCGCTCTGCTCCCCCTTCTGCCACCAGACGTGTCCTTCGCCGACCAGATGAGCGACCTGGGCAGCGACGCCGACGCGTCCCGAGGGTCGGCCGAGCCGCCGTGAAGAGAGAGAGGGTGGAGATCAGCCTCCCCCTGCAGGAGATGTGAGTGACCACCGCCACCAGCCACCAGCGTCTCCTCCTGCAGGAAGTGACCCCCCCCTGCTCCCCCCTCCCTCACCCGCCCCACGGTGGCTTCAGGGTCCCTCCCCAACCTCCCTCTCCTTGTGAATCGGCAATTGTAAGGGGCCGGGCACGTGGGCGCCCCCTGCTGGAGGTGTGTGACACAAAGATGTAGCGGCCCCCTTCTTTTCTCCCAGGAAACTCACATCCGTTACTTTAATCGACTCACAGATGTCTAACACAGTTTTCTCTAAAAAAAAAATATGTTTTGCTACTCAGATGATGTTGTGCAGTACCTTTGGGAAGTTTACCTTTGGGTGGTGGTGTGTGTGGTGTGTGTGTGTGTGTGTGTGTGTGTGTGTGTGTGTGTGTGTGTGTGTGTGTGTGTGTGTGTGTGTGTGTGTGTGTGTGTGTGTGTGTGTGTGCGTGCGTGGTGTTTGTGGCTTTTATTTCTCATTTGTTTGTTCTTTATGAATGCTGACTAGCCGTGCCATAGTGTTGCATTTGAGTGCCTTAGATCGCTAACTCTGAAACCACCACTCCCACCCCCACCCCCCCCACCACCACCACCTCGGGTGTCTACCTGTCCCTCAGCTGTGCCTCTACAGCGTTATGAATGTATCGTCTCCAAACCTCAGACATCGGCAGCACCTTCAAGGTTGATTTAGGATTTAGGTGAAGGGGCGGACGCTCGTCGTCGCCTCTTGCTGCAGCCTGTGGCAAACACACACTCTCACTTAAAAGACAGGAACACGCGACCTATGGACTCAAAGGATATTTCCTTCACATGCTCCGAGCAGCTTTAGGCCTTCAGCCCCCCCCTCCCCCCTCCTAGACTCACTGCAACTCATGGAACAGTGCAGCACCTGCGTGAGATCTTGATCTGAGTACCTCAGTAGATTCCTCAGAATGTAGCCACTCCCCCCCCCCCCCTCCCCTCCCTTTTGAAATCCATACTGCATCAATGCATGCATCAAGGATGAGTCCTGATCCCAAAGACCTCCTGTAAGTGAACTGGGGGCCGGACTGGAACCGGGTCCGTCACACTGAACCTCTCTCTCCACGCGCGTTGCCGCGGATGGTCAGAGGTCCACTGAGGACGTCTGAACTTTCCACGAGATGTTGAGGGAATATTCCAAGTTGGAAACCATCAATCCAGACAGCCATCCGTTCCGTTTACCATCCCCGCTACTCCTGCACTTCTCAACTCTCCTGCAACAGTCTGCCTCTATTAGCCATTAGGAAGGTTAAAGGTTAAAGGCCCGGTGGTTGTCGCAAAATTTGTCCTCCGCATTCGACCCATCGCCCCCTGAGGGAGCCACAACCCACAACCCCGCCAGTCTCAGGGCGGACACTCTACCACAAGACCCCTGAGCCGATTAGATCTCAACCACAGGACAATAATGGCGACAGCGTAACACAATATTTAAGGGCTTTAACCCATTATATGTAAATACTAGGTCTGTCAGCAGTCAATCGCAATGAGATTGAAAACAGCTCAACTTTTTTTGAGCCGTCACCCGTCGTTAGTTCCTCAGGCTGTGGGGGTGCGGCCACCTGCACTACACTGTCCCTCAGCGACTCAAGTCAATCGTTAATAACTCTGGCTCTCCACAGTGGCGTCCCAGCTGTAACCCAGGTTCCCTCCCAACTTGCAACCTTGCCAATTCCACGCCGTGGTTTCCAATTTTGAAAAATCCCCAGCCTGGTGCGAGTGGTCCAGTCCCAGCAGCATCCTCCCCAGACCTCCCAGAGCCTGGAGGACCTCAGGTTGTGCCCTCAGGTCCACCAGGGCTCCATCTGCACACACACTTCACTCTCAAGTCTGCAGTCTTGCAGACTCGTGTTGCACCTCAGCAGCACGAATCACCAGAATCAGTGCACAACAAACGACTCATCCGCCAAATTGTACTCTGGTGAAGCCCCGGCAGCACAGTGCTGCCGCTCCCCCATCACTCACTAGGCCCGGACTAGACTAGACTAGACTAGACTAGACTAGACTAGGAAGATCTGCTTTGAGGAGATGTTGGGATTGGAGCAGTGAGTTCACAGCAGGGGTCACCAACCTTTTTGAACCTGAGAGCTACTTCAACACTAATCTGACATAACACATTTTCTCAGTTAGCCTTTAGCCACGTATTATTCTTAATAATAATAATAATAATAATAATGATAATAATAATACTGATCACATTAATGAGTTCTCAATGATTATCAACATCGACCAGACCCCCCCCCCCCCCCCAAACCACAGAGACTCGGACCTCGTGCTGTCGCTCAGACACCGTTGCCTTCTTCAGATTGACCCAACTGACAAACACGGTGCATTATGTGTGTGAGGAAGTCCAGAATAAATATAAATATTATGTAAACAGTATATACATCTAAAAATGTTTGTAGGACGTGCGTGGCTCCGTGAACCCTCGAGTCCTTGTCTAATCAGTGGCAACTTAGGAAATACTTTGACGTGTAATTGATCAGACCCGTGTGTGTGTGTGTGTGTGTGTGTGTGTGTGTGTGTGTGTGTGTGTGTGTGTGTGTGTGTGTGTGTGTGTGTGTGTGTGTGTGTGTGTGTGTGTGCGTGTGTGTGCGATTAAATCTCTTTTAAATCTCAAATGTTCAATGTACGAAATGAAATGAAATGAAATGAAATGAAATGATTGCTCTGGTGCCTGCGCGCCCAGTCAAATTGCGAAGCTGTCACGAAAGAGTCGCCTATTTATATGAACCGTCTCTGTTGGTTTTGCATCAGCGTTGTGTGGCCGTGGCGAGGCCGACGCCTCTTTCCCTCCTCGTCTCGCTCTCAGCTGATTTCGTTGTAGCGTTGAGAATCCTCGAGCTTGACTTATAAAGTTTTTTTTTGGTGTGTGTGTTTGTTTGTTTGTTTTGTTTTGGGGTTTTTTTTGGTAACTTGTGCCTGTCACAGTAATTTGCCTTCAAGTGCTTTGGAAAACAAGTAATTTTTTTTTTTTTTTTTTTTTCTGTTTGTACTTTGTAATGTTTTGTAAGGCTGCTTTAGATTTTCCGGCGGAGGATTATTTTGTATTACATTAGATCTGGTTCTTTCCTATAAGTATACTGAACTCTTATTTTTGTGCATTTTTAAACCTGTTCTTGATTACACTTTAACTCTCCCGAGGACAGAGGACGATCCGTAATAAACTACATAGTTGAGCTGTATTTTGTACTTGGTCATGATGTGTAATAAACTGGTGTACGCCAAAGGTTTGAGCACATTTATTATTATTATTATTATTTTTTAAGCAAATATTAACATCACAAAACTTCTCTTGGAAACAACAGCTGTTTGTGAGAATTCTTCCAAGGTTTTGTTCAATATTGCCAATCTTTCCTTTAAAGATTTTCTAGTCATTAAATATTTACATCATATTAAAAAAAAAAAAAGAAAAAAAAGAAATCCTATATTCCAACTGACATCTGCTGAATGTTTAACTTAATCATCACATTTATTCTCCCGGTAACACACCAGGACTCTGACATGTAGCTTAGTTTGCAGTTCCATAAGACGCAGAGGAGGAAGTGGAGTTTAGTTCCTCTAGAGGAAGTAGAACCTAGTGTGCTAGACAAATCTTAAATTAAGAGTAGAAGAAGAAGAGGAGGAGGAGGAGGAGGAGGAGGAGGAGGAGAAGATGTTGGTCGTCATTCAGCGGGACTCCATCAGTAGTAAGTGCACGTCTTCCGTTTCGGGCTGAGCAGCCAGACGAGGCGTCTTTCACCTTCAGAGTCTTTCAGCGTCGTCTTTCTGTCTCAGGCTGCTCGGCGGCTCTGACAAAGTGCAAAGTTGGGCGAAGCGCCGGCCGCGGCCCTTTCAGTGTTCACAAGGAGCAGCCTGCCATGTACTTCCCTGTGGAAAAGAGCGGAGAGAAAGAAGAAGAAGAACAACAACAACGCAAATTGAAGTTGCGGTGCGAGGACGAGACGCAGAACAATACATTGTAATAATAATATAATGATTAAACATCATTTTATCACTTTAATTGAAGGTTCCGAGGTGTGTGAGTGTGTGTGAGTGTGAGTGAGTGTGTGTTCCCAGCCTCACCTGTGGCGAATCTCTTCTTGACCAGCGACATGCGGTAGCGGCTGCCCACCAGCTCCACGTCCAGGCCCGACAGCGACGTCCCCGAGCCCACAAACTGGAGCGCCAGGCTGGGCGGGGGGCCGCGGGGGACCTCCAGGCACTGCCAGCTGGCACACAGGGTCCCCGAGCCTGACACACACACACACACACAACATGATTTTAAAATAACGACTCTTGGGTTCCATGTTCGTGCGACAGTGGAAAACCTTTGAAACTTTTTGTCTGAAATTTGTTCTTTGACCAAAACCAAGCAAGAAAAACACACACACTCCTGTCATTGTTGCTGTACGACGTAAGATAAAGTCCCGTCTCGTAGTAGTGATTGGAAAAAAAATATATTTTAAAGAAAATTCTAGTTTGATCTTTAGCCATTGAAACAGTGAGGCGCTTGACAGCAGTATCAGATCCAGCCAGAGCCACCGAGTCTGCTACGTGGTGCAGAGCAGTGGCCCGGTCGGACCGGCTGCTCGGCACATGATGGCGAAGGCGCCGGTGCCGAGCAGCTGCTGCGTTCAAATGCTAATTCCGCTGCTGAAAGGCGTTAGCACGCCTTCGGGCTTTTAACAGCAGAAGGATTGTGGAGCCCCAGAGAGCCATTCACCAAACTCTTCATTATCTCGCGGAGGACGTTCCAGTCGTCTTAACGAGGAGCGAAACATGAGACTTGGCGATCAGCAGTTTGTCTTTAACACGGCCGCTCCACGGCTGCGATCAGGCTAGCTAAACGAGTGGAAGCGACGGCGGCGGTGACCTCTGACCTTTGCTGTGATTGGTCGGGGAGAGGTTGGGCAGCTTCCAGAGCAGCCGCCGCTCCTCGGCGTTCCTGAGGGGGCAGGAAGTGAAACATCGTTAACGGCGAGCGGCCACCACCGCTGTCCCCGTCGACCGCGACTCCAGCGGCAAGCGACTCGACTGAGAGAGAATCAGCCCCTCCGACTTCACCTCGCATTGACTTTTCAATTGACGCCTCAGAGCATCATCAATCCTCCTACACAAACACCGCATCGCCCCGATACATCATGGCCATTCCTCTGATGAATGACTTCATAATAACTGACTGTCTCACACACCACTGTGACTGGGAAGAGGTGTCCTATCCCACACACAGTAAATGACGGCGGGTCCTCACCAGGAGGCGGGCGGCTGGCACTGCAGGTCGGTGGCCGTGTGGTCCAGCGGCAGCAGCACCTGGACGGCGGTGAGCTGGGTGGAGGGCGCCGTGGCCGGGCAGCAGTGGTAGTCCAGCGAGATGCGGGTGACCGTGCCGCTGCGCTGGCACTCTGCTGACAGCAGGAGGGGGGCGCGGCCAGGGTCCTGGGAGGAGGCCTGGGGGGGAGGGGAGGGGGGGGGTTTGAGACGAGCGGACAGACTGGGTCAACCTCCACTGAACGAGATGGGCCGAGCATCGGGTCACTGGGCGACGACTCCTGGAAGTTGCAATGCTTCTCGCTGACTGCAAATCGAGGCCGCGCTCGATGTTTTCTTCATAGCTTTACGTTAAAGTGAGCGAAAAAAAAAAAAACGACTTTGTGGTTTAGATCAACGTTTCTCAACTGGTGGGTCGCAACCCAGTTCTCCAGACCGCCCTCCTTAGTTTGTTTTTTTTCAAAGCTATCAGTTTTGATAACTTCACTCATGTACTTAGTAGACATGATAGAAAGTGGGCCGGTGTTTTTATAATTGACGATACCTGATATTTCAACAGTCCCACATTGTAGTAGGAGGCCTGCGGGTTGGCCTCCGCTTCCCTCTGCAGGTAGAGCTGCAGCGCCTGCATGTTGAACCAGTAGTCCCTGGTGTCGGGGTCACTCTGGGATGGGTCGCTGTACATAGAGGTGCGCACCGGGCCGTCAGTGGCTGCGTCAGGTCAAATGGAAGAAAACAAGGAAAGAAAACCCGGTGGTGATCGTGACCTGTAGAGCAGCTTCTGGTTGGGCAGGAAGTGGTCGATCCGGGAGATGTTGACCAGTCGGAAGCTGAGCACCGGGACGTTGGGGTTGGCCGTGAAGATGCGGGTGATGCCGGCGGGGAAGGACATGGTCAGGTCGCCCGTGATCTTCACCAGACATCTGGGGGGGGGGGGGGGGGGGGGGGGAGGAGACGGACGAGCAGAGCTGTGACGTGGCACCCCAGCGGCTGGATTCTATTTCTGGGACGTTTCCAGTCAGGCGGAGAGGACGGACACTGACCGATTGTGCTGTCCGCCTTTGAAGTAGGCGTTGATGTATTCTGTGATGGCCGCTGCCACTGGCCACGCCTCCTGCGTGCTGAGGGAGATGGGGCTGGGACCTCGGGACAGGTGCACTGCAGAGATGCATCAATTTAGTCAAAGACACACACACACACACACACACACACACACACACACACACACACACACACACACACTTAAGTCGACTTAAGTTAGTACACCGACTGTCACACACACTACTGGGACTGGGATGATGGGGGTGTGTATGTACATACATATATATGTATATACATACATACATACATACATACACATATACACACATACATATCTATGTATGTATTTTATTTTGACGGCTGCTGCAACAACATGGGCGTGGACAAAAATCCACATGTAACAAAATAAATGGTTTTCCTCTTGCTTGCAGTGCACTTTCCTACCACCAGAGGCCACTAACTCTTCCAGACTGGGCCCTTAAAATAGATGGGGACACCCTGAGCTAGCTGCTCCCTTCACTTGTTAAACAGTTCAACAGGCCAATTCATTTCATCACTGATGGGAAACATGAGAATAAAGACTCGAACAACAATGCTGCGAGAGCTCAGTCGTAATAAGCAGATTATATTATTGATGACGGACCGCTGGAGGGACTCAGGGCTCTGGTGACCCTATTCTGTCCTGTTTAAACTGGGACCCTGAATCCACCGTCCAGCCTCCACCTGCAGTGCTGAATACATCCTGATGCTCCACTCCTGCTACTTTACAGCCTCCTCCCGCCTGTGGCTTGATTTACCCTTCATACAGAGGAGGAGCGTTAATCTTTCCCACATAAAAATATTTCAGTGTCTGGGGGGAAATGGTGCACCGCTGCACCGTCTCTTTCTGCGGGAGCTGGACTGATGGTCCCTATAGGGCGTACGCTGTCTGGGCTGGTGGTCCTGGTGCTGGTAGGGCAGCGGCGACACCGGGCCCGCCCGCGCTGGACTCGGCGCCCGGTTCTGAGCCGCCCAGTCGCCGTCTCTGGGCTGGGCCCCCCACTCGCTGGGGCTGGAGGACGAGGACGAGGTGAGGGAGGGGCTGGGCTCCGGCAGCGGGGAGGAGCAAAGGGACCGCGACTGAAAGACAGACAGCCGAGAGTTGAACACTGGTGCTGGTTTCCCCAAGATGGGAAACCTTCATCGTGGAAACACACTGCTCCAGTCACATCTACAATTAGGGAGGCTCCAATACTGTCGGGTATCGTTATCGTGTATCAGTACAGATACCGATATCGGGTGTCGATACTGATATCAGCATTGATATCGGTATCAGTATTGATACCGATATCGGGTGTCAACACCAATATCGGTATCAGCATTGATATCGGTATCAGCATTGATATCGGTATTGATACTGATAGCTGGGTGAGTCTCTACTCGTACTCATAAATGACGTGCCGATACCACCACACCGATACCAGTTGTTTATGTATGTTTTAATTTGTGTTTGTTCTGCAGTGAAACTTGTGACAGTCGCCCTGTTCTAGAAAAAAACATCCTGACGAATGTTGTTCAAACAACAGCAGTAACATCTGTGGAAAACAAAACAAAAAAAATGTAACTAATTCTAAAGTGTAATGTAATTAAGTACTCAGCATCGGTAAGTCCTGGAAATCAAGTACTCGTAATTACTTGTTCTGTAAAAAAAACCCAAAACAACAACCGGCTCCCTATTAACAATTGACAAAATGGTTTTGTTTGTGCCTAAAATAAAAGTCACAGTAGTCACAACAGGGAACGCTAACGCTAACTCACCCTCTCGCAGCCGCCGGCTCGACTCGACGTCCTCTTGGTGCGGGCGGCTCTGGGAGCGGCCGCGGCCACCTCGGCCGTCTCCTGCCTGAAGCCGTGCTTGGAGCCTCGCGGAGACACAACGGGCAGAGTCAAAAGCCGGCTGGGATCTGACAGAGATCCTCCGCCCTCAGTCACAAGTCGTGCTGAGAGGAGCTGCGGAGACGCCATGTGCTGCCAGAACGAGCTTGTTGCTGTTTGTTTGAGTGACGAATCCTCTGCGTGTTCCACAGAGAGATCTTCAACCCTCGCGAGGGAGGAAACAAAAGCTGCCGACAAGGACGGCGGCGCCAAGTAGCAAATTCATTTCTTGCGCACTGAATGCAAGGCCCGAACGTCCTTTCTTGCGTTCCTTCAGTGTTAAAGGTAAGAGCTAACAAGGAGCAAGAGCCTTACTGCTCTGTCTATATTCGTATGCATGAGAGCTATGCTAAGGGTAGGAAAGGCGAACGACGACACACTTTTATTCACGTATTAATGGGCAGCATGCTGAGCTTTCACCAAGAGGAAATCATAAAGGAGGCTAAACTTTACACACTGGACCTTTAAGAGTGACTCTGGGTTTAATGCATTTGTCCAGGAACTCTGAATACAAAAGTGGAAGGATGAAAAAAAAAAACCCAAACACCAACAGCAACAGGAGCTGTGCAGGTTGTCGGACTCATTTCCACACTGACCAACCCCGCTCAGAGCTCAGTCAGCTTCTTCTCAAAGATGTGGAATCTTGAAGCGTCTCAGCCTGCATGCAAACATGTGATATTGTGGTTTTCCTGTTTGTCTGTCAACGCTTGTTCCTGTGTGCTATGGACCACTGTGTCCTTGATGAAGCAATACAGTTTAAAGTAAAGAAGAGCATTGTAGGGCTTTAAATTGGAAACATTTAGATTTTTTATTTTTTTTCCCCCAAAGAGAATTAAAAATCTTACAGCGTTCCTCAAAGTCATTATGGGATAAATTGAACCCCCCCCCCCCCCCCACGACTGACGATGACGTGAGTACCTTTGTGCGAGGCGACGCTGCAGGTCATCATCTGGGCGCTGAGCTCCAGGCAGTCCTGGTCCTTGTCTGTGGAGAAGCACAGGTCCTCCTGCGGGCCCGAGTGCCTGGTGAGGGGGGGGGCGTTCCTGCGCGGCTCCCCCTCCGACGCTCTGTGCTTCCTCCTGCCGCCGTCTCCGCCCCCCCCGGCCTCCTGTGTCTTGGCGCTGCCCTCGCTGAAGGGGTTGTGGACAGAGTTCCAGTGCGTCAGCTCCTTCTTGTTCTGGGCCGTGACGGCCAGAGAGCCGGAGCTGACGCTGAGGCCCAGCTTGCCGCTGCCGCCGCCGCCGCTGCTGCTGCCGCCATGCTGGGGGGCCATCCCCCCCGCCGCGGCCGCCGCCGCCGCCAGCGACGACTGGTGGGTGGGGCTGCCGATCATGGTGATGGCGAAGGGGTCGTCGGAGGAGACGGGCGGCGGGAGGCTGCGGTCCCGCTTCCTGTCCCTGCGATTGGAGGAGGAGGAGGAAGAGGAGGAGGAGCAGGAGGAGGAGGCGGGCGGGGCCTTGGCGGCGGGGAGGGTCATGGAGAAGGGGTCGCGGGCCTCCCTGCCCTCCTGGGCGGGGCGGGGCTGGGGGCGGGGCCAGGCCGGGGCGGCCACCGAGCTCTCGAAGGCGGCGAGGAAGGGGTCCTCGGGCGCCGCGTGCTTGCAGTTCCACACCGACGCCTCGACCTCGGGGGGCGGCAGCGAGTGGGAGAAGGCGGCGAACCTGGCCGACGGGGGCTCGGCGCCGGCCAGGCGGGGGGGCCGCGACACGGCGATGGACCACACGCTGGATGTGGCGTCCTGCGGGTGGGGGCTCCGCCCGGGGGAGGGGTCCCGGAAGGCCGGCAGGAAGGGGTCGGCGGGTCGACCCAGTGTCTGCGGCGCCGGCGGCTCTTTGCTCTGCGGCGCCGGGGGCCAGGCGGCCCAGCCCGCGGGTTCTGGCGAGGGGCCCAGGGGCTGATGGGAAGGCGAGTCCAGGCCCGAGTCCTCAACGTTCTCCGGCGACGACGAGTCGGACGAGAAGGCCGCGTCTGACGGGCCACGCCATCAGGAAGAAGAGGAGGAGGAGGAGGAAGAGGAGGAGGAAGAGGAAGAGGAAGAGGTCATTGGAAAGTGGATAGAAAGGAACTCAAAGAACAGACGGCTCGTTACATTCAGTTGGACCAAAGGCGCTCTGCTCCCTCAGACGCTCCCGTCCATCGAAGCTTTTAGACTTGAAGGCAGATTCCAGCGGCGGCCCGAACAAGCTG
This sequence comes from Nelusetta ayraudi, assembly GCF_046127955.1. Classification (NCBI taxonomy): domain Eukaryota; kingdom Metazoa; phylum Chordata; class Actinopteri; order Tetraodontiformes; family Monacanthidae; genus Nelusetta; species Nelusetta ayraudi. The sequence continues at coordinate 11,623 of NW_027466259.1, forward strand.
TCTGAAACTGAGGGGGTGGAGCTCAACCTGGTGGGCGGGGCGGAGGGAGAAATCAGGGTCACATTTTTGCTTTTTCTTTGTCGATTAAATCCAACGGAATACGTGATGATGGAAGCCGGACTAAAGTTTGAAGAGAGGAAATTCACTGTGAAAATGCTCCTGGAGGCGTGGAAAAGTGAAAAGAACCACCGCACTCACGCAAAAGCATGCTATTTCTAGAAGAGCAATAAATACAACAGGTCTGAAAGCTCATCAGTTCGATGTGGCTGCTCAGCTGGCTCAGTGCAGTGCAGACTGACGTTCATGAGGGTTTTTCTTTTTTTTTTTTTTTGTGGGAGATGAAAGAAGCGGGGGCAGCCAGAGGATTCCCGGCCGAGCCCTCACGTGCGCCGCTTCCTGAACAGGAGCCGCTGCCCTCGGGCCAAACATTCAGCGGGGGGGGCAGATGCAGAAGGAGGCGCCTCCACTCCTGCTTCACAGAAGCTCACGCGGCCGAGCTTCTCATCAACTGCTGGGGTTTCACTAACACGGGTTTGCGCAGCCGTAGTGAATTGTCGTATCATTCATTTCCCTGCAATTTTGACTCTGAACTGCGTCCGGGCGAAGTGCATCAGAGGGACAATAAAGTTCTGAAAAAGCTGAGATATGATGGAGGAACCGACCTGCTGTGATCAGGACTGGAGGTGGACCTGCGCATGCCCTCCTGCTCTCCATCTGCAAGACAGACACACACACACACACACACACACACACACACACACACACACACACACACACACACACACACACACAGCTGAGTTACTGCTGCAGACCATGAGACTAATCAGGCCTAATCAGCAGGACTGTGTTGCTGCCCAGTGAAGGAGGGAGCTGAGATTGGACGTAATGAGGCGGTGAGGGCGGGACAAAGCATCGACCATCAGCCCCCCCCCCCCCCCCCCCCGCTTGACAAACACCAGCAATTAGCCAGGTGTCGGTGGTCTTCCTTCCACCGGCCATCCGCTTCAATCAGCCTGCCGACACCGCTGCATTTGTGGCAGCCCGGCTGTGATGCGTAACTCCTGGCTGAGCTGAGCGGAGCTGCACACCTAATGGACCAGCGAGCAGCTCGGTGCTGAGGGGTTCCAGGGTGAAAAACAGGTGCTGGCTGCCTGTTGCAAGGTCAGCCAATTAAGGGGTTTGCAGTCGGGGGGGGGGGGATGGGGTGAACATGGATGTGTTATAAGAACTGGATCCCCGGGCTGCCAATCCGGCTACTAAAGGTTTTTTTTTTTCTTTCCCCAGTGGCTGCTCGAGGTACTGCAGCCCCCCCCAAAAAAAAAACATGGCTCAAAAAGCAAAAATAACAAATAAACGGCAGTAAACCGGCTGACAGGACGACCTTTGACTCTCACTTTTTGGACAGACAGACAGACAGACAGACAGACAGAGACAGACTGACTCACCCCGGTTGGAGGCACCGTCGCCCTCCTGCGATCGACCGCCTGCTGTACTCGAGTTTCCTGTGGGAGACGCGACAGACAAGAGCGCAGCTTCATGTGGAATATCTGAGACGCTCCGAAAAAAGAAAACACGTCTGAAATGTTTAAAAACCTGGACTTACTGGAGAGATGTCGCTTCACAGACACCTGAAAACGAGGAGATCCGTTGAGTTAATCCGTGAGAAGGTAGAGTGCCGAGGAGAAAGACGATAAAACAGAACGGATTGAAAAAAAATTAAAAATAAATGTGTCATAGTATAAAACATTGCATTGGAGGGTTTACTTTGACTAAAAGTATCACAGAAAGACAACCCATCACATCATCATATATGTACATCTCTCTCCGTACAAAAGCGGCGAGCGGCCATTGTTCCGCAGCAGGATTCCCTTCAGACTTAATAAAGTGGGACTGATTCACACTGATGAGGAGCAGATCTTCCCCAACCACGGCCTCGGGCTTTATGAGCTCCTCTGTCCGCTAATAGGTGGTGAGCGGGACTGGGAATAATGGAGCTCCTGCAGGGGTTGGAGCTCCCACAGCTGGAAGCACACAGAGAAGCTCTCTCTCCCTCTCTCTCTCCCTCTCTCTCTCTCTCTCTCTCTCTGTCTGTCTGTCTGTCTCCCTCTCTCTCTCTCTCTCTCTCTCTCTCTCTCTCTCTCTCTCTCTCTCTCTCTCTCTCTCTCTCTCTCTCTCTCTCTCTCTCTCTCTCTCTCTCTCCATATGTGAATTAGATTTCAACACATTTACAACATTCAGTTCCAGATTTCTGCATGTTGACTGGGGAAGGGAAAAAAAAGGAGAGGGGGGTGTTTGACCTTCTGCCTCAGCGTCCTGTTGGGGGGCAGCGTCAGCGACCCCACCGTGGCCTTCAGCTCTTTCTCCGTGGCGGCCGAGCTGCTGCGGTTGCTGCTGGCCACCGGTCGGATCTGGATGTGGAACTTCTTGGGCTCCTCGTCGTCGAAGTCCGAGTCGCTGGAGTAGAAGTTGTTCTCCTTGTCCTCGGAGCAGCGTGCGACAGGTCAAGGAGAACAAGGCAACGAGCGGTAGCGGAGTCGCTCGCTAAGTCACCAAGCCCAAGGAGAACAAGGCAACGAGCGGTAGCGGAGTCGCTCGCTAAGTCACCAAGCCTGCAGGCTTAACTTGAAGCGATTGGTCTTCCATCAATGTGGTAATATAACAATTCTGATCCAAAGGTGATTATTGAGATTAAAAAGACAAATCAATTCGGTGGACACCGGTGATGAAGAACTACCGATGACTCACAGCGACTGCCTCCGCCTCTTAGTCAGCCCGAAACCTTTCAACCAGCCATCAGGGAAGGATATCGTTCTGTGTGCTGTCGGCCCGGATGACAAATCCCTCATCGTCCACCTCCACAGGTGAATTCTGTATGAATGGGAGAAATAAGGCAGGACAGACAAACACACACACACACACACACACACGAGGGAGTGTCAGACATTTGACCCACACGTGCGCTTGGGTCACTCGCTGCTCTGAGAGCTCCTTCAGAGTGGGCGAGAGCAGCAGCAGCAGCAGCAGCAGCAGCAGCAGCAGTGGATTCTGATGTGAAAAGGTGCGTGAGTCACCGGCGACTACCCACACCTGTTGCTCCTCTGCAGACGCTCAAATAAAGCCGCAGCTGCTTTCAGGCAACCCTCGACACTGGTCCTCGAATAAAGCTTGGATTTTACGATTTTTTTTTTTTAGATTCTAGAAAATGAGTCACAAGTCAGCGGTTGACATCCACAGCGAGGAGGATGTGGGACGTTGCGAGGATCCCTGATGCTTTTCACGTTGACAAAGACGGATGACGTCTTTATTTTGGGGGGAGGGGGCGGGGGGGGCAATGCGCCCAAAAATGGGTCAGAATAGCAAAAATGACGAAAAGAAGAAGAAGAAGAAAAGGGGAACACGACGTTCTCCATGATATAAAATCAGTCAGCGGTCGAAGCAATTTTTTAGCCCCGCGTTTACAGCTTCCAGCCAAAATTGACATGTTTGGAAGGAGGCAACCCTTCCCAAAACAGCAGGCCCGGGATAATTTATGACATCACAAGGGGCTGGAGGCATCTGTTACTGCATGAGAGGCGTTGGCGTGGGTGACCTCACTTGACAGGAGGCGGCGTGACGGGCTGGTTGCCTCTGTAATCTCTTGACTATGTGTCTGTGCGATGACTTGGATGAACTGCACAGTGACTCACACACCATCACGCAGCGTGCAGTGACACACTGCAAGCTACAAAGTTGCACGTTTCCTCTCTGCCCGCCAACTTCTGTCATGATGCTCTTCTCAGAGGAGCAAAAATAAAGCCGTAACTGGACACCCCCCCCCGTTGGCTCATTATTACACGCCCTACCCAGCCCGACTGCTCATTCGCTCGCCTCCAACGCGGGCAAAAAGCCGTGAAATCGCTCTCACCTCGAGCGGAGAACTGGACAAAACATAAAAAACAGGACAGCAGCGTCCGAACGGCTCAGTTCGGTTGAGGAAACGGGGTCCGGTACTCACAAGTGCCTCCGTCACAGCCGAGTCTCTGCAAAAGTGGAAAGAAAACACACCGCTGTACTTTTCTGTCGCACTTCAGATTCCACTGTAAGTGAAATAAAAACGTGAAAAGTTTAATAATAGCTGAGAGAGAGTCTCGGGTGCTCACTGGAACAGTTCTATTCTTTTTCAATGATTTCAATGGATCATCTCCTGATCCATCCACTTAGGATGTTATGGATTTTTGCAATTCTATGAAGCAAAGTTGTTTTTGTTTTTTTTTTTGAAAATGGTTCAAAATCGTTGGCAAAGCAGCAAAATGTTGAAGGAAATTACTAAAGATTTATACTGGTCCTTTTTCTTTCTGTTTTGCTGTTATCTTTCCTTGACAGGCACAGTCTTGGCCTCAAACTCCAGACGCCTTGGTCTCGTCTCCAGCTCAACAACTCTCTAGTCTTGCTAATGTCTCGGTGTGGGTTGGCGCGGCCTTGACGACAACGCCGTTTTAGCCTTTTGCCTCCGACTGTGCACTCACGTGGAGTCGGGCTCCTTGTCCCTCTTGCCCAGGCCGGGGATCCTGAAGGCTTTCGCTCGACTCTTCTTGCCGCCTTCGGGGGCCAGAGCCGTCATGTATTCCTCGAAGCCAGCGAGAGCTGCAGACAGACGTGCAAGATATCCAACTCAAGCCGCTCGCATTCTTTCGATTTCATTTTCCTTTCATCCTGCTCGCCGACCCGACCTGGCCTCTCCTTGCCCGTCCCCTTCTGCTCCGCAAACTTCTGGATCAGGTTGTCGATGCCGATGTTTTCAACGTTCTGCTTGAATTCCTCGTGAACCTGCAGCAGAGACGGAATGAATGGACCAATCCCGCGTTTGAAAAGCTTTGAAAAGGGTAAATGTTAATTCTTTTTTTTGTCAAATGTTTCAATTTTGGCTGCAATTGAGCCCGGAAAAAAAATCCAGAATCTTTTGGATGTATCTAAAGTCTCCATCGGGTAAAGAGCCTGTGGAAAGCATTTGCAATGGGGAAGCATATCAAGAAAGCTAATCGGATCAGATGTTTCATCAGCTTGACACCTCTTGTAATGTTGATGGAACTCCTGCCAAAGCCAGTAGGGAGTAAAATTAAAAAAAAAAAAAGATGTTGTCGACCAAGAAAAGGCTTCATCTCATCAAGTTCCCATGAACGTTGCAGCAGCAACAAATCTCTTCACCAGCAGCCAATGTTTCAGCTTGCTCTCGCTCTGTTCTTCTTCTGTGGTTACAAGCAGCAGCCTCTCACTCTGGTCACAAGCCAAACTCTCCTGTGCCTCCTGTCTCTTTATCCACTGAGGAAGGAGGAGGGAAGGACAACGCTTGGGCAACCGACGCGGCGACGACTAAAAACGCCCGTCAAGCGAGTGTTTGCAAGGTAAATGAGTTGGATTTCACGGTTGAGATTGGTGCGATTCAGCTGCTGCGGAAGGTTCATTTGGAGGAGCTCACGTTTCCTTCATCTGCAAATTCCCTGTATTGTGACAGAAGTGAGTGACGCTAATGTCCCGGAAGACAACGTAAGAAAGGACTCAGACTGCAATCTGAACACTGACTGACGGAGCAAAAACACAGCAAACCTAATCATGTGCAAATGCAAAGACCAGAACAAAGTGACGCCTCCATATGGAAGGCGCGCAGACAGGCGCCGGCCGCTCCACCAGAGACCAACACATACCTGACCGACTTGAACGTGCGTGTCCTCTACGGAATGGGAGTAACCTTTGATCAGCTGTTTCATCTGCCGCAGGTGGGTCTCCTCAATCTCCTGGAACTTCTGCTGGCAGGGACGTGCGACACACAGCACGGTGACACAAGAGAAACGGCGTTACCATGGAAACCTGCCAAATCGCCCCCTTGGCTACACGTGTGTTTTTCAAGGGGGTGTTGCCACCTCTGGCTGACCCCCCCCCCTGTTGCTGTTAAATCCCATTGAGACGCCTGGAGAGGCACTTGCTGGCGGGCTCTTCGAATTCAGAGCAGGACAGGGTTCAAAAAAGACAAATTCAAAAGAAAACCAATAAAAAAACAAACAAAGAAACACCTTATTTGCAACAAGGAGCCACGCTGAGCCACGCTGAGACACGCGCTCACCCAGCAGGAGGAGCTCGGAGAGGCTCGGCTTTGACATTTTGGATTTATCCTCCTATTTATTCTGCCGTCTTATTTGTCATCGGGCTCCTCCAGGGAGCCCGTCTCAGTAGCAGAGCCAGCAGTTTTTGAAAGTGAGATCTTTCCTAGTAATTGCTTGGGCAAAATCCACAGACCTTGGATCTCCTGTCAGCAGGAACCCATTTCTATGAAGTTAGAATTGTGGGGGTTTTTTTTTCAGTAGCTAACGCTCAAAAATGTGCAAGCAGCAAGAAGTATATCAGATTAAAATGAGTGAAAGGACCCCAGGTTAATTTGAGCCGTAATTGATCGGGGTTGTCTCCGTCATCTTCCCAGACGAGGATTCCCATAGAAACGCCAGCAGTAACCATGGAAGTGAGGAGGCAGTGAATCGAGTTGAATGGCTCTGCGACGGATGTGGAGGAAGGAGCGCACGAGTAGGTGGTGCACCTGGGATCCGTCAGGGTGGAGGTTTCTTTCTTTTTTTTTTTTTTATATTTACTTTCTGGTGAGGTACAAATAAGATGGGATTTATCTGGGGGGCGGAGTCAGAGCCATGAGAAACACAAGAGTTGCAGCCTGGCGTGGCCGCAGTGGGAGGAGCTGACCTGGGAGGACTCGCTCATCTTCTGCTCAAACTCCCCTCCGACGCGGTTGTACTTCTTGATGCACAGCGCAAAAGACTCGGCCGCTTTCTTGGACTTGAGCTCCGCCTGGCGAGAGAGGGAAGACAAATAAGCGGCGCTGGCTGCGGACGCCTCGTTCACAAACCTGGCATCAGAAATGAAAAGGAATGGTGGCAGTGGTTTTGCTGCCACTTGCGACAACAATTCCGACGATAACAGCTGGTCTGAGAGCGAAAATAAATAATACATCGGTTTCAAACTCGGGGGACGGGAAAAAACAAACAAACAATTTTGAAGCAACACACTGGGATCGATGCACTGCTCTGCCTTTTCAATCTCAACCCCCTTTGGGAATCTTAGGAAAAGTCCAATTAAACATAAATTGGGGCCAAAATAATAAGAATGAAAAGTATATGAACGGAAGCATTTAGAAAATGAAAGGGAAAAAGGATGCACTGTATTTTCATGTGGTATTTAGTCACGCCCCATTAACTTCAAGACGATGGATTTCTTTTCCAGAAGCACATGTTGTTTCCTTTTTTAATTCTACCTCACACAAAAACTAAGCATCAGAAAAATAAACATGGGTTCAACCTTCAGGCTATTTTATTCCTGCAGTCCCAAATATTTTTACCTTATGTGCATAAAACACAGATAAAATCGCCAAGGTGACCGCAAAAAAAGACAAACAAAAAAAAAAACGCCCAAAAAACAAACATTTGCTTGAAGTCCCTGAGTTACAGCTGAACGTTCGGCCCGCGCGCAACACGTTGAATCTGTTCACAGTGTCACATTTCCAAATATTCCAATGGTGACATTTGTGCGACTGACTTTCTCCAACTCTTTCAGCGGCGCTCCTTCCTTCCTCAGCCTGTCCAGCTCCAGACACTTGCCGTGGTAGCCCTCCTTGGACTTCTGGAGGTGGCCGCTCTGGACCTGCAGCGCCTGCACAGCCTCCACCGTCCCCACCATCTCTTCCTTGGTCTGCGTCACAGGCACGCACGCACACACACACACACACACACACACGAACACACACACACACACACACACACACACACACACACACACACACACACACACACACAGCGCGCACACACACACACACAGACACACACACAACGTCAAGGTTGTCTTTGTACCTGATTACATGATGATGCCGAGACGGCCGCAGCCATTCCCATGAAACGACGGGCAGTTAATTGGATTTTGCATGAGGTAAATTAGATTAGGGTGACAGAAGCCCAGTGTGTGTGTGTGTGTGTGTGTGTGTGTGTGTGTGTGTGCTTGTGTGTGTGTGTGTGTCTGTTGCAAAGTCTGCAAAGCCAAGAAGTATACACTACCATTCCAAATGCAATGCAATGTTTTTTCTTTGTCTTTCTGACTTTCTACACTCGACAATGAAGACATCACACTAGCAGGATACATGTCATTATGCAGCAAAGAAATGCACGTTAAATAACTCTAAACATGCTTTTATTTTTATGAATGGTGGCTATTTTGAAGAATTTAAATATTAGACATAGATAATTCCATGTGTGGCTAGACGCAGTTTTGATGCCTTCAGTGAGAGACTGCAACGTCAACGAAGGAAAAGACACTAAATTCATAGGCTGTGTCCAAGCTCTTGGCTGCTGGTGCACGTGGGCACCGGCGAGCGCGGCCCGGTGCACCTACCCTGCGGTGAATCTTGACCTGCTCGTCGCCGTACTTGTTGATCTCCCGGATGAGGTCGTTCATCTTTCTCATCAGCTCGAGGTGGCAGAGGGCCAGCTTGTCCGAGGACACCCTGAACACGTCCCACATGGGCGCAAAGGTCCTGGGGAAACACCACGCCACGCCACGCAACAACATATAGACCGTAGATTAAAGATCAGGGGGCCAAGGAGCCGCGAGGACGTCCTCTGAATCATGGATGCGGCCATTTGGCGACGCAGATGGTCCTCATTCATTTCTCATGTGCGGCCATATGACACCGCATGTATAATTCCAACGCACAGCAAACACCTCCCCAACAGTAGACGCTGGAGGAGGGGGTGACGAGCGGAGGGTGAGGTGGGATCCACTCACCCCAGCGGGCTGCCGTTGCTGGCCATCTTGGCCAGTTTGCTCATCGACTTGGAGTAGGTCTCCTCCACGGCCGCGCTGAACACACACGATGGAAAGCACCACGTTACACACGTTTACATATGGATCATATTTCATCCTGGACTGTTGAGGAGCAGCATGGTGAAATCGTTTCTCATCAGATCCCTGAGAAAACAGCAGATTCAGGTTGTGGTTGAAGTGAGAGAGGGACTTCCTTGTTTGTTGAGAGACTGGGGACACCTCAACTCTTTGGGAAGTGTACAGGATTTTTTTTTTTAAATTCACTTTATGCTAACGGTCATCACGGCCAACGCCAGCCAACTGCAGTGAAATTATCATCCACCTTGGCAAAATGTCGCCATGGGACACAATTTAAATGAAAAAGCAACTTGTTTTTACGTTGCGTGGACATTAAAGTTTAATAGTCGGCCGTAGATCCTGCGGAGCGGCTGCGGCTTCGACACCGACAGCCAGAGGGAGGACGGAACGACTTGAGAAGCAGAGGGAGCCATAAACAAACGGCGAGCATCTTCAGCCGACCATCCGATTGCTTTACGAGGTTTACCAGTCGTTCTTACCATAAATTAACGCATCTACTTGGACTCCAAGTGCGATCGGAGAAATAAAAAAATAAAAAATAAAAGTCCACTCAGACAAGGGAGACAGACAGACAGATAAATGGAGGCTCATCGGATCTCTCACACACACACACACACACACACACACACACACACACTGCTTGGCTCCTCTTTCACTCCTGACTCGTCGACTGCCTGCCTGCGGAAGCGATAACTGAATTTCCCCCCATGTGAGGAATGTGCCGCGGCACTCTAAATCACTGTCAGGAGGATCGGCTCGCCAGTGAGGGGAGAGAGAGAGAGAGTGAGAGAGAGAGAGAGAGAGAGAGAGAGAGAGAGACAGAGAGAGAGAGAGAGAGAGAGACAGAGAGAGAGAGAGAGAGAGAGAGAGAGACAGAGAGAGACAGAGAGAGAGAGAGAGAGAGAGAGACAGAGAGAGAGACAGAGAGAGAGAGAGAGAGAGAGAGAGACAGAGAGAGAGACAGAGAGAGAGAGAGAGAGAGAGAGACAGAGAGAGAGACAGAGAGAGAGAGAGAGAGAGAGAGAGACAGAGAGAGAGACAGAGAGAGAGAGAGAGAGAGAGAGCTTCTCTGTGTGCTTCCAGCTGTGGGAGCTCCAACCCCTGCAGGAGCTCCATTATTCCCAGTCCCGCTCACCACCGATTAGCGGACAGAGGAGCTCATAAAGCCCGAGGCCGTGGTTGGGGAAGATCTGCTCCTCATCAGTGCGAATCAGTCCCAGTTTATTAAGTCTGAAGGGAATCCTGCTGCGGAACAATGGCCGCTCGCCGCTTTTGTACGGCTTTGGTAAATTTGGAGGTGCTAAGGAAGAAAACGTGTCCTTCCTGTCTTTGTCCCTTTTATTGAGTCAAACATTAAATGGCTTTTATTTTGTATGCGAATGGCGTTCCCCACTCCCACAGAGGGTGCACCGTTCAACGACCTGTGTCAAGCTATGTTTAAAGCCCAGCAGTGATTACCGTCATAGGAGGAAAAACAAAAACACCACTTAACAACAGCAAGAGTGTGAAATGTCCAACGTTGATTCTCTGAGTTCATCCCAGTCGACACAAGACTTAAGCCCAGTGCTCACTGTCTGTCAGTACCATCAGCATCAGTGACCTTTCACCCCGAGTGGTTTGGTATCAGTTTTGCCCACCAGTGCCTGTCTTTATTCCTAACGTGCTCCTTTCTCAGCTCGCCATTTTCCTTTCTGAGGGCGGTTTCCCCAATCCCGCAGTCTTCCGTCCAAGTGCCGAGTCCGGACAGAGTGTAAAATTCCTCCCTGCGCCCATCACCCCGTGTCACCTCCCACTCATGTGTTCACAAATACACGGCTCACCTCTCGCGGACGAACTCGGCGAGCTCCTTGGTTGCCAACTGGCCGTGCTTCATGTTGTGGTAGAGCACGTCGAAGCCGGCATTCTTCTCCCCCTGCCAAGGTGCACACACACACACACACACACACACACAACCATCTGTTAGCGAACCGACAGGAGAAAGTTAGAGAACGTTGTCAGCCGGTACTTTGCTGCGACAAAGTCCCCCATTCTTTTTTTCCACCACTGAACTGCTCCTCCGAAAGAGGGAGCCACGTCAAGGAAAAATGATCTCAGAATTTGCGGTAAAAGGTAAAAAAAAAAAAAAAAAGCTTTTCAGTTTAGATATGTACATGATGCATATAGTGGAAGGAAACTTGCATTAAATTCAAAAGACTCAAAAGGGGGAATATAAAATAAAACATATCTAACATATAAGAGGAGAATATAAAAAGGTAATACACATAAAATAAATAAATAAAAATAAGTAACTAAAAAGTCTTTTATTAATAAAATATATTAGTAAAAGTACACTGGGCCAGGATTTCCATGTTTTTCTGATGCATTTATTATTAATGTATGTGGGTTTTTTTTCACTGCAGCAGTAAATACGAATGCCAGCAGCGTTCTAGTCTGAGTCATACTGCATTTATAGTTCACTGACCGTGTAAGAAAAAAGTTCTGACTGTCAACAATGACTTGGGAGAATTTGAGAAAACAAACACAGTCCTGTATTATTATTGGGAGAAAGCGTGCCAGGCTAGCACATTAGCAAAGCCACCACCAGTGTCTGCTGTAATAACCGACAACAAGCACCTGCGCTACCCTCAACCTTCATAATCCCAAACAGCGGGCGCCCCGAGGCCGCTGCCACGTCACCAGCGGCGGGGGGGCCGCCTGCGAGGCCTCGCCGGCGGAGAGGAAGGGACGCAGACAGCTGCTTCTCACGACCTCAAAATACCACCACAGGCCGCAGCAGACTGGGTTCCCAGGTACCGGGGGGGGGGGGGGTGAGACCCGTTCACGCGCAAGCTCGCACGTTAGGCTGCAGGGGTCCAAGTGGGTCAGGTGGACAAGCAGTTGTCCTGCTCAGGGGGGGCGTGTGGGAAGCTGGAGACCTTCCCCTGAGCTCTGTGAGGCTGCCACTCAGGGTAGGTCCATTTCTCTTACTGATTGTACATGTGTGTTATGTCTTGATCTATTTATCTTTGAGTGCTTCAACCCTTCCCTTCCCTTCCCGCTCCAACTCACAGGTTTTCTGGACTGTGGGAGGGAGCCGGAGGACCTGGAGGACCCCAGGCACCAGCTAACCACTGCACCACCACATCACCGTTAGTACCGCACAGGTACATGATCTGGGTCCCTGGCCTGCACCAACTGAAGGTCTGGGCGATGTTGGTGTACGTTTAGAATCATGTCAAAACGTCTGCACTTTACTGTGCATGGTGGTCACTGTGGGGTAGAATGGCCTCTCTTAGCGTGGACAATGGCTCTCTGCACGCACAATAGTGCTGCTCAATTGACAGTGTCAGTTGGCAGACGACTTTTGTTGAAACTCTACCCGCACAAGTGAAAGGTGAGCTTCCATTGCCCCACACGCGCACACACACACACACACACACACACACACACACACACACACACACACACACACACACACACACACACACACACACACACACACACACACACACACACACACACACACCAGTCTGCAGCCTACAAATAGATCTTGTTGATTGCCATTCATCGCCACTCTGCTCAAATGGTTTGGCAAACACCGATAGATTATATCTTTATTTACAGTAGTGACTTTATTGTTGCTATTCAAGGCATTTAAAATATTTCTAGCTGAGCTGGAGGGGGAGTTTACAACTTTTTAAAGAAATGCCTACATTGAAATCAATCTTATATGTCTAATATGTTTTGGTCATTGTCAAACTGATAAATAAAGTTGTATTTTTATTTTTTATTTTTATTTTTTTTGCTGATGGCACTATTTCTCTGTTAAGCTACAACATTAGCTACAGAATGCTATGAGATTGTGACAGTATAATAACTTTGTCTTAAAAATATAATGTTATCGCTGCGGTGGGATTACAGATTACAGAAGTGTTACTTTAAAATGTATGGGATGCTTTTTCCACTTATATGCAATATATTTTATCTAAAACAATCCATCGTTGGGTTTTTTTTTCATGTTATTAGGGATTTAAATATTGCATTTTTTTTTTTTAAATAGTGATGTGTGTATGTATGTATATTATGAGTGCTGCAACAGCCAACGTTTGCAAGCTAGTAATGACAAGTACATCAATCAACATAATATTTTAAACGTTTGACGGATCTGCATGTTCGTTAAAATGATAAAATAAAAAAGTGTTTTTCTGCCGTCTCTGTGTCATTTCCTCATTGGCTACAAACGTGCTCGGCCAGTCATGCAGTCATGAGGCCTTTCCTTATTTCTCAGTTGTCTATTTTCACTTGCAACAAGCCATTAATGGCCATGCAACGCCATGAATGCCTTCAAGGCGCCGCGTTCCCAAGACGGCCGGCCACTTTCACCCCATATCTTGGCTGTTTCTCCCCCGCCAAAGGACAGCTGCGCGGTCTCACATTTCCCAAACAAAAATCGCAAGTCCAAGTGTCCTGAAGCGTCATAATTTATTCCATAAGGCTTCGGCAAAGGGATATCATTCACTGCTGATGTATGCAAAACCCCTTGCCAGGGCTCCTCTTGGTCATCTCCTTTTCATCAATTAAGTCTCGGCCGTTTTGGTCACACGCGGTGGAGCCCATTACCATGACAATAAAGAGAACGATGGGGGAGGAGAGGGGGACGGAATGGAGGCGGTGGTGTGTGTGGGTGTGGGTGTGGGTGTGGGTGTGGTGCTGGGGGGTAAGTCTGGAAAACTTTCTCAAGGAAACTGAGACGTGGGACCACCGAGGGCTGGGGAGGATCCGCAGAGGTGTTTTTAAGGAAGGGGTTGCGATCAACAAAGTCCTTTCAAATCAGTGGAGCAAATAATTCACGTGATAGAAAGTGAGGGCAACAGAATCTCATGGTTTTTGTGTAATTGTGTCAAAGCATCTTCTAAACTTCAAATTCCAAACATTTACGCTCAAGAAAATTCAAAATGCCAGTTTGTAGAAAATTTTGATTCTCGCTAAATTTGGGATTTCTTCCAATTCATCTCTGATCTGTTAACTTTCTGACAGTTCAAGCTCTCACTTGTCACATAATATTAAAGTGCATCTATGGCACACGTCTGAAGCTATTAGCGCCATTAAATCTACTTTTTCCTGCAATGGAATATTGGTGCGCACAACATACAATTTGAACAAGTCCCCTTGTTGAGATTCATTCAAAACTTAAATGATGGTGACGCACTTTGTTGTAATCAAATAAGATGGGTTCACCAGGGTTCATTCCTTTATAACCTCCTCCATTAATTGTCTATTGAGGGGCCATCAAATGTTGCATGGTATGTACTTCCCAGTGCATGCGACACGGTAGCGGTTGTTTAGTTGTTCAAAGAGAAGCAGGAAAATGTCCCCCTCTCTGCATGGACGCCGTCAGCCATCCAGCAGACTGACCAACCGACTGACTCGGTTCTGCTGACTCAAAGAAACTTTTTCTGCCGACCGTGCAGGTTGAGCGGAACAACGGTCCTGCAGCAGTGAGGCGTCAACAACATCAGGAGCAGGTAGTAGCAGCAGGTAGCAGCAGCACCGCCGATGGCTCCAATTTGGTCCGAGTCGGATCCAAGTCGGAGGAAAAGTCTCATTTTGTCTGATGGAGTTCTTCCAACTGAAGCAAGAGGTCGTTTCAAGAAGCTTTTGTCCTTCTTGATCATTACAGTTATTATAAAGTCTGTGTTGACAAGGCATAAACAACAAGTCCTTTGTGCACAAACCTCATGATAGTTTAAGTCTATAATTGGCAAAGATTGGAATTTTTTTCAATTTCTTTTTTGCTGTTGTTGTTGTTGTTGTTGTTGTTGATGTTGTTGAACGCACTCCAGATCAGAAGTACGGTGACAGTAAAGACTGAGAAATAATGGCGAGGGAAGAAATAGCTGGTGATTGACAGCGAGGAGGGAAACAGAAGAGGCTCCACACTGTGTTTACTGTTCATCATCCTGGGAAGAAGCAGCATGACTCCAAGTGATGTGAGGGCAACAGTACAGTGAGAAACGGGGGATAATAAAGCCCCACTGGCTGTTGACTGCGTGCATTCTTTTTTTTTTTTTGCATCTGCGAAGAAGGAAACACTCCCAAGAAAAAGGGAGATTACAGCAGCCGCTGCACAGCCTCCAAACAGCTCATCAGGCTTCCCTTTGTTTCTTGGAAATTCTTCCTGGAATATCATGTGTACTCCAAACCATCTCTGAACTGCAGGCTGACACAACGCAACAATCTGTCCTTGGCACAGAGGGCTGCTCGCTGTCTGTAAACTGAGTTTCGGGGCATTTCTGCCTCCGCGAACACCAGCACGGTTGGATTTTCTGCAGCCGGAACCATGTGGAAGCAGACACAGCGATGCCCCGACGGCAGGATCAAGATTAATGCTCGATTCTATTGTCGATAGACACTGGGGCGGGATGAGTAAGCTTCAAGCTCACTGCCTTAACACTGCGTAATGCAACTGCAAACAATCAAGAGAGAATAAGATTAGCAAAACAACAATGTTGGAGACTGCAGAAGCCTTGTTTGACTCATTATCCACGTCAAAAAAAATATCACACAAGTGAACTTTGGGAAATAATAAAGACAAATACGCATTCAAACAGGACGAAAACTGATTTAGCTGTGCGATATATTGAAATCATTAAGGAATGTAACACTGTGTGTGAGAGACGTGTTTCCAAACCTCTACAAAATCAATGAGAAAGAGACCTTAGGATGACTGGATGAGTCAGTTGTGTATGAAAAGCTGACCAATCAGACTTTTTGCTGCCAGTTGAGCCGGTTAGCAACAGCTCCAGGCTCACTATTGCTGCAGAAGGTGACCTTTTATGTCTCACCACCCCAAATGAGCTATGATCTGCTGGAAAGCTTTAAGCTTTAAAACCGCAGCGACTGCACCAATCCACACCAACATCTTCAGCAGCAGTTGGCCTCAGAGTCGCCCCTCGAGTTTCCTCCTTCAGTTTCTTCTGTACGTTCTTCATCCAAGTGCGGTTAGTTCATATTGTCAGGCACTTAACCCAGGAGGATTGCAACAAAAAAACAAGGACAAAGCCAGAGGTGCTAAGAAAAGAACAAACAAAGTTTTTGTCCTCACAAAAATGAATCACCTTCCTGTCCGGAGGGAATTAGCTTGTGTTGCACTTTCTCAGTCCTTCCAAACCTGAAAATACTCCCATTTAAATTGACACAGCAGCAGCAGCAGCAGCAGCAGCAGCAGCAGCAGCAGCCCCCATAGGACCACAGTTTTGATGATTTATCAGCGCCTTAATCTAGTGAGGATGCCCTTAATTATGGTTGATGGGTTTCCCCCGGTGGGCCCTGACCTCAGCCTCCTCTATGGTTAATGGGAAAGAACAGCGCGCTATATGGAGGCTTTGTGAGGCTCTGTAAAAATGTTCTGGTGCCAAACAAGCAGCGCTCTGTGTGAGGCTGGTTCCCAAGTGACCACGCTGAGTAATCTACTGGTTGGGCCATGAGACGGTTATTTGTGCACGTGGACGTGGCAGGACGGGAAACATTTGTTCGGAGCAGATGAGTTTGGGCCCGCAGAGGCATCGTTGGCTAAAATAAAAGGAGGGGAAAGCGGCTGGCTTCAAAAAGGTCGGCGGTGTGAAAAAGTGGCGTTATCGCGCTGAGACAGACGCTGCAACGCTCACAAGTCTGGAATTCCTTAACAGGACTTTGATATCACATCACGCGGGAATCATTTTTCACCACCCGGTCTACTTCCTCCTAATAACACATGGCGTGCATGAACAATGGCTCAAAGGAAGATTGAAAAAAAAAAAAAGTAAAATAAAACTAAGACGTACAGCAGCTACAACTAAGATTTGATATCAATAAAGGTTTGAGCGCAATATTGTTCGTTAGACTGTTTTGAACTGTGTCGTTTTTTCCTTCCTTCTCTTTTTAGCTGTATTTTATATTTTAGATATATTGCTGCCATTCATGTTCTCTCTTTTATCTTGCTTTCAATCTCAACTTTAGCACTTTTTGAAATGTTGCACCGCTCTCATGTTTTTAAGCACTTCAAGAAGAAGAAGAAGAAGCAAGGAGCGCATTGTCGAGCTAGCGGGCGCTAACTTTAGCTAGCATTCTGAACGTTGTCACTCACACCTTCAGCTGCGCCACTCGGCTACACCATCTGGTTGAGTGCGTGAAGTGCCTTTCATTCCCCACTCTTACACCCGTCTAGGGCCATTTTGAGTGTGTGAGTGATAAACTGCACTTTTGCTGAGTGTCAACGTGCTGCTCGCACCGACAATATTGAGCATTTAAGACAAGCGCACGCACTGCGGAGAACCCCCGGTATTACCAGACAGAGTGTTTCACTCGTTACAATCAATATACCTCTTGTCCTTCGTCTTGAAAGGCGAAATTCGACTTTGCAGTCCGACTGCTAGAATGTTGCTGAGGCACTGCACTGCTTCGTGAGCAGGACACCTGAAACAGTTGCACCAGGTGGGCGGGAACAGAGCCAAGGAAGGGAAGTGAGAGCGCACCAGAGCTCGTAGAACAGATGACGGAGACGGTGGGCGGAATTAATTTGGCTCCTCCACCTTAACACAGCTGTGGAAAGCCGCTGAATAGGCCAATAATTACTGCACACGTCGGGCTTGTATCGCCATTCGCCATAATTAACCAACGCGGCTATCTTGGATCGCAAGTTCATTAGGCAGACTTGCAAAACAAACAAGGGGGTCCTCACACTGTGAGTAGAGCCCCAATGCTGCGATGCTCTGATTGTGATGATGATTTAACATCATCGTTTGCTTTGTATTAATGCTGGCAATGTGGTGTAAACTCTTGAGTTATTATCAAAACATATTGGTGATGCATAACGTCCTCTACATAACGATCACTACATTATTAAATCCTGTGAGACACGTGTGCAACATGTTTGTCGTTACTGTCTTAGAAACAACTGGTGGCCGTGGCCAAAACACTGCTTGTGTTGCTGCCCCACTGGCGGTAAAACCCATGGCGATATGTGGACCAAAAGTTAAAAATAAATAAATAAAAAATTCACTAAAAACACTTTTTGCTTTAATATTTGTGCTCACAGCAAGCGAAGAAATTGACTAAATGGCCCAATCTGGAAACGCATGGCCTCCAGCTACCTGGCTGCATTTGTCGTCTGTGGGGGCAAAATAATCTACAACACCAGTGCCCCGCGAATACTAATCATCACTAACAGTCATCAAAACATGGCTCTAATATTACAATCTGTATGCAAGTTCAAATACGATATTATATTGGGGCGTGATTTCTTTTCCCTGGCGCCGGGCAAGCAGAGTGACATTTCTATTGCCTGCGTGTGTTCAAAGAGGAAGGAAACCTTTCAGTCTGCTCTCCCTGATCAACAGCAGGAGGCCAAACTCCAAGCAGCCAGACGAGTCTGAACTTTGATATGAATATAAACGAGGCGCACGTCGACTCTTGCTCGTCGTGCTGCAAATGAAACGGAGCGAGTTGGAGCGCGAGGCTTTTCAAACTCGAACCGCTCCGTCAATATTTGCTTCCGCCCCCCACGTGACCGCCGTGTTGTGGTCACCTTTGGGATTCGCCTTCCTCTCGGTTGACATCAGACGGACAGGCTGGCGCTTGCAAGTCGACCTTGAGAGTCCCCAGCCGTGGATGTTTTATAAGAAGTGGATGCCAGACCGGCAATGCGGTGGCGTGCCGATTGCAACTGGATTAACAAAGATCTGATTGGTCCACTTGGATGCAACAGACCGGAAACACATTACGGAGGCTCCATCACCACTGGACACGCAGGACACACTGGACACATCACAAAGCATTTGGGAAACGTTGCACTCACCCAGAAGTTGTTCTGAAAGAAAGCCATCTTCTCCTCCTCCTCCTTGTCTTCAGAGACTTGCAGCTACCTGTGAAGGCCATGCAGAGAGAAAAGAAAAACTTAATAAAACGGCGGTTATTTTCCCCCATCGCAATGGAGGCGTTTGCAAAAGTGAGCAGGACAAAGTCTTGAGAAATGGAGAGTTTTAAAATGTGTACACATTTTGACTCTGTGCACTCCGGGGAGTGAGCTGCGACACGGAAATCCCCGCAAACCGAGCAGAAACACTCTTCTAATGGGAATTGACTTCACGGAGGCCCCGGAGACCCGCCTGTGTGGGAAGGAAGTCTCCCGCAGGAGACCTGAGGAGGACTCAACCAATCACTTCAAAGGCCGAAGTGAGAGGAGGGGAGGGGAGGGGAGGGAGGGGGAGGCGAGCAAGGAAGCGGGGAGGAGGCCGAGGGGAAAAAAATCGATGAGGAGGAGGAAGCAGAGGAGCGGCAGGGAGTGGACGATCACCGCTGTGGGAGCGCCGCTGTTCTCACCTCTGATTGGCTGAGATGTGCGCTGTGAGTGAGCAACACCACGGAGCTTTGTTTATTCACTGCCAGAAGCTGTGGTGGCTTTGAGAAGACAAATCAACTGTTGAACACACTAGGAGCATTAAAATGCAGTGACCAACTGCAGGGGAAGGATCTGCACAGCTGGAAATAACCGTGCATTCTTGGAGGACAGGGATGGGCACTTCATTTTCAACAACCAAGTTTTTCTATCATACTTGGAACGTATATGTAGTTCAGCTGCTGGGGTGAAGTGATGGAAAAAGCCTGTCAGATGATCTTAAAGAAAGTATTGTGCACTTTAAAAGCAAATTAGAGCAGATGGAGACGATGGAGAGACCCTGACAGGACAGAATCAGCCTGAAACCTTTTCTCTGTGGGTTTGCTGTATCACAGTGTTGTGTGGAGCTTTACTATCGGTGATTACCAGGGCCGCGTAACGTGGCAACAACAGCTCATTGTTATGTTTTTTTGGGTTAATGACTCATTTATGAAATCACGTTGTGCATTTGCTATGTTGTTTTGGCAGCATCTGACAGGGTGGAAATATATAAGCTTCATAGCTTCAGGCTACTCCTCTGTCTGGGTCTCTGTGCATCTGATTGCACGTGTGCACACATGATCAAATAGACGAAACTAAGATGCAAATATCGCAGCAGTCGTGGATTTTGTCTGCGCTAACATGTCTTTTTACTGAAAGAAAGAAAAGATAAACCCAATAGAATGGTTTTGTTGTGGTGTATTTATTATGGCGTGCTCTTTGCCAGTGGTTGCGTCCACATCAAACTCAGACAGACTCACAGAGCCACACACGCACACCCTGCAAGCCTTCGCTCCAGTCTGCTTGACAGCGGTGGCACCAATCACAGGAAGCACAGTATCGCCGCGTCGTTTCCTGTGTTGGCAGCGGAAGGCGAAGTCAGTTGGCTGCAGCAGGTTGTTTTACAAACGTAGTCTATAGAGATAGCCTCTCACTTCCTCCAGTGCCTTAACTAACAATCAACTCTTAGAACAGTGTTTCTCAACTGGTGGGTTGCGACCCAAAAGTGGACTGAGGGCAGTTTATTATATATTATTTATATATATATATATACATATGTATGTATATGGAAAATTTATTTGAGCATTTATTTTCGCAGGACACACAATTAAATTCAATACTTTCAATCATTTATTGACTAGACATGATAGAAAGTGGGCTAGCGTAGCATAAGAGTAAGCAGTTAGAGAAAACAGACGGGAGAACAGACTCTGGTTGACCTTTAGGGCCTGTTTGAGGTTCAACTTTCTGAACGCAAACTGTCAACAACAAAAAAAAAGTGACATCTGCTGCGTACAAACGAAGTGGACTAGTAGGTGTGAGCACGACCTCAAAGACGACGGCCGTTTCAATCTCGTGCAAACCCCCCCCTCCCCCCATCCCGAGTGAACAGCTGACACCCGTTCAGTCTGTTCTGCTCAGCACAAGCGAGTTGAAGATGAACTTGTTATCATTCTTGTTTTACAATTGCGCATTTTGCGGTCATTTTGTGTTTTAACTATGTTTTGAAAGTAATGCTTTTCAGTATGTTTTACTCTGGAAAACACCTTGCGTACCGTTTGGCTGCTGTAAGGTGCGATAGAAAGAACGTTTCATTGATCGATTATTATTGATTATTACAATCAATGTAAATTAAATTGAAGATTTTTTTCATAGCAAAGACAGTTCGAATGCAATCTGAACACTCTTCACCTCTTTTTTTTTTTCTTTCAGCACCACAGTCGCTTTCTTGTTTTTCAGTGTATTTGTTTATCGTGTGTGTGTATCGACGACAGCCCCTTCACTGTCGGAGCAAAAACTGAGCTTGTGGTAACCCGGCATCAGCTTGCGACACCCCATAAAATCAGTCGCAGCACGAGCAGCTGTGTACCTATGTATGCACACACAAACACACACACACCCGTGCGCGCACACGCACACACAAACACACACACTTTACACCTTGTTAATTAGCTCAGCAGTGGGACTGGGAGGCCTGAGGGCCCCTGCAGACAACATTCTGTTTGGCCATGCAGCTCAGTCCTGCACAGAGGTGAGCAGGACACAAGGCATCAATAGGACGTTCATAGAAAACATTGACGTAAATGTTTTCTTTTCCCCTCATCCCCGGTGCAACATTTCCATAATAAACGCCGATCTGCACTCCGATCACACTGACACGCAGCCAGATTGTGGTTGTGCAGACCGGGACCCCCGTGTGGATCGCAGCATGGGGGGCGTGGGGGGGGTGGGGAGGGGGGGATGCACAGACGTAGATGAGATCCTGCTTCCTCCATCTGGCCTGGAGCAAACGTTGGGCCGCTGTCGGCTCCGAGGCCAAGACCGAGAAGTGGGACACGCCGGTGACCTTGATTTCCTTCCTCCAGCTCGAGACCATCCACAGAGCAAAAACGTTTGCGCGGACAGATTTCGGCCGCGCTGCGAGTGGACTAAAATGGCACGGACGCACGCTGACCTTGTCCGACCTTCGCCGTGCCTGACGACGGACAGACGGCTGCCGTGGAGGAGAAGAGGACTTCACAAAAGAAGTGACACTCGCGAGAAAGTCGAAAAAAAGAAGAAGAAGAAGAAGAAAAAAAAAGATCCACAATCTGTTTAGTTCCTTGAGGAAATCAATGGCGCAGCCTCCTCTACGCCTACTCAGTATTTCTGGTGCCGTTTCCTTTTCTCTCTCTCTCCTCTGCCAGAAAAGAGATTTTACATCAGACGTCTGTCTGAATGGAACGAGGTGAGGACAACACAATGAGACGCCTCGCGCATCTGCTTCCTGCCCAGGGTGAGAGACGAAATAAGAAAGGTCTCTCCCAACATTATAAAGAGGGGTTGTTTTTTTTTTGTTTTTTTATTGGCTGAAAATAAAAAATGGAACCGGGTGCTATGACCATGCAGATTATGCTCTGAAGGCACTACTCGGAAATGCTGGCTCGGGAATCAAGCACCTTGTGAGAGCAGCGAGTTAGATGGGATAAATGTTGCATGGCAGCGGCAAAATTTAAAGGCTTATTATTTATTGTGGACCCCAGTGGCAGCATCGCCCAAACTCTCAACATGTCCAGGAAACATATTGGACGATGGCAGCAGCCTTGAGGCAGAATCTTCCTCCAGTCTTCATCCATCTATCCATCCATCCATCCATCCATCTATCCATCCATCCATCTATCCATCCATCCATCCATCCATCTATCCATCCATCTATCTAAAACACCTCCACCCAATCTTGATGCATCAAAAACATAATTAAAAAAAAAATACAGACACACCTCAGGTCTCAACATTCAACCAGAATGTCTTCTGCAGCATTATTATCATGTAATTTGAGAGATAAACTGTGGAATTACATTGACAGATAAGACACCTTGTCATTGGTTGTTAGCATCGGGGCACCATTTCTACTGCCAGTTGTTCACGAGAGCACAGAAGGCTTTTGCTAGGATGTTTGCGATGCATGAGATGCGTCAGCGGTTGGATTCCATCACGAGCGCTTGCAACATGATTCAGGTCTTTGGATTTGATTCGCAGTCGTCTTCCTTCAAGTTTGTGACAGAACCACAAAAAAGGACGAGGACGCCTGGCTAGGATGAACGTGAAGGACAAGAGATTGACACAATCACCCTCAAGGTCTGGTCTTCACTCTCCAGATACTTTACATGGGCTCTTTACCAAATGGATACCGAAGACACAGCCAGCGGGTTTTGGAAACATTCCATGTGGAATCAGGTTAATTGCAAAATGGTGCTAAAGTGATCCAGGTTTAGTTCAACACGGCGCCAGTGAGATTCGGCTGTCTTGACTAGAAGTGATGAATCCTCCCAGAGAGGAACACCATCATGGCGCTCTGCAGCGCTAGATATACAGTGATAAAATGCCTATTTCACGATTTGCATTATTGATCCTCGAGAAACGAATGAATCTCCTCTGGAAGCCGTTTGAGTGATTAAAATCACCTCAGCTGGAGCTGCCAGAGATGCAGCCGCTCAGATCGACCCGGGCCTGCGCCCTTTCGCGCTGGCTCTAAACCTGACTTGACACGGCGTGGAGGGGAAGTCATTCGGTGCCAGCAACGATTTCTCCTTTCGCCACCACTGACAGCGCTTCGGCCACTCGACGCCCCGTCAACCGCCGCAAGATGCTTCGCTGCCGCGGCCGCTCATGCACACACTTTACCAGGGGAACTTTGTCTGAATTTTTGTTTTTATTTTATTTCTTCTTTTTTTTTTTTGTTTTTTTGGGGGGGGGAAATTTTGAAACCTTTCCTCCTGCAGGCCTAGCGACACTCTCACTCCAACAACTCCTTGCATCCCTGCAGAATTCATCATCATCATCATCATCATCATCATCACACGCATAGGTGACCAACACTTAGTTTTGACTTATTGCAATTTTACTTATTTTCACAAAAAGGAATCACCAAATTCACTCGTCTACATCCTCACCAGCCGTTGTCACGACAACAGGTGAGCAGCCAGTGGGTCAGCGAGGGTGAAAGCCTTCACTCACCAGGCTACACACACGAGTCACGGCATATGGTCAAGAGGGAGCTTTCAATGCGTGTCGCGGCATTCATTGAGTGAATGAAGGTCAAGAGTCATCAGCTGACCTGAGTCTGAACCTAGGCTGCTCAACTCGAAATAAACAAAACAAAAAAACCAACCAGGTTTAAAGGTCCTCAATCGTCGCATCACATGATGTGATCTGCGTTTTAAGATTCTAGGCGAATCAACATCTCAGCTGGTGCGAGGAGGTTGCACAGGTGGTTGGATGTCAATGACAAACACATAAATATGTCATAAACGGGCATTTAGACCGACACTTTTAGACCTTTGACCTTGCAAACAATGGCATTAGATGACTCATACTGTGGAAATGATTATACAGTGGCTGTAACTGCACAGTCCACTCATACTGCCTTAATACAGACGCTGTCATTTGCAGGACTACAATAATACATTGCAGTGTTGTTTACCGTCCTCCTCTTTTCGGAGCACAGCCTCCAAAGGCCCAGTGTGACGGATTTAGTGGCAGCTAGTGGTGAGGAAGAATACTGCAAATATTGTCCATGTTGATCCATGTTTCCCGACCTCACCTCCTATACCAGCAGCGGTGATCTATGTTCTGGGCTACTGTGGAGAAACAACCACTCGGCAAGCACTTTATTAGGTACGACCTGCATCTAATAAAGTGCTCAGTACGTGTGTAAATGGATTTTATTGGAAACGCAGGTAGTGTCTAGTATGCAGCACATGCATCTATATTCTGTGTTTCACTTGAGACAGGTAGAGCACCACAAATATATAGTGGGCATATTTTTACAGCTCCAATACTTGCGTTACAAACATGAGTAGAATTCATATTTCTTAGTTTTATGTATATTCTTAAAGAATTAGTCTTTAAAAATAAAGCAGAATTTCAGTGCCGGGCTGTGATACCATGAGATGTCTTTTTTATCTTTTATTATTATTATTATTTTTTTTTAAATGGTGCCACAGTGAACCTATTCAACTCTGTCACTATTATGGAAATAAGCACCAGTGCGACCCAGCTTTCCCAGATTGTCAGCGCCCACAAGGCCCACAAGGCTGACGTGCGTCACCGAAAGCAACAACACACTCAAACCAGATGCAGTTAACGCCTCGGCCAATAGCCGCAGCACAACAAACTTGATGACAGAATCACACCCTGTGTTTAATGACTGCAGGGAACGCCGCGCAGGGATCCCTTTTTAGACCAATAATCGCTCCGTTTCGGAGATCGCGCCCGAGCAAAACAGTGAGGCAGACGAGCACAAAAGACAGGAGGCCGCGACACAAAGAGAGAGCAGAGCGATAAATCCCAACCAGCCTCACCACTCCCCATTGTCCCGGCCTCAATGTGCTTTTTGTTGCTGCAGCACGCAGCCACAGTCCAGACCAGTCTATGACAACGTGCCAGGCGGGCATCATTTCCCAGCCCCTGGCATGACCGGGAGTGTGACAGCACAGGGTCTCGACAACAGCGGCCATGCACAGAGAGACACCGGCGAGAGGAGCAGCTGCCCAGCACTCGCACCGCACCCCAGCACTCTGCTTGTTTTCACTGTCGTTCGGTGCAACTGCAGTCCCTCCACACGTTTCTCTCAAAGTTCCCATGTTTCTTCTCTTAACGCCGGTGGCACAAACTGGAAGGTGGCGCGCAGATTGCAGAGTGGCTACATGTCAGCCAACGTCAAGATGTTAATTGTCCAACACGATCCACAAATCTCAATAAGACAGCAACACTTAGCCCTCTGTTTGCATCCTCCTGCAAATGGCTTTCAGGTTGGACTGCTTTGTTGGATCTTGCAGGTATGCAGCGGGCTTCGTGTTTCACTGCTCGAGTGATTTTTGCCAAGTACATGCACGTGTCATGCAACTACATAGTGTATATACTGTGAGTGTGTGTGTGTGTGTGTGTTCATCTATGTAGTCGTATGCAGACTGTCACTATTGGATATTAAAGCTCTACTTGGCTGGCTTTAACCAGCTTGATGAATGTAAAAAAAATACCTCTTACTAGTAGTAGCTGTAGCAACCCCAATATGCAGCCCCGCTGTAATTACAACTAAGGCCAACCATTATAATAGATGCCGTCTTATTAAAGAGTTAATTAATCTTTTTTTCCCCCACCGTCATTCTATCAAGATAAAATGTAATTAAGATGTAAATACACGCTTGTGTTCATGAGAATTCTCTTGGCGACTCATATCTTCACCGCCACTGTGGCCCTTGGGGAGAATACTGAATAGAATACTGAACCAGTAACCTAGAAATAGACCCAGGCCCAGAGCTGCAGGGCACTTCACTCCTCCACCCTGCCTCGGGACCCCACCCATCTGCCGTGCGGAGGCCTTGGCAGGGCTCGAGTCACAACCTCAGTCGCCCGTCCGGGCTTTTCACGGAGGCGGATTTCGAGGTTTGACGGCAAAAAGTCACATTAACCCCTGGACGTTCAACCGAAAGGTAAAAGCAGCTCAGAGCAAAGAGCCGCACTGGACCCGCATGTCGAGTCTTTTCTTCGCCGTGCGTTATGTAACAAGTTAGCTTTACAGTTTCCTGCCACACATTTCCTGCCTCTGGGTTCTGGCCTGCTTGGCAAAGATCAGGAAAGACCTCGCAGCACTGAAGCCTACATATAAGAAGTGCACATGCATAATTAATATTTGTCATTGGCACCGGATCGTATGTTATGGGAGAGTCTGTCGGGGTAGTGAGAGGATCACATGCAGACGTGGACAGAATTGCTGGTACCCTTCGGATAAAGAAAGAAGAACCCACAATGGTCACTGAAACAACTTGAAACTGACAAAGTAGTGATGAATAAAAATCGACTGAACATCAGACATTGATTTTGAATTGTGCTTCAAAGGAATCATTTAAAAAAAAAAGAAAAGAAAAAAAAAAAGGAAATAATGAAAGTACCCTTCACTTAATACTGTGTTGCACAACCTTTTGAGGCAATCACTGCAATCAGGCGATTTCTGTTACTCACAATGAGACCTCTGCACCTGACGACAGGGAATTTGGTCCACTCCTTGTGACTAAACTGCTCCAGCTGTCTCAGGTGTGAAGGGTGTCTTCTCCAGACTTTTAGTTGCTCATTTAGGGGTCATTATCGTGTTGCAGCCCCCTGTGACCTGTGACTACGACTGAGATACGACTTGACAGTCTTGAGAGTTTGTTGTTGTACCCTTCAGATTCAAGACGCACTGTGGCAGATGAAGCTAAGCCGCCCCAGAACATAACTTCCTCGTCAATTTCCTCTTGCGGCCACGTCCAGGGATGTTGGCAACTGCAGTCCCAGAAACCCCAAGCTGCTCTTCTAGCCTTTACCTTTCGACATGCTGGTCTATCATTTTCTTTCCAAGCTCCTGAAACTCTCTCCTTCACTTTCTGTGGTCCGTGTCCAGTGTGGTACACACCACCACACCAAGCAGCACTGTCACTGCTTTTCACCCTTTAAATAGGCGGACTGGCTGATTACAAGTTCGAAGACACCTGTGATGCTAATGACAGGACGCATGTTACATGTCAACACGTAACATTTTCAATGTTTTCTCAGGGTGCAATCATTTTGGTAGGCAAGCTTCATTATTTTGTTGTTGTTTTTTTAAAAATATTATTTGGTTGAACAACAATTCAAAAGCAGTTAGTGGATTTTTAGCTATTTTTTTTTAAATCTATTACTACTTTTGTCAGATTCACATTATTTCAGTGACCACGGTGGGTTTTTCTCTCTTTAACACAAGGGAACCAACAAGTTTGTTCACATCTGTGAATGTTCAACCCTAACTATACCCGTGGCTAAAAAAAGACAGGCGTTAAAGTCCTGATGCTGAAGCAAACATGGCTGCGAGCGTGTACACATGAGCGGTCCTGCACACATGAATATATAAATAAAAGACCTGTTCTGCAGGTTACCGTCTGTCAGACACAGCGATGCTTCAGCAAAAATTCAAGAATTTAAATGAAAAACTGTGGACTCACTCCACTTGTTTGTGACATTTGTTTCTTTCCTCCTCACCTCCCACTGTTTTCTGTCAAACTCCATTACTCTTATACTTTAGATATGAATGCAAATCAGCTGCACTGGCGTACGGAGGAAGATGCGCAAGTGTCGGCAGAGATCACGGCCAACCTCCCCTGCAATCATCTCAGCTGGTCACTTGGTTCTCTCTCCCAGTTTAGTGGCAACGACATGGGCATTGGTGCCCTCCATGACATCACAAAGAGAAGAATTCCACAACCGTGTGCTATGTCACACGCCCACACACTGAAAAATGGAGCGTGACAAAAAAGTGAAAGAAGAACTTTTTTTCAATGTCTGGGGGAATTCCTATTTGCAAAGCATTAGAACCGTGTATTTCGCATGATGTGGGTTGGACATAAGTTTAGAATTATGAATTAGTGTCTGGGGCGCTGTGAAGTAGCCTTCATAGCGGAGGCAGTGATGGACAAAACTTCATAGCCTGGAATGTTCTTGGAGCAAAGCAATAAACAAAAAAAGCTGACTAAAAGCACACGGTGGGAAAAAAATGAGTCATGGATTCAGAGTTTATGGGTTTATAGCCATCCTGTGCTCTCTTATCCAATGTCTGCTGACACTCAAAACCTTAAATGTCAATTTTCACAAAGTTGTGGGACGACCTGTCAAACTTTAAGAAATGATATTGATTGTAAGCTAGTAATTCATAAAATAGATGTATTTCATCTTTTTTTTTTCAGTGTTTCAAGAGTCATTTCAATAAAGAGCTAAATACCGTGGGGCTTCAAAGACATATTTTGTTTCAAAGCTTTAGTTCATTTTCAACAGACATTAAAGCACAGGTTTCCTACATATCCAATGATATATTTTTCCTCCTATGAGGTGGGTCACTAAAACACTCCATCCATCTGCTCCTGGTCCAGGCCCTCTGTCAAACTTTAGAACCCACTTTGGCCCACCAGTCAAAAGGTTTGCCCGCCCACCCACCCCTGGTCTAACCTGTGCCTCGGGCAAAGGACACAGTACGTATTGGCAAACTGGAGAGGGTAGTGAACACACGCGAACCGTCGGGAAGCAGCCAGCAGCCCAACATCAACATACAGCACGACTTGCCAAGAACATGCCTGTAACCCGAGGAGAGGTGAGCCAAGTGACCCGCTCCCCCCCCCGACCACCACCACCAGCGCCGTGCCTCCCCTGATTGAATGATAGTGAAACCCTCTCCCTTAACTCGGGCTCCTTTCTCCTCATCGCATTCTCTGTGACTCACCGCAGCGGTGAAACAGTCAAACTCTTATTGAAGCCAAGGCGACTGGGGAAGGCCGCTGTCTACTTCTGTTCTATCAAAAAAAAAAAAAAAAAAAAAACACTCTCATGTCACTCCTGCCATTCTCTGTTGAAAACAAGACGGTAGAGATAAACCATTCTGGCACCATTCTGGAGGGCGTTGGCGCTGAAAGAGGGAAATATGGCTAAAGCTGCTGATGTTTGCAAGTGGCTACGTCGCATTTATCATGCAACGTTAGGGGAATTCCAACCATGCAAAGAGAAAGAGGCAGTTTCGCATCCACAACAAGTGATGCACTGAAGCGGAGTGCCTACCTGAAAGCAGATGTTAAAGCACATCTTATCATTAGCTCTATTTGTCTCGATTAACTCTGAATATCACAAATGAAAAAAACACTATTTTCTCAGATTAGAGCCCAGTCAGGGTTCCTGGTCCTTCTCAACAGAGATGACCACAATAAAGCCTCTGAAAAAGAATAACTAGTAAGGGCCCTCCAACCTGACAGCCAGGTGCTGGTCTCCCCTTCTCATGAAGGTGTCTGCCAGTAAGATCTGAGTGAGAGCGTCTCCAGTTTGTTACCATTCCCCATCAAAGATAAACAAACCGTCGCTATACCACTGCAATTTCACATATCCAGGACAGACCAGGTGATTTTTTTTTTTGCAGACGTGTACGGTTGTCTCTCTGGCTGTATCTAACCTAGAAACCCCCGAGAGGCAACTTGATATATCAGCAGCGGACCCAGAGCTGGCCTTGTGATGTGCTCTCGCTATCCCCAGGTACTCCGAGTGGGCCCGACTAAAATGTGTGCATGGTTCATCTTTTTAAATGTCATGACAAGGTGTTTGTGTGTGTGCTGACCAGGCCAAGTTTATATAATCAACAGTCCACTTAAAAAGTCAAAGCAAGATGATCGTCCTCTGGAGTCTGGGTCTGCTCTAGGTTTCTTCCCCCCTTCCTACTCCTGTACAAATAGAGTCGATTGATTGATTAAAGTCCTAGCAATGCTTCCAACCAGGCTCCCTGCCCATCGCAGAATACATCACACATTTGCTATTAAACACACAGACAAACTATTTCTCCTATAGCTGCTTTATAAACACCCCGAGAGAGAGAGAGAGAGAGAGAGAGAGAGAGAGAGAGAGAGAGAGAGAGAGAGAGAGAGAGAGAGCACCATCACAACCATGCCTTGAAGGAATGAACTGCTGCCTCGCACCCAAGACCATGGAAAGTCAATCACATTTATAAAAACAACAACAACAACATTACAAGGACTTAGAGGGAAAATGCTATCGATAAACTCGATATTTCACACCAGCTCCACACAACTGGATGGATTGTCACAATGTTCTTCGATGACAAATGATGTCAATTTTGCGCAGAAACATAGTTTGTTGTGGTTCCTTCAAATTGAGAACAATTTCGGTTTTCCAAATCCAATTCGTACCCCCCGATAACTGAAACCCACTCGAACGCGGGGAGTTTCTCTGTCAATATTCACAGATATTTCCCTCCGTTCACCCCCCCCCCCCCCCGCCCAAAAAAAAAAAAAAAAAAACCTTAAAAAAAAAATAAAAAAAACAACAACCCAACAACAACGTGCCCGCAGCTGCTGCCGGTTACAATTCAACAATGTCACAGCCGCGCTCGGCCAACTCCATATTGACACCACTCTGTCATTTAGCTCGGCTCTGGCGAGGCGACCACAGCGGTTGTTTTTTTTTTTTTGTTTGTTTCCATTCGTATTTATCGCAGTAGCGAAACAGACCGGAAGCCGACACAAGGGGTTTACCTCTATCAAGTCTCCCGCGAGCGGTTATACTTCATTTTCCATCCGCCGTTCCTACAGCAACCACGGTGCGACACTTGGACCGCTGTGCCCTCCGAGCGGCTCTGCTGCTCTGCCCGGTCGTAGTAGTAGAAATTCAACCGGACACGTTCCGGCGAGCGCCCGCCTAACCTCGACGCTGATTGGCCCGCCTAACCGTCAGCCACTCAGAAACGCGCAGTAGGCATAGCAACCGAAAAAAAAGGGGGCGGGTCCTACGGGGGGGTGTATTACCAGTTTATTGGATTCTTGATTCCGCCAATCGAAACGCCCACACGTCATCCAGGACACGGAGGCGTCAGCGTTTTCTTGCGGCGTGCGATAAAGAAAACATTTACACACTTAAAGGCACGTTTTATACTACGGCCTGCCTTATATGTATATCATAATATCACCTATAGGTTTCGCATTTTTTTTTTTTCACACTGCTTTGGCATTTCAATTGGACAAATGCTCAGTTTCGGGTTTTAATTGTTGACCTTTTCCGGCAGACGGAGGGAAGAGGGGTGTACAAGTTCTAGGTTCTTAACTTCCTGGGGAAAAGAATACTTTATTGTACCGTCCACATGAAAATGGACAAGGAGGCCATGAGGTGGTCTCAAAGGTTGGAGAAGACTGTGTGCTGTTCTGGAACTACTGTGTGTATTGTAGGGGATTCATTTGTGCACCGTAAGCTCACTAATTGTGAGTAAAGTGACATATGAGAGTGGGACCGTGTCTGACCTGAGACTGGAGGTCCGGGGTGCAACTCCTGCCCAGGCCATTTCATTAAAACCTGTCCTGTGCAAGAAGTTGTGTCAGTAAAAGCATAGGGAAAGTTAAATATGATATACACAAATATATGTATATATATATATATATATATATATATATATATATATATATATATATATATCAATTCTATATGATGCTCTGGTGTGTCTGCTTCATCACTGTGGTATTAAGTACAAAAATGGAACTTATATCTTATAAAACATACACTCTGTATTGGCTTTACACCATCTAAGCAGTGTTCAGTGTTCATGTAATGATATGTTTTAACATCAGGGAGAGGCATGCATTTCACTCAGGCTAAACAGCGTTCACCCTGCTGCCGCTGCTGCCGAATGTACAAAAAAACCCAGGCAGGAATTCAGTAAAGAAGCATAGCTGCGAGTGAAAGTAACTCACATCCTCAGACATATCAGACAAAGCAACAGCCAGTACCTTGGCATTAGCACTTCAGGTGGCTGATTAGTCCTGAAGTAGTCGGTAAAAACATGGCTCTGTGCATTCTCCGTGGTCACGACATTGAAATACAAGCTAATCATTTATTGTGCTTAGAGAAAGCAACCTGATTACAATAGCATAATATATACATTGTACTGTGAATAAAAAAACAACAACTAAGAATTGTTAAAAAAAAAAAAAAAAATCATGGGATAAATAGCAATATGTCGTTAAAGTATCTTCCGAGTGTGTGTTGCTTAGATTCCAGATGAAAATTACATCTACCAAAAAAAAAAACAAACACCACGTGGACAATTGAAGGTCATAGCCAGGGAGAGTGCAGAGCAGCACACGTTTCATGGTTAGGAAGGACATCTCACCTTTATATATATATATATATATATATATATATATATATATATATATATATATATATATATATATATATACATGACACTGATGTCCTTTGGCAACGAGCCTTCTACGGCCTGACAGGGGGTCCCAAGCTAATGATTAGCAACATGGACGATAAGATCGTACCAAAAATCATCAGAACGTGGCTGATGTTTGCAGCAGGGTTGTCAGGCTGCTGTTTATGCAAAGACTGCCTCCTTTTTTTTCTTCTTCTTCTTCTTTTTTTTCTTTTCCCCTCCAGATTGGAGGTTGCAGCAGCAGCAGCAGCAGCAGCAGTCACTTCTGGCAGAAGCACGTGCAGCTGGTGCCTTGGCTGACGCTGGCAGCTCCCCCACAGGAAAGGCTGCGATGACTTTTTAGGTGCTCTTCACCACCAGAGACGCGGGCAGCCCGCGCTGCTTGACGCCTGATGGGATGCTCGGGCGACGATGCAACGCGCGCGCGGCGCCAGGCCCAGCGCGCCGTGTGGCGGGAGACCGCGTGCAACACGCGATTATCGGCGGAGAACATTTCCGGAGCACGAGCAGCGACGGTTAGGTTTGCGCCCACTTTCAGCACTGCACGCTTGCAGACAGGAAGAGAACATCCTGAAGCAAAAAAAGAAAGAAAATAAAAATAAAACCCGAGGCGGCTTTTATTTTTTGCTGCACGCAGTCTGTGGCACGACATAAGAAGTCCGTAATGTACCGTCTTTCTCATCCATATGTTTAGTGAGAGATGATATTTTTACACGAATAAACACACACACACACACACACACACACACACACACACACACACACACACACACACACACACACACACACACACCATTACCAGGCGGACGCAGATTTACAGAGCCCCCCCTCGCTGTCATGTGCACACACAAGTGAAGCAGAGGATAATCTTTTGAGCCTTTAATCCATGGCAAAGATCTTTCCAATAAAAAAAAGAAGGGAGCTGTTGAATTTAATTATGTATCATCTGTCCGTGCCACCTGTTGGGGTTCCTATTTTTACATCGTTTTTTAGTGCAACGCTACTTCCAGGCAAAACGCTTGCGTTTGTCTCCCTCTAAAGGCCCCTTTGCTAAACATGGGGGTTTCTCACAGTGTAAAATTGTACTGTGATGAGAAGAACTTTAGAAAGTACCCTGTAAAAAAAAAAAAAAAACTAGAGAGGTTTCAAAGATTACTCTATTGCATGATATGACTCTGTTATGTCACACATGACATTCTACTCGGCATTAGGCTGTGACTCTTCATCACTTCTGACGTGCCATATTGCAAGATGTTCCAGATGTTCTTGTCAAGATTTTTTTTTTTTTTTGTCGCAGACAATAAAACTTTCTACCAACCTCTTACCTGTATATTTACCTAACACGGGGGTTTATGTCAAGAAATAGCTTGTTTTTGTTACGTGCACAGACTAGGGGCACCTGTCCTTTGGAAGTTTGTAAGCTAGATTTGGACTGATAAGGGACCACTGAAAAGTGTATCTTTACCCCAGCGTTAAGTTAAAAGCCTCACTCTCCCTGTCATCAATCAGCCTGTAAGCTTGCAAGAGCAACATGCGTTTGCTGCATGGGGCCTCTTGTGCACACACATCCACCTGCTCTGCTCTGCTCTGCTCTGTGGAAACTCTCACCTCCTGTGGGTCTCTGCGTTTCTGCTTCTCATCAAACTCGTCTGTATCACTCAAAACAGGCCGTCAGGCGGATGCTGCCAAGGGAGAAGACGGTATCCGCTGCTCACAGAGCGCACACACACTGCTTTGGATGCAGGAAAAAGGCGCTCCCGCTACCCTCAGTGGCACTCGCATCTCCCCAGAAGACCAAGTGTGCAAGGCATCCATCTGTTGTGATGATGAGTGTCCTTGTTGTGCCTTGTCCTATCTGTGATACTGCCGCCTTTGCCCGTTCTCCATCTGCAGGCTTGTTTGTCTGCTCGGGTCGAGCAGCTTATATCTGTGAAGGTTAAAAAAAACACAACAACAACAACAACAACATGTTGAGTACAAATAGAAAATTACAATTGCACAACACATCTTATTCCTGGAATTAAAAAAAAAGAAAAAAGGAAAAAGAGATGGATGCATTCTTCAAAAGGCACCAAAGTGGCAAACGAGGGCATCGACCTCAGGGGCCAAAGACAAAGGTTTTACATTGAGATCATGATCGGAAATTTTAGTTGAGCGACTGAAAGGAAAATCTATTTAATTTGACCAAGTCAACACAGGGGGGCGCACTATTTCCACTTTCTTCAGCTAACCCTGTCACTCTGTCTCTGACAGCTGCCTTTTCTCAAAATTACCTAGCACGGCCTTGATACTTCCACTGATCATGGAGTATTACTGGGAACCCTTATTAGCTGACTTATTAGTGGACTTGTTTATCCGGTTGTTGGGTCAGCCGAGGCATCTCCGATCCTGTTAGCGCTGTTGCACGGAAACAAGCGCAACAGTGTATCACTTCACCTCTAATTGGATGGTGACAAATTGGGAAAATAGCTGGCGAGGCTTCCGTTAGCACAAAATTCTTTGCGGTGTGGACCAGCCCAGATTTATGAATCGGCCTGGGAGAAAGTTCTCCCTTTCATGCCCTTTACTGTATTGGGTTTCGAGGATAGAAACTATTTCACACATTGTCAAGTCGAAAAATTATCTATGTATGTATGTTTGTATCTATGTACACGTACACATGTACACATATAAAACGTAAAACGTCACCATTCTGCTTGTGTGGTGGCATCCAAGTCCTCTGATTGCACATCTGTCCAAATAGACATTGTTTTACACGGCACAGGTGCCTTTATTTATTTTTTTTTTACAGGATCCACATCTTGGTTTGCATAGACTAAGCTGCTTAAATTAATCACTACAGTACAGTGGATTTCAACTGGCATGCCTCGGGACTCTGCTGGGACGCTACAGGGACTATTTTTGCTGAAGATTTTGATGATGATGATGATGATGATGATGTTTTAAGTCAAATTGGATGCGAGAGTCTTCCAGACGCTGGAATGACCTCACAGTAATACGGAGACATGTCATCATTTTTGAATGCCTGGCTGCCACTGGCCCTCGCTGCGATGAAGCGCTTCCCCTCTGTCAATCTCCGTACAAAGTCACCTGGATCAAGAAATCCAGCATCACCACAACATCTGCCGATGCACCCCGCTCTTGACTAGTCGACACATGAAGTTTGAATTTTGGGGTGAACTCTCCATGGGAAAGAATAGAAAGGGTCATAATCCCGAAACAGGGGATTAAAACTTTTGTCAAGACCGAGGACATAACAAACAAGAATAACGGCCTCTAGAATTTACAAAGCAAGATGGAATAAGAACTACTGACTCAACCAGAAGTCAGACTGTCTTTCTTTCTAATTACCCAAACGGTAACACGCCCTGTGACTGCTGAACCTGATGTAGTTGCTTTATTTGTAAAGTGTGCTGAGTTGTGCGTGTGCCCACATGGTATTGATTGGACACACCACCACGTTGTGGCTCAGTGACGCGCCGCTGTCCAGTCCACGCCACTTGTGGCTGAGCCGCAAACACTTTCCCCTCTTCTGCTTGGAGGTGTGTGAAGTCAGTCGCTCATCTGGCGCAGATGTTCGCTGGTGTGCTTCCAGATGTTTGTGGGAAACCATGCTGTCTAGACCTCTGGTCTGGCTGGACGTGGCGACCCTCCCTTTCACAGCCTGTGAGATCATCGCACTTTTAATTGGACCGGATCTGCCAATCAACGGGAAGTCAGACGGGTCTGCCTCAGCCTTTAAAAGCGGCCGACCCAAAGCTCTTGGCCAGATTCCGCAAGAGGCTCGACCACGGTGAGTTGTTTTCTTTTTCCATGTGCTCTTCTCGCATTGAAGACCATTTGAACGTGACAATATTTTTTGGTGTGTGTGCCTTTTCAGAATAACAGAGAGATGACGTCCACTGTCGCCTGTGCTGCTATTTTGCTGGCTTGTTCTCTGGCTCTCAGCGCGGCACAATGTGAGTGACGTGACTGTGATTTTTAAATATCGTGCAGTGACTAAATTGACTAAATTTAAAAGTGTTGTTATTATAAATGAAAGGACTGGAGCTTCCATGTTCTAGCTGACATTGATTTCCCTGTCAATAATTGTTCAACAGTTTGCCAACCTGGTTATTTGCAAAAGAAGTCAGAAATCAACTCTTAGTTCGCTGTCATAAGTTGACTTTCAGAAAAGAATGCTCTTGTTGAGGGCCGATGTCATTTTATCAGTACATTTCATAAGGATTCGCTACTTTTTGATTACCTTTTTTTTTTCTTTTCTTTTTTTTTAACAGCAAGCTGCAAAGGGCGCTGTGGTGCCGAGTACAACAGGGCCCACATGTGCCAGTGTGATTACAACTGCTTGGTATATGGAGAGTGCTGCCCAGACTATGAATATCAGTGCACCACGAGTAAGGCTTTTACCACCCCCCAATGTACCAAATATATTAAATATCATGAGAAAATTTAAACCTCTTGATCTCGATCTGATTCTCCTTGCACAGATGGTCAACATTGAGACACGTCAAAAAGCACATCTGTCCAATACAGTTTGGAAAGTATGTAATGTTGCTGTGTGTGTACGTCACAGGAACCTCGTGTAAAGGACGCTGCGGAGAAAGTTTTAAAAGGGGTCGGTTGTGTAGTTGCGACCCCGACTGCATGAAGTTCAAGCAGTGCTGCTCAGATGTGACTAACCATTGTGATGCAGGTGAGACTTTTTTTTTTTTTTTTAATTTAAACAAATCAACAAGATGCATGGTTTCATGTTTCTCCTTTCCAAGAATGTTTCTCTTTATTTTCCGTTATCATCAAGCGGTCATGTGTCTTGCATCTTATTAAAATGTAACAATCAGGGTCCTTTTGAGATGTTATTAGCAAATTGTGACCTACTGATGTGCATGACAGCAACAAAAATCATAATGAAAATGAAGTAAATGAGTGAGCATGCTCATACGCATGAACGTGACGAGACAGACAGGAGCCAAACCCGAAGGGAAAAACTTGCATGTCCACCTGTTGGAGAAGCATGCAATGCACGCAGTAATCTGCACCAATGCATTGGGTTAAACTTAATGGTGTTCTGTTCTGGTGATCACGACAGATGAAATGAGTGGAGCAGCCAGTGCTGCACAACCAGGGAAGGCTAATTCATGCCATAATGTAAATGATAACAAACCCAAAGGTATAAATAACTTACTAGAGGGCTAACTCTCTGAATTTCGGCTAATGTTGGCGTTTTTAGAGAGCAAACGCACTAATCCTAACGTGACACTCCCACAGAGCCGGTCCTGAAGGATGCCACAGAGGCGACGTTCAGCGAGGGACAGGGCCAAGGTGAATACGCCTCAGGAAAACATACTGTATGTTGGGACTGGTTGTATGGGGAACAGCACTAAAGAGGGGATGTGAGAGGGCTTGTGTGAGGGGGACGGACGTCAGGAAGATGTGGACCGTGCGCCACCACACTGCAGCTCCCTTGATGTGGTCCGACTATAAGCAGGGCAAGCCAAGTGCACAGGCCTTAGCGGCCAAAAGAAGCACAAGGAAGCAGTGTTGCTCTGAGTGTGTGGGAGGACTCCGGGCACAGGCTCGGTCACAAGAGGAGGGAAGTGAAGCCAAGGCAGGATGACAGAACATTTTCTTGGATGTTTTCATCTACTAATTGGCTTGGAATAGTTTTGTGGTTGGGGATACTCCAGCGTCTTTGGTAGTTCGCTCTCTCGCTCTCTCAGGGCTGATACTGGTCGTGACATTATTTCTCCTCAATGTCATGGTCGGTACAGCATAACACACACAGTAGCAAACTCTGTAAAAAAAAACAATATATATATATATATATGAACAAACTGAAAAACGAACAAAATAAAACAATGTTGAATTTTGAACTGTGTCTAACGTGGTGTAATTTGCACTTTATGCCCACAGAAGATTTACTTCCCCCGGTTAGCACATCAGAATACCCGAATGGTGATCAAGGTACAGACGGGTTCACATTCAACTAACAAATCCTTTTCTCTCCTCTTAGAAAAGCCTGATTTTGGTGATATTTAAAGTCCACACCTTTTCTTTCCTCTTTGTTCATCCAGATTCATTCAGCCCTTTCGATGATGATTTCCCCAGCGACGGGACGATGGACCTGGAGCCGAGTTCCACTGTGAACCCAGACCCTCTGGAGCCCCAGTCCAGTGATGATGGGTCACAAGACAGTGGTATCCTCTCCTCTACTATTCCCCCGACTGGAGCGATGCCCACTGAGGCCACAGGTACGTGATTAACAAAGAAAATTGGGGAGTGGTGCCTTAAATTCATTACTATATTGTTCAATTAATTGTTTCGCTCTATATTTACATCTTAAAGAATATTAACAATGTTGCAAGGGGCATGTCAAAACATTTTCAGGGTTCGTTAGGCCAGTCAGGCAGATTGAAATTCTTTTTTTTTTTTCTATTATGGCTAAAGCTAAAATAGCATCACAGCCACAGGCATAGTGATACATTTGAAAAATGTAAATTTTCAATTTGTTTTCTTTGTTTGCCCTCCATCTGCATAAACCGTCTTCTAGAAATGTGAACATGCTTCTGACCAGCTCTGTGTAAAATGTAATGAAATTACACGAGGTGCGAACATGTTTGTCCACTTCATCGGTACCAACGACATTACTGCCTCATCAGTTGACGTGGGAACAACTGGCACAACAGCCGATGATCCGCTGTCTAACCATCCCAAAGCAAACCCAGTAACTCAAACTGTGTTCTCTCTTCTAGCCACCACTGCACACACACTGGACCCCACTCCCGAGCCTGAGAATATAGATCCGACCTCTGGAGACCTCCCAGAGGTCCCAACAACAGCCTCAAACCCACCTGAGGCGACAGCATCCACAGGTCCAACACAGCCGCCCGACATTAACTCTGACGCCAGCGGCATGCCTGCGTCCTCTACGCTGGAACCAGCATCAATTCTGGACGATGCCCCAGAGCCCAATGCAGAGGAT
This sequence comes from Nelusetta ayraudi, assembly GCF_046127955.1. Lineage (NCBI taxonomy): Eukaryota > Metazoa > Chordata > Actinopteri > Tetraodontiformes > Monacanthidae > Nelusetta > Nelusetta ayraudi. Next base: position 51,175 of record NW_027466259.1, read on the forward strand.
GTGACAGCGAGCCCTCTCTCTCAAGACGAGCAGGATAACAGTGTTCCAGAAGGTACCCCTTCAACCGATGATGCCCAGACCAGAGGGGACGATGTCCCCAGAAATCCTTTGCCCCAAGACAGTGATGACCAGGCAACCCCCACCACCGTAAAGCCCATTGTTCAAGAACAGGATCAATCCAATGATGATGCTAAACTGGAGGCTACCCCTTCGACCGATGATGCCCAGACCGATGGGGACGATGTGGCTCCAACTCCTTTGCCCCAAGATGTTGACGAACAGACAACCCCCACCACCATAAAGCCCACTGATCCAGGACTGGATGACACCAAGGATGACGCTAAACCAGAAGCTACCCCTTCGACCGATGATGCCCAGAGCGACGGGGACGATGCCGCTCCAACTCCTTTGCCCCAAGATGTTGACGACCAGGCAAATGCCAGTACACAGCCAATCGATCAAGGACAGGATGACACCAAGGATGACGCTAAACCAGAAGCTACCCCTTCGACCGATGATGCCCAGACCGATGGGGACGATGCCGCTCCAACTCCTTTGCCCCAAGATGTTGACGGCCAGGCAACCCCCACCACCATAAAGCCCACTGATCCAGGACTGGATGACACCAAGGATGACGCTCTACCAGAAGCTACCCCTTCGACCGATGTCGCTCCAACTCCTTTGCCCCAAGATGTTGACGACCAGGCAAATGCCAGTACACAGCCAATCGATCAGGGACTGGATGACACCAAGGATGACGCTCTACCAGAAGCTATCCCTGATTCCCAGACTGGCTCAAAGGATGTCACAAAAAGCCCAACCGCTCAAGCACAGGATGGCACTACGGCCGACAACACACTAGAGGTTACTACTGCTGATCCACTGAATGTCACCCCGGAGCCTACCAAAGCCCCACTAAAACCTCAGGACAAGCCTGTGCCATCCAATGTGCTGCCAGCCAAACCAGATCAGGATGCGCCTGGCACCAAACCAGGAGTCAGACCACTGAATCCCGCTGGCAACGTTGATGACACCACAGGCTACCAGGGAGGTAAAAAATAAATAAAGTGATGCATCCTCAAGAATAGAACACACTTCACTGTGAAGGGCAGATTTCATGAGCACTATTTAAATCTCCCGCGTGACCTCGATAGCATTTTCACTCTGGCTCTGAGCCACCAGAGGACCAGTGACAAAAGAAAAGAGTTACAAGTGGTGGTTTTTCTGCTTTACACGTACGGAAATGACGGATTCCTGATTTTCTGACTCCCCTCACAATATGCCCTTTCCTTCCCTAGATGGCAGCAATGACACTAATCTGTGCAGCGGACAGCCGGTCAGTGCAGTCACTACGCTGAGGAACGGCACAGTTGCAGTTTTCCGAGGTTGGTGCCAACCGAAGAACTAAAGTGTTTATTATGCTTTCCCCCCCCCCCCAAGATAATTCAACATACATGCAAAGTTGTAGTCTTCACTGTGACATTGTTCTGACAGGACAACATTGTGTGTTTCAGGGCACTTCTTCTGGTTCCTGGACAGAAACATGGTTCCCGGGCCGGCACGTAGCATCACCCAGGTGTGGGGTGTCCCATCCCCCATTGACACCGTGTTCACACGCTGCAACTGCCAGGGAAAAACATACCTCTTCAAGGTACATTGACTGATATGAATCATGTAGAATTATGCTCACATTGTTGACTGTTTTTTTCTGTGAAAAGAGTCACATCCCTGTCTTGTTTTTCATCTTCATTTTGACAATGGTCTGACAGTGTTGATTTGTGATCATTGCAGGGGCCCCAGTACTGGAGGTTTGAAAATGATGTTTTAGACAGCGGGTATCCAAAGCCCATTGCAACAGGATTTGACGGACTGCGGGGCCACATCACAGCTGCTCTGTCTGTGCCGCAGTACCAGAGTAGAGGAGAATCCGTTTACTTCTTCAAGAGAGGTGAGGAACTTCCCTCAAGAGAAGTTAATTGAACCTGGAATATTGTTGCTGCATTTCCAGGTTCTTTGCTAAAATGCTAAGGATAATTTGATAAATAATAATGATAGCGTAGAATGTTTTAGACTAAACCTAATGACAGAGTTCTGATATTCAAATATTGTGTCTCTGACGCTTGACTGGTTCCAACAGGGGGCTTGGTCCAGAAATACTCCTACCAGTTTGGCACCACTCCAACATGTGGGCGGAAACCCCAGTATAGTATTTACACAGTTCGCAACCGGGTGGCTCGACAAGCAGGTGAGATTTGAAATGAACTGAATGTATTGTGTTCCAAGTTCAAGTTGATGAAAACCATGTAAGAATAATCCGACGGACCGTTTCTCTGGTTTGTGTGGTCTCGTAAAGAAATGATGTCTTGGGTGGCTACTGAACACTTTCACAGATAAACTCTTTAAAAAAGGTTTTATTGGAGTTGCAACACACGCATGTTCTCTGAAAAAGTGAGTCATACTTTTTACTGAGTGACAACAACAAACCGAGTGAGTGGGGAGAAACGCCCTGTGCTTTGATAACGAGGCCGCAAAAGTCCGACGTTGACAGGATGGAGTTATAACAAGGACGTCATGTTGTTTAAATTCACTCATTTCACACCGTTTGCAGTGTCAAATCTGGGGCCAACCATCAGCATTCGGAGGTCATGGCGAGGCTTCCCCACCACAGTCACCGCTGCCGTGTCCATCCCAACGAGGAGACAACCAGAGGGATACAAATACTACGTCTTCTCCAGATGTAAGTTAACGACAAACGGCAGCTGCCGCAGCTGCGTGTTAATCTTTACGAGGATGAATCGGCGTCGTTACTTTTTTCATTGTTTTGTCAAAAAACGCCCTGAATGCAGGCGACAAAGCTTTTTCAACAAACCTACAAAACTTCAGTGAATTCACGGCATTGTCAAGCAAAACGTTCCAATTCTACGTCAACCTCATTCACTTTATGTTGGAACCTCTTAACAAGGACCATGTGTGGTGTGGGGGGGTGGGGGGGTGGAGTGGTGGTGGTGATCATGCAGATGGGAAGGACATTAAGGGTGGCGTCCAAGTTTCCACTTTGATGATAATACCTGTAGCTCTCCGGCTAAATGCTTCTGAGTAAAATATTCCATTCAGTCCAATGACGTGTTCCCAGGAGTCGGCCCCTCTACTTAAATCAATTTGAATTTGTGGGATGAATGAGATTTTTTTTTCTCTCTCAAAGATGTGATCTTGCCTCCAAATACTATGTGAGAAGTAAAACCTAAAAACAATTTCACAAGCCAACTGGTTTCTCTTTCAGCCAAAGCCTACAACGTGAGGATGGACCGTGAGAGCCCAGTTGTTGCTGCTGCTCCTGCTGCTGCTGCAGCCAACGCGGCAACTCAGAACAACTTCTTCAAGTGCCCAAAGAAAGTCTGAAGATACAAAAAGTTGTCTTGAACGTTTATTTGTTTCTTCATAAAATGCGATGTTTCAGCATGGACTGATTACACAGGCTATTTTACAAGAACAATAATAATAATAATAAAAAAAAAAAAACAACCAAAAAAACTACAAAATAAAAAAGCATTTTTATAGGAACTAGGCATCATGAGAAGTGAAAACACATGAAATGTAAAACATGATTCAAACAGGAATATCAAGTTCTCTGGTCAAGCGTGTTAACTTTATGTCTTTAGCGCTTCATCTCGCAAATCTTCGTCCATGTAACCCACGAGAAGGGAACCCTTGGCCTGTAGAAAAACGTTTTGTTTTTTATTTCCTTTAAATAAACCAAAGTGTGTCTTAGTCATGTGACAAATGTACTGAGGCTGTATGAAAAAAATATATATTTAACTTGCCTAATAAACAAATTGAAAGCGTGAAAATATTAACTTTTTTTTTTCCAAGCACAAATCTAATATATTTTGTATTCACAGTCTAAAAGTACAAATGAGGAACCTGTTGTTTTATATCTTTTGTACAATAAAAGTCATTGTGGGGTTCAAAACCTTGCCAGCAAGTTTGATTCTTATGTGATACTTGATTTGTTTTTCTGAGGTTGCTACCAGGTGGTGACAAGAAACCAACCAACCATGTTCTTTTTTTCTTACAATAATGTGTTACTTTGTGTGCGTTTCCATGAATTACCTCCTCGCTTCATGCGACCACCTCTATTTTCAGGCCAGCGCTGGAGCTGGCGGCTTGGTCCAGGTCTGGAGGGTTTAGCGGGAGCGCTGCTTGTATCTAAAAAAACAAAACAAAAAGTGACAACACAGCAATTAGAACTGGAGACCAAAGGAGGGAATTTATAACTGAGCCTTAAACTCAGTTTAATCATCATTATAGGACAGTGATGTTGTATGTGATCATGATTATTTCCTGAGCGTTAAATCATGACATTTTCCATTCCTTAAAGGTGAATGTGTACAGTAAACTAGTGTTTGTGGCCGGGAGCTAAAAAGCAAGCGTTAATTCAAGAGGCTGCGAACACAATGTCAAAATATGGTTTTATTGTGAAATGAGTTTGAGGCGACAGGTCAATTGAATCTTCTTACCATATTGTATCCAGTGTACAATACAGCAAATGGCACAACGCTTATATATTCCAGAATATAAGGCCATGGGTGTTTACTTTATGGCATTTCAATGTGGAAAACCTGTTTAGAGTGGATTTTAACCTGGAAAACATCCCTCATGAATGGGAGGAAAAGACAAAAACAGAGAGCAGAGACGCTGTGTGTACCTGCAGAGCTGGACGATGGCTCCTGGCTGGTGGATGGCACGACGGCTTTGTCAGACGCCTGACTGGGCTCTTCAATGTCCCCCCGCGAGACCACCGCATCCAGTGACACTTCAGCGCTGGACCTTCAGCCACACCACCAATGCAACAGCAGTCAGTAGCTGCGTTTCCATGACAGTTTTTCGCAAAACAAAAGCAATCTTTCTAAAATCTTGACAAAGCACAAGCAGCAGCAGCCTCACCTATCGGTGTCTGGCTCCAAGAAGACGCTGTCTCGCTCCTCCCCGGCGCCACCTGGTACCAACAGGCCCGGTGTTGACGTGCTCACCATGGGGACCGACTGGGAGGCGAGTTCGCTGGTATCAGACTGAGCCGCCTCTGAGAAGACCGTTACTGGAGGAGGAGGAGGATGGGGGGGGAAAAAACAAGACGCTCTTGATATTTTGACGCCACTAAACCCTTCTGCTAATCAACAGCTGCCTTCTTAAAAGCGGCGCTGATGGAAAAGAATGGAGCGGGAGACTCGGAACACGTCAGTCCGAGGAGGAGATACCTGGCGCTGAAACCTGCAGTGGAGTGGTGGGAACGCTGCGTCCACCGGACTCTTCCTCGTGAGTTGCAGAGAACAAGGGGCTTTCAAACAAGCCCAGCCCTGAAAAGAAAAAAGATTATTTTTCTTTGTTTTTTATTTATTTAATTCCCTGCACATTCAAACTTATCATGCTTGCTAAACAGGTGCGGGTATTGGTGTTACTTCATAAAGTCATAGTGCACATGTAATAGCGGTAAAGTTTGCAGTATGACATCAAATTTTATCGCAAAAAAAAAAAAGTGTCAACCAGAAACTCAGGTTTCCTGCATTTTGTTTGTCTGGGTCAGAAGCCAGAGATACTTGGGACATATAATCAGAAATAATCTTAATGACGATATTCAGCACCAGCGCTACAAATTGTATGCCATCAGGACAATGTAATGATGCTTTTAGAATCTTGTTCAAGTCTGCGAGGTGGGACAGTGCAAGCGAGAGGTTGGTGAACTGTAATGTTCCCACTTTCCAAGCACAACTCGGGAACCTAAACATTTAAGTTTAAATGCATAAATGTAGGTGTTGGCTGATGAAGTCGAGGAATCAGACTATTGTGTCTTTATGTGACCCTGGCAAAAGTGACACAATATATTCCTCCAGCCTTTGGAAATATTGCAACCGTCACTTGTATTTCAACTGAGGTCACATGACTATCTGTGAGAAATCTGCCACGGTCAGCATGGTCTGTATTCTATGTGGATCTTTAACATGTGGACGTTGAGCCGGTCAACCAAGAATGATGGCGGGGCACCTCCTTGTGACGCCAGCTGTCCCAGGTCAGAGTGCGAGGAGGAGCTGGTCTGTGGCACTTCGTCCGTGGGACCAAACCTGAAGCGCTGCACTCCGGCCACTTGGGGAGAACTGACAGACAAAGAGCGGCAGAGGTGACGCACTGGGAACTTCAACATCAATCTGTTCAACACTAGATTTCCCCGAGACTGACGACTCCATGCATGACAAGCCTGCAACACAGAACTCCACCTGACATTTCTCCACGTTATGACATTTCTGTTGCGTGAAATGCGTCATTTCAGAACAATTAGGCCCGAAACCCCCCACCCCAAAGCACCGCTCTTGATGTTAATCATGAAGTGACGGATATTTTCCAGGCATGCGTGTCCTGTGTTTGGATGTGAACACTCACTGGACAGCCTGGTCCAAAGCATCAGAGCGGTGAGGCACCACGAGGGTGGGAGTGCTGGGAACCATTCGGTCGTCGTCATCATAGTAGTGCTGCGGCTGCGGCTGCAGGGAGGGAAAGATGAATGAAAAGCATTAATAACCGCAAGCAGTATGTGGTCGGAAACTGTTTGAATTAATAATGTTCTGACCGGTAAAGTATTACTTACTGCACTGGCCAACATTCCAGGGGTGAGCTGAGGGACTCGACGAACAGGGATACGCTGCCAGCAAAACAGACAAAGTATTATGGTACAGTAATGCAGAGAATGTTTTAATATCTGCCTTTTTTAATTCAGATTTTATGTCTCCTGTGTGCCCGTTTTATATACTCTGACCCCTGTGTCCTTTCTGGGTGTTTTCTATGGTTCTTAACATCAGGCTGGTGGACTGCGGTTGAAAATTAGCCTCTGGCCAACACCGGCACATAGACACAATGTAAATTAATCTGTACCGTCTTCAAATAAAAAAAATAAAAAATAAAAATAAAAAGCAGAAGCAGAAGCAGCTGCAACATGAAAAAAATCCACCGTCTTCAAACTGTTCCAAGTGAATACCTGAGCCTGAGCTGGAGGGCCCAGCTCTGAGGAGGCAGTTGGGTGGATGTTCAGCCGAGGTGGAAGCTGATGCGTCGGCCTCCGCGGGGACTGCGGCATCCGTGTACCGGAGCTCGTGATTGGTTGCTCCATAGTGAAGGCCTCCATTGTACTGCACTCAACTAAAACATATGGCAAAATGTTAAAATCCAGGAAGGGCAATATTGAAACAAGTTAAAAAAAAAAAAGATTTATTTAAGAAGACCAAAAAAAAAACACATCATACATAAAGTTTTCTTAAAACTGGATGGAATTTTTTTTTAACGTCAACTACAACATGTTGCCATCAGTGCTGCAAGTGTTACAATTAGATGTTGGATGTTACATTTTTTTCCAAATGCAGAGACCCTACAGCTAGGCCGTAACATGACTTGAATCAATCTAAAAAAAATTAATAAAGCAGCCTTTATGAGTTCTTGTAGACATGACTGCTCTTCCCGTCAAACAGACAGCAACACATTACACATTCCTCCGTCACGGGGGAAGCGTCTGATAAGTAACGGGGTGGCGAGACAGCTTGTGAGCGCATGTGGAGAGTGTGAGGTGGGATCTACGTGTGCGCAATTGGTTTGACAGGCTTTTCCTGGATCTTACGGCTGGGAGTCTGGGAATCGGCTGGCCTCTGGGTGGAGTCCGTCGCCCCCAAACTCTCCTCTGTCTCCGTTCCCGGGTCTGTGACATCAGCTCCCTGCAAAACAAAAGGACAAAGAGTTAAGGCCAAAAAAATGCAAAAAATAAAAAGGAAAAAGTCCAACTGGGAAAAAGGAAGGAACAGTGAGTGAAACTTAAAAGGTGTACGCATCAAAAAATTGATTGGGAAAGAGTTGGAAAAGTCCAGATTCCGGGACGGCTCCCACGCATCCCGGATGGACGCCAGGATATACTGGCATAGCATCATGTACAACGCAGCAGGACTTATTCTTCCTCTGGAAAAACGTTCACTCTAAGTGGGTAGGTGGGAAATTCTATGTATAATCTCTTACGCAAACTATACCTGAAGTTCCATCAGAGTCAACCAATGAGAATGCATTCAGAACTTCACCAGGTCAAGTTTTCTTTCCTCGAGAGCAAAAGCAGGAATGAAATGGGTTTGCGTTGCTGAAGTGAGAAGAGCAGCGGCCCTGCAGCCCTGCACCAACACCAGGTCCAGTTGGTGACTGAAGTCCCGCTACAGACTCGTGACTACTGCTGGGATTTCCCCATCTCTCTCTTTGTCCACTTCATTAACCTGTGTCAAACGCTGCTTGTATTGTTTATACTTAGCCTCAGGTCAAAGCTCAAATAAAACACTCCTACGGGAGCAGAAGTGACACCGACGATTTCACGGTTTTCTTTGCTCCCTCATAAACAGCGGCCACTGCTGCAGCTGGTTTGATGGTTCCAGACATCAAAACACATTCGCACATGCAGACTTCCGAGTCAAAGTCCGTTTAATGTCCCTTGGCAGACACTGACTCATCCTACTCAACACGTACAACCACGTCTGCACATCTGGAGTTGAAAAAAAGGGTAAACAACTAAAGTCAACACGCAGTTTTTAAGTGACGACACAGGGGTGAAATACAGTCAGTTCAATGTGACTGTGGAAAAACTGACTGTGTGGGCTGGACACGGTGCATGTGTACTCATGGGAAGAGTGGGAAGGGTTAATGTGTATGTGTGTGTGTGTGTGTGTGTGTGTGTGTGTGTGTGTGTGTGTGTGTGTGTGTGTGTGTGACTAAAAGTGCCAAAATTAAATAAATAAATACATTGTGACATATTGAATTAAATGTATAATTTATTCATTACATTTGTTATTGAGTGTTCCATTCATTAAAATACCATCCATCCACTTCATTTTATGTAATAAACATGTATTTAATTAATTCATGGTCCTGGATTGCAACGCTTCATGAATTTATTTTAACTGTCAAACTCGCCCATCAAAGCCAGGAGGCGGATCCAAACACCTAATTCGTTAGTGAGTTTCTCACTTAAGGCATCAAAACCAAGTGTAAAAAAACTCAAAACACATTTAATATTCAATTCTTCAGAAAAGCCACCTTTCATAAAAAGCATATCTAGTTATTCAATGTGTTTTTCTTTGCTGCATAATTACATATATCGTTCTCATATATGTGATGTATTCAGTATCTATCTGCAGTGTAGAAAGTTGACTGGTGGTGTATTTCACAATGTATTTATTTATTTAATTCTGGCACCTCTAGTTCTCTGTGCCACTGGTCAAACAAACCTCTGTGTCCTCTCCCCCATACGCCTCGTTGCCGTCTCCGCTTCCCTCATTGCTGTCCTCTCCTTCCTCCCCCATCTCCCCTTCGTCGTCCTCCTCATCCTCGTCGTCTTCCTCCTCCTCCTCCTCCTCGTCTTCCTCCTCCTCCTCGTCGTAATCCTTGACGGAACAGGTGTTGAATAATTAGTGAGAGAGCGACACCTCCTCAGTCTCGTCATGTCTCGGCGGGGGCAGGGGGGGAAACGTTTACCTGCTCCTCTTCCTCCTCCTCCTCCTCCTCTTCCTGGTCATTCTCGCTCTCCGTGTCCGTCACTATGACGATGACTTCCTGCTCCAGCTGGTCGGGGGCGTCACTCTGGCTCAGGGTGACCTCTTGGTCCATGGAGACGGACTGCGAGGCAGCGCCATCGTCTACTTCCTCCAGGGCAGGAAACTCGTCAGTCTGCAGGGCAAAACAGTTCACCGTTGATCATGGCGAGACACTTTGTGAGGAATGCAGCAGGAGTTAAGAGACGACGAATATCCTAGAAGCTGGGCTTGTCTGAGGTATTTGTCAACCTGGCTTGCCTCTGCGCCGTCGTTGTCTGTTGGCACGACCCCCTCGGCTTCCGCGCTGTCCTCCGCCAACATGTCCTCCTGCAGGAGCAACGCGACGATGACGTCAAACAACTGGTCAAAGGCTTTCACTTGGTTCAAACCAGGCAGCAGAGGCCCACCTCGGGTCCCACTCTCTGGATGATGCGCAGTTTCTTGGGGATGGGAACCCTGGAGGTGTCGTCGAGTTCCGTTTCAGTCACCATGGTGGTGCTCTCCTCCTCGTCCCGAGGCCGCTTGGACATGGAGGAGGTTCCTGGAGTTGCTGAAACTTGAGATAAGACGTTGGTAGTGGTGAGACTTTGGCGTTAAGTGGCAGGACCGACCTCATTCTATTTCAAGGCACATGCATACTATGCCAAATTGACAGACAAATGTAAAAGAAAGATAACTTCAAGTCTGAAAAATATACAATTCATCAATTTAATGCAAATGCACATCAAAGTTCAAATCGAACGAAGATTGCACTCACCGGTTCCAAACACAGACGAGGTGGAGGACGTGGAGGGCCACTCCACCTGTGAGCTGGGCGTGGCTTCGATGACTGCAGACGGTGTTTCCTGATTGGCCGGCTCGGCGTGGCTCACGCTTTGCTGCTGGGTGGGCTGGACAAACGCCGTGGCCTGAGTCTGGGTCTGCTGCACGGTCATCATGGGGCTGGCCAGAGTGGTCTGGACGTTGGGGCTGGCCGAGCGGACCGAGCCGCTGGCGCTGCCGTACACGGTCACGTGCTCCACCGGCGGGCCGTCGCTGGACTGCATGGCTGCAGAGGAAATGAGATTCCAGGATGGAATGATGACTCAAGAAAAACATAGAAAATGAAACAAATTTTGATTTACATTTGCTCACATTTTTGAGCAAGTACTTACGCTCTTGTGTTTCCACCTGCGTGGTGGGCATGACAGTAGCGGTAGGTGTGGGCGTGGGCACAGTTGCTGGAGTGATCATGGGTCTGATGCTGGCCCGTGGGGTGGGTTTGTTTCCTGGATTGACGGGCTGCTTGCTACCTGTTGCCACCACAGGCGTCGGTTTGATGTTGGCTGTCGGGGGTTCCGATGTGCTTGCGCTACATCCAGGCGATTAGATCAAATATTGATTGACTTTGGCATAAAAAACAAAGCAAAACAGTTGCTTTCAATCCGTAGTTTTAAGAGACGCTTAGCGCACCTGCTCCTGTCGGCTGCTGGGGTTGTTTTCAGACTGATCTGCCTCTGTTCTGTACTTCTCTGCTGCTCCTGGGTCTGAAAATCAGGGAGGAAACCAATTCATGATGGAGGCGCAAACAATCTGTTGTCATCTAAATCTAGAGTAGACCATGCAGTCTCTTCATGAGCAAACAAACATCAAATTCTCAAACAATGCTGCCTGAGGCTGAAGATTGTGCAATCATTCTTACAGTGCATAGTGCTTATGGTGCTGAGTCCATGGAAAACTTACAGAAGCGGGACAATAAAGTTTATCAAATCGTAATTTTAAATATCCATTACAGAGATTCTTAATTTTAGAATTCATTTAGGGTTGAAGGCACAAGCCACAGGCATCACATCCAGTTGGAACTGCAGTGAGAAAAGCTGAATCATTAAAACTTAAGATAAAGCCATGAAGTTGCTGGCTTGTGAGATGAAAAAGCAGCAGCTCACCTTGCTGGGACCTGCTTCGGCTGGTTCGTCTCTCTGCTCCTGCCTCTCCTGGTGCCCCCGCAGGTCTCTCAGCTCCCTCTCCTGCCGACTCAGCCGGCCCTCGTACTGCGACTTCAGAGCGCTCACCCGAACCTCCAGCTCATCGCGCTGCTTCTTCATCTCCTCGTTTTCCTTCTGCAGCCCATCTTTGGCACCTGAGTGGAATGAATGAATGTATGAACAACTTCATGCAATCACCCAGAGATGACTGTTTTATTATTTGGCAGATGGTAGATTATTTAAGGTAGAAGGTTTTTATTATTATGAAATAATCAATCAACCGTTGATCAACATAAAATTCAACTAACATCGTATGTTGCTGGCACATCTGCACATGCCAATAACACAATTTGTGCGACGGAGCAGCGCCCTCTCACCCATGAGCTGGTTGATCCTCTGCTTGGCCAGGTGAAAGGCCTTCCTGGCTTTCTCTTCCTTCTCACTCAGCTGCTGCCGCAGAGTTTCCTCCAGCGTGTTCTTCTCCAGCAGCTCCTGCCTCAGTCTGGTCAGCTCCGTCTGCAGACGTGACGACTGCTCCTGAGCGGTGCGACCTTCATTCTCGCGCTCGGTGACAACCTGGTGAGGGCCAGCAGTAACAGTTTTTAATGCATGCATGCATGTTGAAAAGACAGGTTCACCATTTATGTCATCCTTTTCCCCCCCTACAATGTTACTGTACCAAGACAAATCTGGGATTCATTTCCTGAAAAGCAGATTAGGTAGGAACGAAATGTAACCTTGTTGACGTTTTCGAGCTGTCCTTCCAGCTCTCGGGTCTTGGCCTCGGCCTGACTCAGGGATTCTCTGAGACTCTGCAGCTCCTGGACTGACGCTTGGCGAGCCTCCTCGTCTTGTGATGGACCTGCTGCTGCCTCAGCAACCATCTAATGAGACCAATGGGAAAAAAGGTGAACACAATGTACCGAGCGAGCAGGACACAGGACAACAGTGCTGGGACAACGGTTTCCAATAAAACAACCCTCGATGCTTTGGCAGAACAGAAAACCGTAACGGCTGCCTGGCTCTGACCTTGTCGTGGTCCACCTTGAGCTCATCGTACTGCATTTTGTAGCGGCGCCCGATCTTCTTGACTTGTGTGATGGTTCGCAACTTCTCCTGGAGTTCCTCGTTCCTAGACTCCAACTTCTTATTTAGTGCAATCTCCTTCTCGTTTGCTTTACTCAAGCCATCGCGCAAGCTCTGGATCTGGTTTTGCAGGGACGTTGTCAAATTACTGGTTCTAAGAAGAGATACAAAGACATAGTAAACAAACAAAACCAGGTGAGTGAGGGAGAACAGCAAAACACTGTAGAACTGAAGCAAGTCTCAAGCAGCAGAATTACGAAGCTCGTACCTGCCAACTTCCACTTTAAGTTTGTTATTTTCCTCAGCGAGCTGCTGAATGCGTTTGAGATGCATCTCCTTCTCCGAGTGCAGGCGCTTGTACTCTTCAGGGTCCGAGTCTTTCTGCTGGCTGACCAGATGCTAAAGAAACACACCAATGCATGTGCGTCAAGGTCGGTGGGGAAGACGCAACTTTTACAAATCATCACGTCAGACGTTCAGCCTTTTCCTGCACTGACATGCTGGTAGCAGTACACGTGTCATTCAGATCAGTAACTGCAAACCATCGTCATGACAACGTCCATGTTTATCACGAAAGGTCAAGAGGTGTTAGTCAGTGCTGCAGGAGCCAAAACGCTGTGCGTAATACTGCAAGACACTTGCTTGCTTGGAGGAGGCCAACAAAACAAAACTGTGGTCCAAAGAGTCATGAAATAGCAAATATAGCCGTCGCTGTTCCTTGAGAGCACAGCGGTGCTCTTCGTCTCTGCACAAACCTGGGTCCGGGCTTTCCAGCGCTTGATTTCCTCCTCCAGCAACTTCTTTTCCACTTGGAGCATCCCGCTCTTCTCACTCAGTTCGGAGTTGGCTTGCCGCAGGGGCATGGTGTCCGACTCCAGCTTTTGTACCTGAGATCGGCAGTAATTCAGCTTTAACTCTTATGGTGGGAATATTTCAACATGCAGCAAGCGATGGTGTGACCTTTGCCGAGATTCCCCAGTGGAAAGCACCGATACCTTTGCTTGGGTTTGCCGCAGTTCCTCGCTGATTTTCTCCTTCTCCTCCCTCAGCATCTTGTTTGTCTGGACGAGGATGCTCATGGTTTCCGTCTTCTTCATCAGCTCGTCGTGCTGAGCCAGCGTCTTAGCCGTCACCTAAAAACGTCAGCCATTGGGTTTGTGACAAGATGCACCATGTTTAGCTCTGGAAATGACAATCACAATAAAAATGAAAAACAAAACACACCTGCATCCTCTCCTTGGTGGCACTAAGGCTGTCCTGCACCTCCTTGAGCTCTCGTTCCAGATGCTCCACCCTCAGACGGTAACGCAGACTCTCCCCTTGAGCAACCTCGAAACGAGACTCCGCTATCTCTTTCTCCCGGCGAACAAACCTGGGCAGGGAGAACAAATTAGGGAAGGGGACAGCACGTACGGAAGTAAGAATACAGGCCGGTATAAAAAAAGTCTTTGATAATGTGTTCTAGTGGAGTTCTTGAGTGGAAGAGATGAACAATCGTGCCATACCCAAGAATCTCGAGGATTTGTTCGTGAGATTTGCCTTCTTCAGTCAGAGAGATGTTCATTGGATTCTCGCTGGATGCCTGCTGCAAATTCTCAGCCATTTTGTGGCTAATCAGTTGGATCTGCTCGTGCAGGAGGGTATTTTGTTTCTGCAGTTCCTCATTGCGGTTCTCCATCTTGGACATCTCCTCCTGTTGTATAAGAAATTCAGAAAACGGAAAAGCAGGTTTACCTCCTGAATGAAAAAAAGGCACTGCATTATTTGGTACACGTTTAGGTTTAAGGTGCAGGGACGCAGCATAATGAAATAAATGTTTCTCCTATTTTAACTTAAATGCATTTCATCTCATAGCAGCCAACCTTGAAGATCTTCTCTTGCTCTCCCCAGGAGACCCTGGCTTCCAGCAGCTCGGCACTCATCCTTTGGGCCTTTTCCTCCAGCTGGTGTCTGAATTCAGCAGCCTGCAGGGCCTGAGCCTTGGCAGCCTGCATGGCCTCCACATCAGTAGCGTGGAGGATCATCTCCCGCTCGTACTTATCCTGTGCTTCTGCTGCCAGCTTAGCCTTGACGAGTTAAGATGTGATGAGAGCTTGTTGACAGTGATGTACTTTACTCACATTTATCATGTTGTACGTATCAAAGACATGTTTGTGACAAATACAGTCCACACAAAAACAGAGTTCAAGTTTATTGCTTCAGCTGCTTAACTCTTCTATTGCTCTGATTGTTTATTGTCTAAATTTGTGAAGCCAACTTCTGGATGATGCAGATAATAAGTGACTGCAGTTCATGTTTTCATCAGCTGCTCACCTGTTCCTGGCCATCTTGGAGAGCTTGCTGCTTTTGCTCTTCAACTACAGCCATTTGCTGTAGCGCCGCCTGGTGGTCAGCCTCAGCACTGCTGAGACGACTTCTGAGACTGTCCATCTGCAGGTGAGATTTCCTTTTACTTGTACAATGTTCAATAAATAACTTAAACCCCAGACACTGCTCAAACGATCAAAGAGAGGAGTCTAAAAAACAAACACCTGTTCCTCCAGGGAGGCCTGGGTTTTCGAGTTCTGCTCCTCCAAGTCTTGTTTCTTTTTCTCCACTTCCTGGAGCTTCTCCTCAAGTGTGCGGTGCTGGTTCTCCGCCTCCTTCATGCGGACTTCAATTGACATCCGAGCCTGCTCTGTAACCTGCACAAATATAACATTTCAGAAAACAGTTACTGTCACAACAATCATTTTCAGAGTCCAGTTCTTACCATTTCATGGCACTTAATATATAGAAATTGTAAAGAAAAATGTTTGTTAATTTGGTCACATAAAAAATACAAATGAAAACGTGGCAATTGTTTTCAAGTTAGCTATTCGAATAGTTTGAGTTTGTTTTTGCACCTGTTTCTCTTTGTCCAGAGACTCCTCCAGGCTCTGAGCCATGGCTTTGTATTGCTCCATGCTGGAGGTGACTGTCCTGAGGCTCTCTGTCAACTCCTCGGCCCGGGTCTCAGCCAGCCGCAGGCGGCCCTGCAGATCCTCCCTGTCGTGATCTGAATTTGCGAAGCCTAAAAGCCCCGATAAGGAAGAGAAATAAATAGACAAATTGGAATGGAAAAGATGAAAAGAAGAATGGAAAGAAATGGAAAATACAAATCAATTTGGATACGTATTTAAGCAGGGAAGATGGAGCGAGACCAAATTAAACAGTTTTCCGTCTTAAACGTTTGTGTCCGAAAATAATAAATATATGACTGATTTATTGGCCATTTTACAGGGTCATTAAAAATAACTCTATAACAACAGAAGCCTGTGAATGTGTTTTTTTTTTTTTAACAATAAATATATTTTTAATAGTAGGTCAAGTCAACTGGCTGAACCACACTAATAAAGCATTCATTGTCTCGTGAGCTTCCAATAAGACAGACTGGCACAAAAATGGTCAGTATGGGAGATCACTTCACAAAAAGCTACAATGATTTAACCTCCAAACAGGGTAAAGTGATTTGATGACCACTTAAGACGGACAGACGAATAGTTGCAGATGCTCTCTGTTCTGCCTGAGTGCGTACTGAGTGCGTACCTCTGATGATTGGAGTGGACGGAGTGCTCAGAGAGTGACGCGCGTCACCACCGCCCTGCTGTAATGTGAGCCCTTTGAGCTCCAACTCGGCCGCGTTCAACAGCTCCTTAGTCTTCTGATACAAAGCCACCTGAGTCTCCAGCTGCCTCTTGGCATCCATCGACTGGATCTGGAAAACGCCACCAACAAACCATTGGGAAGATACAGCATTAATAGAAGGAAACTGTTTTTGACCTGCTTTTTTATTTTATTATATCAGTTTTTGTCATAGGATGACTTCATTTTCTATCAAGACTAGATTAATGATGTATTAATGTAACAAAATCAACCACTCAATTTAGTGCTTACATCCTGATTTCTGTTGAGGAGGTGGCGCTGCTCCACCTCGTGTTCCAGCCTCTTTTGCAGCTGGGAGATCTCTCGTTCCTGCTTTTCCAACTGACTGGTAAGACGCTGGCGCGTATCAGTCTCCGACCTTTCAAGAGTGGCCTGCAGGGGGAAAAGCAGCAAGAATGAGAATTCAAAAATTATACAGCATGGCCTCGGTTCACAAAATGAGAAGGACATGTACCTGAATAGTTTGGAGGTTGGACAGCAGCACATTCTGGCTCTGTTGTTGACTCAGAATTGTTTCCTTTTCCTGAGTCAACCTGGACTCCACGAGCTTCAGCATGTCTCTCTCTTTACGGAGGCTCTCAATGTGACCCTTAAGGAACAGAGATTTACATTCATTGAGCACTCACGTATATAAATGCCAATACAACCTGTGGTGAAAAAAAACACGTAAAAAGAAATGGCAGCTTCTGTGAACCTCGGCTATGGAGAGTTTCTCTTTCGCAGCTTTCAGATCCTCATTCAGAGTGACGATGGTCTGCTCGTGTTTCTGCGAGGCAGTGGTCGTCTTCTGGCCCTTGTCTCTGAGAGAAGCTATCTCCTTCCTGTAGCCCTCAACGTTGTCCTGTAGCATCTCGTACCTGGAAATGTTGACAAAGTCGTCCTTTTAGTGGCATTCCTGTTCATTTCTTTCAAAATGAAAGCACATTTAATGATGAGCAAACAGCAGAAGCATTATTTTACTTTAAAGACCAACTACATAAAACAACAGGACCAAAGTGAAGTCCGAACGGTGAATCTCGGGTTTATCTTGCCTTTTGGACACAAACTCCAGCTGGGTTGATATTTTAGCATTCTTGGAGTGGAGTTCGGACAGCTGCTCCTGGTGCTTGTCATTCTGCTCCATCAGTGTTTTATCACTTTCCACACGCTCCTTCTTGTAGGTGGAGAACACTTCTTGGAGCTACAAAACACAACAGCCAGACACATTTGCTCACTGAAGGCATTAACAGATATTTCCAAAGGTTCATGTCACCATCTAGTGGCAGATGAGGGAAGCAAGTACGCACTTATTTGTTCCTTCAAATTTGACAACAAAGCCATTCATATTTTGACAATATATTTTACACGCATGGGTCTCGACTCACGACACTCACCTGTCTGAGAGCTGCTTTAGCCTCCAGTGCTTCAGCTGAATCTGTGACCATGGAGACGAGTGCCGTCGGCGTTCCAGTGGCGGGCATGGCAGCGGGCGGACGTCTGGGAGTCGAGGTGAGGGAGAGCTCCTCAGGCGGCGCACCTTAGGATAAAAAACAAACAAACAAACAAACACTTGAATGCTCAAACAAACAACACCCAATCCAATTTTGACTTTATTTTACCAGCTGCATGAAATGCAGGTGTAGGAAAACTGTTACCTTGCTGTGGAAAGCTGACTCCCGTCGCCTGTGCCAGTAGCACACGGTACATGTCCCTCTGCTTCACAATGGACTCGGTCATCTTGACTTGCTGGTTGCGCTGTTCCCTCAGGGAGTCCAGCTCAGCCTGGGCTTTCTCCAAGGTCTGCTCCAGTTCACCACGGCTGGAATGGGTCAGTATTATTAGCCAAAGTTACAAGAACTGGAGAGTATCTTATCAGAACTACAACACTGAACCTATGATAGAATAAACATACTTGCTGCCTTTGGTCTCAAACTCCTCCTTCTCCTGCACGTCGCCGAGCTCTCGGAGTGCCACGAGGAGTCGCTGGTTTTGCTTTTGAAGCTCCTCAACGCTGCGGAAGGTCACCAGGTGTTGGCTGATCACCTCGGACGTGCTGCTGACATCGGCAGAGCTCACGTCCTCCTCGTGGACCACGTGATTTCCGCGAGCCTCTTCCAGCTCGATGAGCAGCACGCGCACCTAGGCAGGAGAGGACACAAGTGGATCAGGTTCATCAGAAAATCTGGATGGCACAAAGCAATAAAGCACTGCTTTAACTTTTTGCTCATCTACCTGCTGAGCCATGTCTCCCAGCTGCAGTTCACACCTCTGGCTTTCTCTTTCCAGAACAGAGGAGCGCTTGTTTGCGTCATCAGCCTCCTTTTGTAGGCGGTGCACCTCCTTTAAATAAATTCATAAACATACGGTATGACATTCAAATCACATTTTTTTGGTTCCGATAGTGATGACTAGTAGAGGGCGCCACTTATTTATACATTGCGGACTATAAATTTATGACGTTATGGATATATTCAAAATCGGATCTGGGATTTTGAACGCAGATCAGCGGATCACCGATCTAATAGAATATGCTAAATAGGCATGTCGATCCGATTACATCCCTATATTCAAATAATTTGTAGTCATTAAAAAAGTGAATCAATCGAGCTATCTACACGCAATTCCAATTTCAATCAACTGGCCAAAGTTGCAAACCTTCACAGCCTGCTCCAGCTTGGTAGACAGACTGGCCACTGACTTCTGCATGCGCTCACGCTCGTCTTGTTGCCGTTTGAGGATGATGGCTTTGCCTTCCACTTCCTGTACAATGTCATCCAGGTACTTGTTGACCCGTTTGCTCTCCAAGCGCTCCAGCTGCAGCTGCTCCTGGCTCTCCACGTACGCCGTGTACAACTGAAACGCAGACGTCCTTTGGTTTTCACAAGGTTTCTCGTACAATTTATAAATGCCAGTTGGGTTCAGTTAGTCTACCTCTGTCAGCTTCATGCCAGGCTTGATCTTTGAGGCCGCTGCTGCTGTTGGAGACAAAGTTGTCAACTGCTCCTCGTTCAGCAAAGATGTTGAACTGACTGGACCTGGTCAGAAAGTACAGGAGACCCTTACTTTATTGAGAAACGCCACATTGTGGGTTGCTGAATCAATTAAGCACACAATCTGTGTATATGCACTGCAGGTGACAACACTTGTTGGGTTTTCAGATCAAATATTTGAAAATAAATTGCAATAAGTGCCAAGAGTACATGCAGAAGCATGAGACACGCCTCCAATTAACTGAAAACATGTCAACAAGCGTAAGAAAAACAAACCTCTGAGTTTTGAACTTGACAGCAGCTCATTGGCGTTGTGAAGTTCTTTCTCAAGGACCTGGATTCTTTCCTTAAGATCAACAACACTTTTGTCTGAAGCGGCATTCATCTCCTGCAGTTTGTCCTCCAGGTCCTTGTTAGCTGCCATGGAAGAATTACGCAATGCAGTCAAAAAAAAGAAGAAGATGTTGACGCAACTTGAATGTAGAAACTACCAGGTGGTGAGGATGCCGTTCTATACCTTCTCCAGCATCCTTCAGCATTTTGTGAAGCTCCTCCACTGCTCGACTCAGCTCTTCACCCTTTGCCTCTGAATCAGTGGCTGCACCCTGTTAGCACAGCAACATTTGTTAAACACTACAAAGTGCTAAACACTTTTCTACAATAAAGTAAGGAATTTTATGTTACTTTTTTTTTTATTTAAAAACAAAACAAAAACAAAAACAGCATTTGTTGCGACTTTAGCTTTTTTCTGCAGCTAGGCAATTATTACACCTATCCCATCCTTTTGCTATAGGTACTGTGGCAACAAACTGCTTTGCTTTCATATAAATTTACCTTGTATAGATTAGAAAGCTTAATATTTGCATTCAGCTCATTCCTGAACTTTTCCTCCTTGCTAGCCTGTTGTTCCTTGGCCTAGAATGAGAGGGGAGGGAGGGGGAGAGAAACAGTCACAACTTGACCTTCTCCTTCTTAATTTTATGAACATTTTTGGAAATATTCCATACTTCTTTTAGTTTGCTGATCAAGTCTTCATTCTGTTTTTGGTGGTGTTCATTTGAGGTCTTCAAGCTGCCTATTTGGTCTTGGAGTTGATTTACCTGAAAATCACAGGGATGGGAAATTCAGTTGGGAGCAAAAGACTGTTGCATATATTTAAGAATACTTGCATGAGTACACTGAGATATAGAATCAGAGATAAAATAGCAACGACGGCAAACTACATTCTTTAGTCAAAGAACCTTTTTCCTCCACGTGTTTTTGTGGATGGAGGATATATATACATATATACACACCTCTTCTTCCTTGTTCTCCAGTTTGCACTTCAACTCCAGGACCTGGTTACCCTTCTGTCGAGAGAGGGATAGTAGCTCCTCACTCTTAGCCTTCAACTCCTCATTAAGCCAGGTAGTTTGGCTGTGCAAGAGCTCCTTCTCTTGTTGCATCCGTTTCTCTTTGTACTGCGTAGGAAAACGCAATTTATTAGTAATTCTTCGTGTGCGACGATTGGGCAAAATGAATAATCCCAACAACCAATATGAGGATTACTTTAATGTTGACTTCAGCTGCTTCAAGTTCATCTAACTTCATCTGAAGGGTCATTTTTGAACTGTTGAGTTCCACCAGTTTGTCATTGTGTTGCCGCAAGTCCTCTGCAGACAGAAGGAATTTCCGCAAGTGATGACTTTTGCGTACAGATAAGATTCAGGCATACAAGCAGATTTGTCCATTTTTACCATTTAGATGCTCAACCTCCATGGACCTCCTCTCCAGCGTTCGCACAAGTTCCCTTTTTTCTGCCTCCAGTTCCTCCTTGGCTTTGGACAGCAAATCCTAAACAAATGCATTATTTAAACCACTGTGATGCTGCAAAAGCTTTCAGAGTTGACATCCCTGACATATGAGATGGCGAATGGAAGTTTGGAAATGCTCCCCTGTATAGTATAACCCACACATTCTCAATAAGCACATGAAAAGTTCAAAAGCCAGTTCCAAAATTTTACGACTACAGGATTTTTTGTTGTTGTTGTTGCTGCTTACCTTATCTGACGACAACCTCTCATGAACAGTCTCATTTTGTCTGTTCTTCTCACGCACATTTTTAAATTCTCCATCTAAATAAACAAACATGTACGATATCAGAAGCATGTCCAAAAGACAAACGGAAACGTTTGCTAATATGGAAATAACAGTTCTTACCTAGCTTGGCGAACTCCTCTTTAAGTTTAAGGTGTTCTTGAGTGTGGGACAAAAACTCCTCTTGACATTGAGCAAGTTGTTTGACTTTTTCAAAGAGACTTTGCTCTGTAAGAAGGTCAGCAGAGGCGCAAACTTTATAGTGACACTTAAAGTCGGTTAACAGTGGGACATTGTTTACGTTGTTGCTAGCGGCTAGTAAGGTTGCTACCTTTAGCTTTTAGCGTTAGAAGTACGGTCATTTTGAAAACTAAGAAATGCATTAGCTTTAATCTAACGCCCTCATTTTTTGGATAGAGGTGTGAACAATGCGACGACAACGTGTGTGTTGAATTCTGAACGACTAACTTATCAACTCGGCATTATACAGTCTATGTAGGTCGACGTGCGAGCACGCTCCGGTGAGCGCGTCAAAGGTACTTGTGACTTGTTCAAATCGAAAACAAACCCTTACCGCTGTCAACACGGAATTGCTCCTGTTGTGCTTTCAAAGCGTCGATTTCGTACTGCTGCTCCGAGAGAGCCCTCTCGAGTTTGTTTTGAGCTGTCTTTGGTAGTTTAGAAAGCTCAGGACCTTCCAACACTTGCTGCAGCAATGCCGCCATTTTTCCCGATTGCAACGTCACGAGTCGGCGCAGTTGTCACTTCTCTCTAAACGGAAGCATCATGGGAATTGTAGTCAAACTTTCATAGGAAAAAAAACTGACCAATGCAAAGCCAGAGCATGCAAAAACGGCTTTTATTTTCTCATTAGCTTTAACCTTTGAAAGTAATGACCCGTTAAGTAAACAATAAGTGAACATATGAGTTTGATAGCGTTGCTACAGCAGAATTGTTTTGTTTAAATGTGGCAAACATACCGTACACCTTTTTAAAATTGTATGACACTCAAACTGTCTGTTCGCAGACACGTCTGTCGAAGTTTTGAAGGGAAAGTGGTGGAAAGACCTGACAATGTTCGGATACAACCAGACCAATATTTGATTCATAGACTGTTAGTTCCACCAGCAGATGGCGCTAGTACATCATGTAAGGTCAAATACTATTTGTTTCACTGTTTTTTGTGACATGTGGCTTTGCCCACTGTTTTTTTTTTTTTTTTTTAAATTTAGAAACGACAATTAAATAAAATTACATTTTACGAATAGGAGCAAAAATAATGATATTCAATATTGTATGTTGAGTGGTGATGGATAATGTGATTTGGGCAATTTTCACATGAGTTAATAACCACTGACAACTTTGACACAGCAGACATTTAATATTTGAGAGGATCTAAAAAAAATAAATAAAAAACCCCAGCAAAACTCAATTATCCACATTCAAAACTTTAACACTAGAAGTTGTAATTCATACGCACCCATGCGGTATGTTTTGGGTGAATGCAATGTTGCTTCAATAAAAATGACAAAAGTGTAATGAAGACGATGATGTAATGGCGATGACGATGAAGAGCCTGAGTACTGATAAGACACGAATCTAACCACGTATTTCACTGACTCTGTGGCAAAATGGGCACGATGGTGCAGTGGTCAGACTTTCTTTTCATCACAGCAAGAAGTTTGTGGGTTTTGTTTCCAACTCAGCACCTTTCTGTGTGGAGTCTGCATGTTTTCTTTGTGTCTACGTGGATTCTATGGAGATACTCTCGCATCCTCCCACATACCAGCGACATGCACATGAGGTGTACTGGTAAATTTTACATTTCTGTAGGTGCAATGTGAATGTGGAAGTCGTTTGTCTTTCTGCGTTGACATGTACCAAGCAGCTGTTGCCCCAACACGGCTGGGATACAGATCAGCAACCCTGCAACCAAAGTCATGGAGTTTGACAAAATGGGTTTGATGAATGTGATTCATTTGTGTGTTTATATTAAAAAGGATTTTCTTTTTTTTTGCATTAATCTTTAATTTTTAACTCTAATTTGATATTTTTTCACATATACTGTATACATTCAGATAATAATTGACAAATGTCTATATCTACTATTCTAATGGATTGACTTCACTCAAACAGGACCAGTTTAAGTAACCTTTTTGCTGCTTGTTCGTGGCCGACACCTGATGATCAAGCCAGTCTAGACTAGTTTCCACAAATACTTTGTCCCTGTGATTTACTAGAGGCAAATTAGACAAAAGATTATGGGCATGAATTATTACCGCAGATGTTTGCTCTAGGCGGTAAAAATATTTCAGTGTACCTTGCTGTCACGCCTAAATTGATGAACGGTAACCTGCCGAAACACTGCCATGTAAACACCGCTTGAGTGCTTGTAAAAAGAGCGAAAGCCGGAAGCATGGACATCTGCAGCCTGAACTCGAACCCCTTCCCTCGATTACATCGGCTCCAATGGGATTTTAATTGACTGAGGTGAAATGCTCAACTGATCCTAGTCCTACCATGTATGACCATGTACAAAAATAAGAGCTCTAAATGTAAATATATAGTGTAAACTCAGATGCTAAAACTGTAACATTCTCAAAAATGCGTATTTTGCTTTTGTGTGTAAGAAACTGGTCTGTTGGAGATTATGTTTGATGTTAACTGTTTACTTTTTCGTGCCGGTGGTTGGTAGAAGCTGTGTGAATGAATTGATTATGACTGTAATAGTTCGTATGCAGTCACATGCTACAGTCTTCCCGCTAGCATGCCTATCACTGCAGTCATTCATAAGACCTGCAATTTTGCAATGACAGTTGAGTTGTCCCACGGTTTGCTCCATGATTACACCACACAGCTATCTGGTCATTATTAACATTCAAACAAACAAATTATTCTCGCCTGAGAGAAAAACACCGAGACCAAAACTTGACTGGACGCCTGCATTAAGACTTGAGGAAATGTTCATTTATGACAGTTTACAACCTTTTTCTCATGCAGCCCATTTCCCACTTTTGCTCTCGTTACCCTGAGATTCTTGACCCACCTTTGTCTCTGTTTTTTAGTAACAACACAATCGTATTCCATTTTGACGTAGTCTATTAGGTCACTGGACTCACATGAGGAGGAGGAGGAGGAGGAGTTGTTTTGTTTTGTTTTGTTTTTTTTCCTAATGCAACAATCTCATCTGGAGCAAATGAGTCAAAGAATAACATTTACACTGTCACCGCATCAATTAAAAGGGTGATTCATTAGGACCTAACAAACAAAGGTGACTTTAAGTAAATTCACGGAGACAGCCAGTGACTGCCGCTTGAAGTTATGTCATCGTGCCCACTTCCACCCTCCATATATGGTCATGGGGGCCAAACGGTCCCCTCACACCTCCTGCTGAGTTGTGACATCACCTCAACACAGTTTTTCTATTTTTTTTTTGTGTGGGTGAAGTAGAGCGTGGCAGCGAAGCTTTCCGAGAGTCCAAACACAAAAATGACAAAAGTTCTCCAATTAGCAAAGCCGTATAAGCAAGAAGGTGGAGTGGGGTGTGGGGGGGTGGGGGAGTGGGGGAGTGACGTCAGACATGGGGGTGGGCTCAGGCACTCAGTTCAGGAGTAAACACTGAGGTAAACCTTGCTTTTATCAGGGAGATGACTCATATGACTGGGGGAGGTTTATTGTGATGAAACTTCACAGAGGTAACTTGATGACATTGCCGCTCAAATGCATTAATTCATGAAAATGCATGAAACTTGCATGTTGCTCAGCAAAGTTGTGCAGGCACCTCAGTGAATTGCCATGTGTCTTGGATTTTGTAGGTTCTTCTACTATCAGCAGGATTATTCGTTTTTTGATGCGCTGTCAGATTTCAGATTGGAATTTTATCCACATACAAAAATACTCGTGGCAAATTGTATATAACTGTAATATATCAATTATAATTGTGTCTTAATGTTATAAATTCATGAACGTTAAAAGACACGTTTGAGCCCTCTCATGTAAGAATTATTGTTACCTTTTGGGACACACTATGAATTCTATTCTAATCATTCAGTCATTTTGTGTCAAGTCAAAGAATTGCCAGACATGTGACGTGAGACTTCAAAGATACAAAGCATCAAGACACAGAGCTTGTTCAGGGTTTAATGTTCAGGACCTAACACAAGTAATCCGGAAGTGGTTATTATAACATGACTGCGAACTCAGGCTGGAGCTCTCGTAAAGGCTTGCCTTGCACTCACTGAACCCCTCTTCCTGTTTTGGGGGAATGCCACAAACGCTGCTGCTCAAGTGAGACTGCAGCTGGAAGCATAAATGTTAGACTTGGAGTCAGAAATACAATCTTCACATGTTTGTTTAGCAAGACAGGACAGAGGTGGATGAAATCTACCGTTTGAAGAATCTGAACACGCTGGTTGACTTCTTGACTGTCTTATTTAAATACAGCGGTATAGCCCAGCATGACATGTTCAGGCACCTCTCGGAAACTCCTATCCTCGAACCTGTGGGAGGTATAAAGGGGTTTTTTAACAAATCGTTGACACGCTATAGTGTTAAAACGGCTCATGGCTAGACATGTCATGTGAGATGCAGTACTGCGGCTACACTGACACATGCATCACTTCAGAGTCAAAGTGAGTTACTAAATGGTTGGTCACAGGCCACTGAGGGATTAGGAGAAAAACGGCTATTTGCTTGAGCACTGTGCAGGCTCCCTATCCCTATCTTTATTCTAAGAAAGCAGGAGAGGATATAAGAACCTTTTTTGTTGTGTTTTGCGACCTACACTGGTTTCAGAACACTGCCGCTACGGCTAAAACTACAACCTTAATCTCATAAGAGGATTGGCCTGATTATCTTTGGCTGGTTCCTGTAACACTCATCATCAATTAATACCCCGATAAAGTGTTAGACGTCTGCTGTTGCTATGCCACAATAAGGCCAAAGGGCTGCACAAACAAATGAATGTATTGGTGTTAAAGAGAAAGTACGACGAAAATACTCGAAAGTACTTCAGTCAGTGCCGATGTTCTACCCTAATAACAGCTTCGTCCTCCTACACTAAGAATTGTACTTGTCCTCATTAGATGGCAAGTACTGTTTTGGCTGATGGTTTAATAGATGGTGTCTATTTCACACACAACGCATCAAACTGTGTGTATTTCAAGACTTTGCTGAAACCGGTATGTAGTTGTTGTGATGTGGTTTTGGCAAGCCCGCAGCTGTGAGGGGTCACAGGAGAGTCAGGTCTGAATTGCTGAATGTTATCAGGGAATTCACTGCGTATCGGTGCATATCAGTGGGGCCTCAACAGCAGAAAGGGGGAAAAGCTAGCGCAATAATGCAATGGGGATTTATATATATGGACAATGGAAAGGAAAGCATTTGAATGGTTTACAGGATAAACGTGACTGACATCTAAAGGTTGCTTGTTGTACCAGAAACCAATTGGAACATGTTGCTACAGTGATGTTGACTCGAGCGATAAAGTTAATCTCAAACGTTTCACAGGCCAACATTTGCTGTTATCGAAAATAACAGCAAATGTGATAAAAAAATTAAATGCAAGCCATGTTTGACCGTTTTATCACTTTAATTTTGAGCAACATTTTTTATTTACAAGTGGTTAGTTAGACATGTACAATACCAAGTTTAAAACAGTGTTCAAGTGTTGTATTTGAGCATTTTTGAGGCGGACAAAATCACCAGTGGGCTGAGTTGATGAATCACTTTTCTTTTCGTAGGTCACGTAAATTCTCCCATTTTTAAAAATAAACCATTTACAAAAATGTGTCAGGTCCGCTGTGATGATGTTTAAATTCCTGAGACTCATGCACGTTTTTTCCCAGATGAGTTCACATTAAAGACGCTTCCAAAGCCAAAGTGCTTTGACCTCTTGCGCTGAGCACTTCAGCTCTTCCTGTTTAGCTTTTTCCAGGGGTTGCCTTTTTCAATGTTTGCAAGAAGAAGCGTAGCTCAAGTGTATGTATACATTTCGTATCTCGTTATTTCCTTTATTCAAAATGCTACAATAGTGTATTTACAAATGAGTAAATACAGACTTTCATGTTTGCTAGTGTACCAAAATAAAACGTGGTTATCGTTTGAAAGCTGCATTTGGGTTTATGTAGGAGTATTTCTTGTTCAATCAAACACAAAATCTCATCCCCAAAAAAACATTCCTTCAATCCTCAATCACTAGTACACTAGTGGAAATGTACATTTTTTTTTTGTCCTAAACGTTGTAGCCTGAAACACCTTGACTTACGTAGCGAGTTGCCTTCAGTTGCTTTCTATCACTCAATCAGAGACCACTTCCCTTCTTCCACGGCAGCGGAACCGACAGTTTACTCTACGTCGTTCTCTTCTTCGTCCTCCGCAGGCACCTCCTTCTCCGGCAGGAGGCCATAGCTGTTTAGGAAAGCCTCCACGTCGGTGGCGAAGAACTCCTCGGTTAAGTGCTGCGTGCAGGCCAGGAAGTTGCCCAGGAGTTCTCCGGCTTTGTACACCAGCAGCGTCGGCAAAACCTCATCCGAGAAACGTTCGCTGGCGCCGGAAGCGACGGCGTCGATCCTGCAGAACTTCACGGTGGGATACTCTGTGGCCAGGCAGTCGAGGCAGTTGTTGAGCTCCTCGCAACCTTTGACCCCGGCCTTGTAAATGTGGACAACGACCACTGTGGTGTGATGCTCCTTCTCAATGACCTCGAGGAAGGCCTCTCCGCTGTCCAGGTCGTGAACACCGTCGAACTTGGGCCCGAAGCTGAGTTTTTCGTGCATCTCCTGCATGCACCGTTTTCTGTATTTCTTCAGGCACCCCTCGTCCTCCTCCTTGAGCAGTTCATACTCTTGAACACTCATCTAAAGAGCATCAGAAAGTCGAGCTATTACAACTGAGCCCTGGACTCACTATTTCAAGCAGTCATTGTAATTTATTTCTGATTAGGCAAGGCAAGACAGCTTTAAATACTTGGCACATTTTAAACACAAGCTCATTCAGAATGCTGCACAAAAAGATCTATACATGGCATTAAGATACGCATATTGCGGCAGCACCAAGGAAATATAAGAATATTAGGAATAGACATAGAAATGAGAGTGAAGTTAAAATAGAACAAGCTAGAATTATGATGTGACGGTAACAACAAGTAAAAGCCAAGGGAAAGCGCAAGGTGCAAATCAAGGCCTCAAATATATGACTTAGTGAAAGGCAGTCGCAAACATGAGCTACAGCCTTGATGGAGAGAAGGATCATCAGTTTGAATAATTGAGTTACTTTGAGTATAGAATTGATTCTAATCAGAGCCACAGAGGTTCTGGTTGTACCTTGCGGTTGAGGTTGGCTCTGGAATCATCTTTTGGCCCGTTTGGGGATGACATTTGTCGCAGCAGATCCCTTTTGGCTGGAGGCAAGTTATCCTGGTCCATACTTTCCAACTTAAACCTCCTCCAGTCATTGATGACTCCTTTTGGACCTAAATGACAGGGCGAATGACAATTTCGATTATAATGGCTACTGAGGGGAAAAAAAAAAAAAACATCAGGAAGGTGCAGCACAAATAAAGTTCTTCTTTTTTTAAAAAAAAAAACTATTTCAACTAAAATAATGATGGTATTGTGAGGGCTGGTGGAGGAAATCCCACGAGGGAAAAAACCTTGGAAGCGGATGCAGTGTAGCTAATTAGTTTTGACACAGCGGTTCTCAGCTGACTCGAAGGCCGATTGTCCTGTAGAATGTGCAAACACACCATCGGCGGGGATTGTGTACTGCTACAATTTGAGGATCAAGGCATCGTCTCAACTGTCTTCAATGTGGACCAACTGTACCACTGTTACGTAACAAAAAGGAGATTAGAGTCTGAGGCAAGCGGCCAAAGCGCTCTTCTCTGCCGTCGTCTTCCTGTTTCACGTCACATGTTTGCCTGAGTTACTTTCTACACTGTATCTTCTTCTTAATTGATTTCAAACAATTCACCTGCACCTACGGATAGGTAATAAGGCATACAGTGAAGACGTACTCATATACGACCAAGCAGTCGCACAAAACAGAGACTGCCACCTCCTGTCAGTGAAGCTTCAACTCACCTGTCTGAGTTCTGCTCTCCTCCGGCTCCATGGCTCTGTAAGATCTTTGACGGCTTACCTGCGAGATGCCAGAAATGAGATGTGGAGTTACAACGTCACGTCTGGACAAACGCTTTGTTTTTCTCCCCCCCGCGAGCATTAACGGTCTAAAACACTTGCACGTCCTCATTGACTTCAATGAGATGATTGTCGAGCTGCAGATTTAGAGCCGTTGCTCTGTGACACGGCATCCGAGCGAGTGATGCGATACCTAATTAAATTATTGCAGCCTAAGAGGATTACTGACTGGCAACGGATCTGTCGCTGCGCTAGCGATTACTTCTTTTTTTTTTCTTCAAGATGGAACATATGGAGCCTGTGCAACTCTATTGATGTCTACCATCACACAGTAGCCTTAAAGATTGGGTAAAAGTTAGAGGGTCTTTTTTTTTTTTTCAGTTGCGAACGAAATGCCAGGTTTTATTTGGAATGGTTCACACTGACAGTTGCATGAGTACTCTCAGGTTCACTTCTCTACACTTTACATACAGGATGGGCACATCATACGCATTGTGTGCACCTTGGCCTGTTGCTTGTGTCCAGATGAGTGCAGCCCATTCGTCTGGTGTGCTATTGTGACCTCTGCAAGAGGTTAAATCTACAAGGGCAGCTTTGCCGTAGTGATTTTGAGTATTAGCAGTCAATGCTTTGATGTCGTGCAAACATTTCCACACTCAGTTCATATGTGTAGGACCAGCAGACAAGACAGGCAACCAACTCTGACTTCCAAGAATGCTCATGACTAAATTTTGTCCTGAAAGAAAGGAGCCTTTGTTGCGTGTGCAAGCGCGTTCAAAGAGGAAAAGTGTAAGAAAACCAACAAAAACACAAATAGCATCTAAAACACAATCATTTAAAACACTGTTTGCAACATCATGATTAAATATCGTGTTGTGTCTGTGTGGTGTACACAATAAACTAAAGCTGCCCTTAAAAAAAACTTTAAAAGACACATCAGAACCCTGTGGTAAATAACAAATCTCCCCAGGCTTCAGTCCGAGCTGGTTCGATACGCTTTATATCGTCAAAAAGTTTTATATTTTAAGAGAATCTTCTTACCTTCCAAAGTCACAACAAAGTCCAGTGGGTTGCTATCCTCGCTCAGCTCCTCCGTCTATCACTTTACTAAGTTATGCGTTGCCAGCCAGCGTCTGCTTTGTGTGCATCCGTGTGTCTCGTCCAGCCAATGAGCTTGGTCTAAAACGACTCAATGGAGCAAACAGAAATAGAGCACAGATCCTAAGAGGATTCACCTCAGGAATTAGAAGCCCCCTCTTGATAAAGACCTGACAGCACACAATGGAGAGAGAGAGAAACAGGGTATTACTGTGGACGCATAAGTTTTACACTTCAGAAAGTTAGGACAGAAAATAGTGTCTTGTATTCCAGAGAAGCACAAAAGGGCTACTGTGCAGCTGTTTCAATAGTTTAAACAGGAAATCAAGGGTTAATACGTGCAAGGACACTATAATCCGCAAGACGAAGCAATCCTAAATGGAACCTCTTTAAGGCTTCGCACGGCACTCAAACACATGATGAAAATCTTTGGAAAGAATAAACCGCTTCCGGCCAGTGATAATGTATCATGTGCTTGTTGATTATCCACACACATGAGCCTGCAGCTTTAGAGCGAAGCCACAGTCACAGTCACAGTCTGTCTCATTCCCACAAATGCAGTAGCTATTTTGTTTTCTCCCCCAGTTCACTGCAAATGTAATTTAAGGGCAGTTTGGTGAGAGGAAGAAGAGAAGATAAGAAGAAGATAAAGCATCTAATTCACTGCAAGTTGCTCTCAGCGCGTCGGAGGTCCCTGCTGCTGTCATTGATTATGAAGTGAAATGGAATGTTTGCTTTAGTTAACGAGATCGATATCTGGTATCGGTAATACCAAACGCAAGAGCAAAATAAGTCTTCTGATCAAATGTATCATTATGAGGAAGTTACATACAATCTTCCAAAGGCCAAATTCGAGGCCTCCTCAGAACAAACAAGTACGAACTGGAGACCTGTCCAGGGTGTCACCCTGCCTTCGCCCTGAGACAGCTGGGAGAGGCTCCAGCAGGCCCCCGTGAGCCTGAAGAGGAATACGCGGCTGTAGAAGGTGAATGAATGAATGAATGAATGAATGAATGAATATGCTGCATTGCCATTGAACTAAAGCTACATATGTGTGTGCATACGTATACACACACATATGTATGTATGACAAACCATGGATTTAAAATGTGTATCAGCTGTATTCAAAAGCACTCTACTGCAACGTATACTTTTGTTGCACGCAAACAGTCTCAGCCATAAAGCTGAACTGTCAAATGACAAAAAGGATATCGAAGCAGTGCAAGTAAAACTTGTGAAAAAAAAACTAAAAACAATAAGGCAAAGAATGATGAAAATGAAATCACATATTATCAGCGCTGCGGGCCGCTCCAGTCTGCCAGTGGGAAATCCATTGAAACCTGATTGGCCACCCATCTTGGGTGTCACTTGGTGAATTTGTTAGCTCAATTATTTGATCATATAAATTACATATTTGATGTCGCATTATCTTGCTCACACGCACACTCATACAGAGATAATTACATAAATATTTTTTATTTCCGCTTATATAAAATTCTTTTTTTCTGCTTGGGAATTTGTGAACACAAAAACCACGCGGTATATTTCCACAAAGTGCACTGTAAAAGAAACAACATCTACCGTTGGCTACTCGCGTCTTCCATCCCATGATTGTAAGCTTCACTTCGGTGCTGAATCACAGCACTTGAAAGAGGATAAATGCTCTCCACACCCACATTTTGGTGGACAACTCATGCAGCCTTGTTTGACTCCTGTCCTTCAGCAGTGCGTCGGTGTACCGTATTTATTGGCTTAAGGGATTACTCGACTTTTTTATTCAGGGACACAGAGTAGACATATTAGGCGGGGTTTCCTTATTTTCAGTCCCCTGAGAAGCAAGCGCTGCCTAAAATAAAACTCATCTTATTATTTGCCACCGTCACTTCTATAAATGTCTTTCAAGCGCGGCTTAGAGCCAAGCAAGTGCATTAACTGTTGAATGGAACAGCACAAGCTGACACGGGCAAACAGCTAAATACACAGACAGACTTTAAATCGCCTAATTGTCCCCTTATGGAAAAATTAGTTTTTATCATCAAGCAGTGGCTTAGCATTTCATGACAGTGGCTTAATCACACACAGAGCAGATTAGATACTCTTTCGTGGTAAACAGAGAAAGAAACTGTCGACAGTCAATTGGATCCCTGTATTGACATCATTGTGCATCATGAGATTGCTTGTCTCTGCTAGGCAACAGGTCCACTTGTTATATCACCTTTGAGAGCAAGAGGGCAGTCTATTGCCTTTAGGGGGACCTGTAGGGAACCAAAGTAAGTTAAGTTAAGTTAAGTTAAGTTAAGTTAAGTTATGTTTTATGGTATGGCCTGCATTGACTACTCAACACCTGCTCTTACAATTATTGCTGGTATAGTAATAACACTGTCTGCAATGCCATCTCTAACTATAACTATCAGTCCCTACTATTGTCCTGTCCTGATGCGCCGCTGCTGTAACTGGCTGGTGTTGCTTAATATTGCGCTATTTTCATTATTTTTGATAACTATAATATTTTTAACTTGCTAAAAGTACTGTGTTGATATTAACAAATAAAGGAGCTTATAATTAAAGGCACGAAATTTGCTTGACATGAAATAATGAAATAAGATGTATTTTCAGATGAATATCTGGTATAAAAATCAATATATATGTCTGTATACACTTCTACAAGCACATGTAAAAGTGTAACAACCTCTGCAGTGTCCTCTACCACTGCAGTCAAGTGATTTAAAGGAAACCTAGTAAATCCCTGAACCCTAAGGGAGTCCTTCCTCATCTCTTTGTGACTCATCAGCACCACCGTGTCTCCACTTGGTTTGTAAATATGCGTTTACATCCCCTTCACTCGAGGGTTCAGACGTGACTGCAAGTCACAATAAACATGCAGTGCCATGGCAACAGCCCTAAACGGTGCTTGGTATTTACACCTTAAAGAAAGCCCGCTGGGCAGGTGAGTCCAATAAAGAGAAAGATTTACAGGACAAGGGGACCTGGAGTGTTTGCGCGCACATGGCTCAACATGCTTTTACCTTATATGGATGTGAAAGGTGATATTTTCACATAAGAAACGCATGACGCCTGCATTTGTGGCACAGTGTTACCTCATTGTCCAAAGCCCATGATTGTAATCACCCCTTTACTTCAGGGAGGGCTCTACAGGGTGTGATTTTCTTCAAGGAGCCCTGAATCACAGATGGAATACAAGTTTCTGTCCAAGTTTTCATGTATAGTTATTTATTCCTCATTTGTTTACCTCCCCTCTGTGAGATGCGTAGGTGAGCGATTTACCTGATTTTCTTTCCTGATGACTACGTGGACATGGGCATGTCAAAGACAAGGAAACGGAGTTCCAAATGTTATCAATCACTGACCTGCTAACAGCCAGTGACGGGAATTCACATTACAACCTTGTTACCATGCAGCAAATGTTTAAGCTACACATTGTTGTTGTGTTTGTGAAATTTCAGCGAGCCAGATGAGGCCAGATGATTTGTCACGACAACCCCATGACTCCCCACAAACACAAGAGAAATGGGGAGAGTGACGTCGCAAGCAGCACTCACATCAATCCCTTGCAGGAGGGTGAGGACACTCCTGGCCCTGCCATCCTCCAAACATGGGGAAAGTACAACAATGCATCAGTGTAAGCAGGAAGGGTTTTTGCAGGACGCTGTAATCAGGGGCAAATATGCTGTGTTCTGAAGAACATTTGTTTGCTGATAATAATAATAATAATAATAATAATAATAATAATAATAATAATAATGTCAAAATTGGCAGAATGTTGTGTCTTTAAGATGTTATTTAAACTTTTCATAAATTGATGGAGAACTGAAGAATGTGAATAATACAACAAAATGCACTATTAGCCTTCTTGCATGGTTGCTTTTATTCAGTCTTGACACTGTTCACCTTCCCAAAGATGCTGTGCAACATGTCTGATGAAATAACAAGGCAAACATGAGCAGTTCTGTAATTTTCCTGAGGCTGGGCTGTGACCCAGACGTGATTTCTCTTCTCTCACATCTTTCTTCCACTTGCCTATAAACAAGAACTGAGAATCTTCCAACATTGTGTCATAACTGAGTCCTCACACGGTTGTTTAAGGGTGTCTGAAAGTCCAGTCATAATTTATTGCCATATCTCCTGACCAAAGTTGGGCGACTTCTTTTATTTATTTATTTATTTATTTATTTATTTATTATTTTAAACAAAAGACAAAACCTTGTGAGTTCTGATAAACTGCATGACCTTGGCGTAAAACCTGATTAGCCTGATTTACACACTACAATTTCTGTTGTCTTGATTTCCAGGAAAAGTGAATGTGTGAAGCCTTGAGTGCATGTTAACTCAAATGGCAAATAGAAATGAATTGGTCAAAGTCTAGAATGAGCAGGAACAGACACTCGGTGGGGCACTGAGGATGGAAATCCGTTGGAAAATAGTATGTGAATTGGTGTGTCTATACGTGTGGCTTGCAGTCTGCGGTGCGGCACTGTAAATGCTTGGGCACTTGTGATCTTTTTGAGTAATGAAAGTTTAATTCTTTCTGATTCACTGTGGGGAAAAAGGTTTTGCTTCCCTACATGCCTGGGCATGCATCCAATGTGGAAAAGGGCACTGCAAACAATTTCAAGGCAAAATTGTTTATTTAACCGCAAAGTTA
This sequence comes from Nelusetta ayraudi, assembly GCF_046127955.1. NCBI lineage: Eukaryota > Metazoa > Chordata > Actinopteri > Tetraodontiformes > Monacanthidae > Nelusetta > Nelusetta ayraudi. Next base: position 86,455 of record NW_027466259.1, read on the forward strand.
TATATACTGTGTGTCCACATATGCTTTTGTCTGCTTAGATTTTAACCATTACAACTGCGGTCATGCTGCTCCCGAAAATGACATAATTACTTGGCTTTGTTCTTTCTTTGATATATATATTTTACTTTTGTGATGTAGTCAAGACCGTCTTAACTGAGACCAAGGCACTACCAAGATGGGAGCGTGGCATTGGTCCGACTTCCCGTTAGTCTGACAATTGCTGATTGGTCTGACCCCCCCCACTCACCCTAACTGTAATGGGAGGTCGGACTAATGGGCAGTTCCCACCAAGATGGGGGTATAAAGACCAAGGCACTACCAAGACTCGGAGGGTGGGGGGGACAAGGCACTAAGACCAGAGGTATATATTCCAAGGCACTCCCAAGGCTGGGGGAATAGAGACTAAGCAGTGACGTGCAGTCAAGGGAGGAAGGTGAGGCCGTACCTGACACACTTGGAAGGGGAAAAATGTAAAATGAAGTAGAATAATTGATTGGTTATATTTGTCCGGTGATTTGCACTTTGAAAGTGTTCTTGCAGTTAACGTCAGCAGCTCTAGATTGTTTTTTATTCATAGTGTCTGAATTTTCACGTTTGCTGTTCAAATACTGAGAGACGTGTGGCGAGGCAGCAGCCTGCTGTGCCTCTCCACAGATTGTGCAATGACTCGTTGACTGTGCTGGAGTGCTCTGCATTGAGACCGTATTTCTGTCTCTCTGTATGTCGCTAATAAACTGTTTGAACACCATTCCCCCCATCTGCATTTTGAATTGAATCTTTATTCCTCAATTGAATTGACTTTTTTTAATCATTTTTTTTGCGCCAGTATTTTTCCCCACTTCATCCTCCTCCTCCTTCGCTTCAGCGGTCCACAGCACTGCAATGATTTGAAATAATTAGAGGTAAAAGAGAAGAGAATGAAGTGAGGAGAGCAGGCACGCACACACAACACACAACACACACACAGTCGCTTCTGTCTGAGACCAATCCAAAATGTTAGTCATTCCTCAGTCATGCTGGTGTTTCTACGCAGCCAATGTGTATCATGTTGCACTGGAAATTAGTGACGCACTGTCTAAACATCGCACTGTGCTTTATGTGTTATCTGCCACTGGGAGGAGCTGCTGAGATGGTGAACAAAGAAAGGCTAAATATTTTCTCCTTTCTCACCACGGTGGAATTTGTTTTTTTATTTTTTTTTAATGTATATAGATATATAGATATATAGATTATGATCATAAACGTAAAAGTGCTGTCTGCACTTGACCGCAGAATATGACCAGGGATAAAAAAAAAAAAAATCATATAATGAAAAATAACAAAATTAGTTATTAGTTATTGTGGTGAAACAAAATAAGTAAATAAATTGTGATGAAAGTTGCAAGTTTTAATTTGTAGGGATTTCACCTGCCCGTATTTTAGCTTCGATCTCAAAACTTTGAGCGATTCATCTTCAAAATGATCTGAGCCGCATGTTGGAGGACTAATGGACACCTGTGGAGGACAAAGAGGCTTGGTGAGGGTAGAGCAGCAGCGCCATCATTCCCCCAAGTCCATTTACTTCACGCCGCACCGACCCAATTACCCTTACAAATTCAGCACGAGGCAACGCGTTCGGAAATCAGCTTAAACAGGGCACGAGTTGAGTGACGGTAGGTCAGTCAGTGGCACGGTTTGCAGAAACACAACTCCAGATCACACATGAACACCGCTGACATCTTCTGCAGCAGTGAAAAATAGTTATAGTCATAACTCATGAAGGTTAGGTTAAATACAAAGAGCATTACATGTTGCTTCTCGAAACAATGGGGAGAGTTTCATTGTCACCAAATAGACCCGCTCGGGGGGGAAACCCGATTGGTGGTGGATCTGACAGAGGTTTGTTCAAGTTTGTGCTACCAAATATCAAAATGTCTAAACGCTGACTCTGCTTGTTTCCCCATGTGACAGATGTATATGTATTTAGGTATCTGAAGTACCATGTGGTGTGCCAGGTTATGTTTTTCACAAAATACATTTTCTAGTGGAAAACAGAAAATAAATCTTTTTTTTTTTTTTTGAGAGAGAAACCTTTTGATGTGTGTGTTTACGCGCTGAAACTAAATATTTTTTTGCTAGGAGATCCCCCCAGGCTATTCTACGTCTTTGCTCCACTTGAACCCCCCCCCGAGCCGCTCCCTGTCACGTCTCACTCTTTCGCCTTTGTCTTCTACAACAGCCGGCTCCTTCTTAGGCTAAATATATGTTCAATGTAGACTCTCGTCGACAGTGACTCATTCAAACATGCAAACATTACCCCCCCCCTCCCACCACCACCAAAACCATATGTCACTCACTCTGTTGTAAAAAAAAAAAAAAAAAAAAAACTCATTGTGTAATCACTGTGGATGCCCACCGATGAGGTAGCTCACTCTACCACGCCCACCACTCAGAGAAATGATGCCCTCTTTGTTGCTCAATAATTATATATGTCATATATATTTTCATAATAATGATAATGATAACATTATGATAATGTTATATATAGTTTTATACATCAAAATGCCTTTATTTTATTTCAGTGAATGACAATGACCTGTTCATTCTTCCATTTATGTGTTGACATAATAATGTGTTTCAAGATAACGATATACCTGGGACATGGATTTTATTTTGGTTTATTAATATCAATTCTAGCCTGTGCATTGTTTTATGAGCCTGCTTCTCTCCCCCCCCCCACCCCCTTCTTTTTTCGAAAAGCAGCATAGAAGCATTTATTTAATCACATGAAATGTGGCTGTAAAGGAGTTTAACCTGACAACATGTTTGAGCCTCGACAAAATGGACGGCCTCCCGACTCGTTCACCGCAGTGGAATCTCAACCGGCCTGGTGTTGCAACCTGAGTCGCACAAAGAAAAAGACTTTTAACGCTAATGACCCGCTGTGTTTGCCGTTGTGGGCTACTTCCTGCCACAGCCCTAAAAGATATGCAGGTATGGTTGAATGGCGGCTCTAAATAATTGCTCGTGGGTGGGTATGTGTGTGGATGTTTTTCTCTGTATGTCAGCCCTCGGTTGAGCGGGCAACTTGTCCAGGGCGTGTCCTGTTCAATTTCCTTTACGAATCAAAAGTTGTTTTTTTTTTTTTTTTTATCATGTAAACTTTTAAACAGAGAAAATTGTCAAGCTGTGTTCTTTTTGCACATGAAGTTTCTTGAGGTTTCTTCACACTTGCAAAAAAAAAAGGAGGCATCCGAGCTGAAGAAACACTCAGACTTAAGTACGGGACGATCACAAAACACGGACGAATGAATGTGAATGCTTCAAAAGGTCCACGACAAACTCCTGGACGCCACGATAGCGTCGACCAAATAAAAAACAAAAAACAAAAAACAACCAAAAAAACAGATGGAAAACACTGAAAACAATGACGGCTACGGTGCTGATCAGATGAACAGTTGCACAGTGTTTAGAATAACCTGCGCACGTCATGTGGCTGTGAAAAGTCCTTTCTGAATGAATGACGTAATTGAATCACGTAAACAGTTGACGGGAGATCCTCATGAGGAATGATTGAAATCAGAATGGAAACATGTCTGAATGTGAACGTGGGCATTGTTGCTGAACATCTGACACATTTGTGTCAACAGAAGCACCTCTTCCAAGGAAACTGGCGGTGGGTTCAGTTCACGACAGGCACGCACCTTCCTGGAAGGGGGAAGCTGAAGCAGTGTTGAGTACTCCAGTGATTGTCGTTGCAGACCCGGTTTGTGAAATACAACACTCCAGGAAGTGTAAGTGATCTCTGTGTCATGGCTTTCACGAGTAAAAGCACCCAAACCGACCAAAGCCCAGTCCGTTGACGCCCGACATCCACTTTCTAGTGCGATGAAAAGACAGGAGATAGTTTGCTCGTACTATTTGTCTTTGTTGACAACCCGTCTGTTGCTATAAACACCATTTATCTGCAAGAAGGCACAATGCAGAAATTAGCTACTGAGCATACTAAGAGATGCTGTGATCGACACCCAACAACACCATTAGCAGAGCCCCCAGCCGGAAAACCTTCGCTTCAGCTAAGCAATAAAAATAAAACAAAAGAACAAAGCCCTCCGTGTCGTTGACACAGACCGACAATCACAGCAATGTGGAAGAAAGCAAAGAAAATGTATCTGTCTCTGTTTGTGTCTGCCAACGAAACAAACAATATTCCACACAACAAAACTGTGATTTTGCCCGTTAACCAAATCACTCACACACAATAGCCACTTTGGCTTTGCAACGTATTTATTTATTGTAGGGGGTAAAAATCACTGCATTGTTGGCTATATTGAGACTGTTCCTAAATATTGGGGTTTAGAAATATAAGAAATTTGGAAAAGAGTTTAGCGGCCACAGAAACCAAAGCAGGCAAAGGTTTTAGCCTCCCGCTGAAAACAAACTTTTGTTTGTTGGACCTTTAGGAGAGAGGCATCGGAGAGAGGGACAAGGTGAGAAAGATAAGGTGATCTCGGAGGTTGGAACAAACACCTGGAGAAGGAAGGTGTCCCCAACCTGGGAGAGGAATGACACGTCAGTGTGGCATCACAACGGGTTCATTTTCACATCTTCCGAAGATTTGAAACGATCATAATTTGTAATGAGTAAAATATTGGTCAACTGGTGAACTCTGCATTTGTATTATTTGTCGATTGAAACCCCGACACGGCGTTACAACATTTGAACAGCCTCTAACCGAGCGGGTTCTGCCGCTGTGAGGTGTAGTTGGCAAATGATTTTCGGAGGGGGGAAAAAAAAACTGCTGCTTTGGTGGCCAAAGCCATGCAATGGATGGAAATTCACTCTGCTGTGGATGTTTAAACGCACCGCGTGAGTCACTTGATGCCAAACGACAACTGACAATTACATAACTATAAATTGTCCAGTGAGCTGCCAGGAAGCCTGATGAATAAGAGAAACCAGGAAATGCGGGAAGGTAGACGTACACACACGCTATCTGTTGTAGATTCCCCACACGATTCCAAACAAAACCCACACAAATGTGAAACTAAGTTTAGTCTGGGTGACCTTAACTGCACCGCCGCAAGTATTCATCAAGTCAGGCTGTGATTGCAAGCCCTCCCGAAAGATTAGTGCAAGTTTATACTCATCCGACAAATTTTGGAGGTTTAGCGACATTTATGTGAGGACAGGCATTACGACGTTAAGCACAGAGACGGAGAGTTTTGTTTGTCTTTGATTTTCAAAGATATCTGATTTCGTACTGCAAGTTTACAAGCGAAAATTCTTTTCTAAAACGATTTTATATTGAGTTTTTTTTTTTCAAATGTCAAGTCAAATAGGGGCTTGGTCGGGTTGGGCGACGAGCCGAAACAAACGAGAGAGTGTAATTTTAATTGTTCCTGACAGATACCAGTGCAACCTATAATCATGGCTCAAGCTTTTACGGTGTTATTAGCAATGTTGGCACACACACACACACACACACACACACACACACACACACACACACACCTAGATTTAGGAGAGACGCTAACATTCTTTTTCACCGCTAGCTTTCACAATAGCTGCCTTTGTTGTAAGACTCCTGCAGACGTGCCTGCGCAGTGAGAGAAGCGCCGGTCGGACTGCGCTAGAGGGCGACCGGACGTCAAGCAACTGCAGTTCGCACTGGGAAACGCTGTCTCAGGCTGCCACATACTGGGCATTAATCGAGCGCGACACACTGCTGAAACCTCTCAGAGCCTGGATGTGTCCAGGCTGACCCGCCAAGTGATGGATCACTGCCGAGTCTGACTCACCAAACTTTTCCAATTCAAATCCAACGTTTGTCACAACATCCGGTTTGGAGGCAACAAAATTAAAAACATGTGTGCAAATGAAAACACGATTGAGAGGAAAACTACAGCTACGTTTCCCCTCAGCTCACGCTGCATTTCGTAGAACACCTTCATGACTCGCTTCCTATCGTGACCTACACTCGTCACCTGTGGCCCACTTTGACCTCATGTCAGATTTCTACGGTTTTATGACTCACGAAGTCTCTCCGTGCAACTGTCTGTCACCTGCTTCCACCTGTTTGGGCAGCCGATGGCTCACTCGCTGCATCGGCATATGTTATCATCTCACCTCATTACTAACGTGGGAAAACTGCCCAGACAATTGATCAGATATTTCTCAGTCCGTTGGCTGCGAGATGTTAGTCATCAGGAGAGGCTGAATGACATTGAGAAGGAAGCCACGGCTGTATGTGACAGTCATTTTGCAGAGGAACACTTCAATGTCGTTTTAATCTTAGTGGCCCATTTGACCTGATTCCGCATTCAGCACTTTCTTTACATTCTGATCTAGTCCGCTTTATTCTACAGTTGAGATCTGTGTCAGATTTCACTTCAAATAACTCCATAAACATAAAACAGTAATACTGATTTCTTAAATAATTTTTCTCACATACTGGGGTAAAGTATATACGTGATAGCTTATGGCTAATGCAAAACAAGCTCCTCTGTGTATTTAACTGCAATGGATAGTTTAAAAACTAACAATCTTATCTTATGGAGTATTCACACATGATGAATCTTTTTGATGGAACCAGTAATAAAAACAAATAACTCACTTGTGTCACCGAGACATGAAACCAGCGGCTCACTAGAATGGCTGTTTCAACATCTCCTAGCATCTGTGATTCATTTTTGTTTCGTTGAATTTCCCAATATTTCAATATTTTTGTAACACAAAAGCAACAACGGCATATTGCGACGGACGACCCAGGAGCCAAGGCTTAAACAAGCGTTGAAAACACGGTTAAAATGTGTCAACGTGACGCCAAACTTTAAACTATAGTGAAGATCAAAGTGACTTTACACCTTTGGCATGTGACGCTGGTAACGTCTTGGGTTCCCTATATGGTTTCGTCCCGTGCGTGCGAGTGTTATGACTGCGCGCGACAGATGAGCAAGCGTGAGCTCTAACGGCGAGCACACCGATGATATGATATCAGCGACTGTACACGATGCGACGCCGCGCAGCTGTTTTGTTTTGCTGTGACGTCAGCCTGGGACGTGGATCTTCACCCCTGTGTGACCTTAAAAGGCTCTGCGGGGGGGGAATTCTAGCGCGTCCGAGGGAAGCACCTGTCAAGAACACGTGGGTTGCTGGGAGATGTCATCGATACTTGCCGTCGGTAAACCGCTGTTGGCAGGAATGCCATCGCTTCATGCCAGTTGGAAAGGAGTGGGTGTGTAAACACATGCAAGTGAAGATGGCCCGTGAGGTATTCCCTTCGGAGCACAAGCTTTTATTGCTTCCAGGTCGCTCGTACCTTTTCTCACTCCAAGTGGTCCCTGTCGAAGGCCCCGTATTCTGCCAACTTGACTTTGACATCATTTTCTAATAATAATAATAATAATAGTAGTAATAATAGTAATAATAATAATAGTACATGTCTCCAGCCTGCCAGTGGAACGACTAAAAAACAAACATAAAAAAAAAAATGTATATCCAGTTTACTTTTTTCCACCTCTCAGACAGAAAGTCATCACTTTACGATGGGACCACCGTCTCATCTACTGACCGTCCATGTCTCGCTTTCACCCACTTTCCAGTGTCTGAACAAAGCATCAGATGACTAAATATACATCTGTAGAGTTTTCCGGCATTATCAATCAGGCGGCTTCCTCGTTCAACTCGGCAGTTGATAACAAACCTCTGAGAATCCCTTACTGTACTGGGACTGTTGAGCTCTAGGAATTACCAGAAGTGGGCAGTTTTTGTTTGTTGTTTTTCTAAACATGCGAAAGCACCAGAAGCCCTTGAAGGCAGAATAGCTTCTAGATTAGTCGCAGAAGGAAAGAAACAACTCAACAAACAATAACAACAATAACCTAAAGTTCCTCCTTCTGCCCTTTTCTCACCTTTATTAGCACACCTCAGAGTACCCGAGGCAAAGAGTGTCATGGTGACTGAATCAAGTGAAACCAGTGTCATTTGGAAAGAATGACATTGATGACATAGGGAGGTCTTCCCCTTTGCAGCAGAGTTTCCTTCCACAGAGCCAAAACATTCTACATCATTATTGCGGAGGCTTATCTTAGCACTGAACCCTTACTTCCGCATTTGGGTGCAACCGCATTTTGAAAGCGTGTGGCCAGGTTCAGTGGTGTCACGCTGACGAACGTTAATCACAACACAACGTTTTTTCCCCGACTGAACCGGTTCCTCTTCCAAAAAGAATGCATCGAACACTTTTGCAAATTGAATTTCCTTTTTTCAAAGCGTTGGATGTTGGCTGAGGATAGCGGGACAATTGTCCTTTACACCGTTTAGGACCATTTTAGCTTGTCCTCAACTTGAGGCCATGATCAAAGAACTTATTTTGGTTCTCCACCAAACATATTTACTGTTGTACATCAGCCGCTGCGCATTGGTTCCGACGCCAAATGATTAACGGCGAGCAACAAGCAGCCTGCAGGAGGCTGCCAGTGCTTCCCGTGCGGAGGTGGCCAGAGGCAAGCAGCCAGTCGGCCGGAGGCCACACTGCGCCTGCGAGGCGTCACGTAACTCTTTTCTGGGATCAAGGCCCCCGCGCAGGGCTCCGCTTCCAGAGAGGTCCAGAAGCGGTCAGTGGGAAAACAGACACTGAAGTCCTCTGATCCGATCCCACACCAGGGCCCAAGGCCTGCTCGAGCTCATTACACCCGCACAAAGCACGATGTGCTCTCTTGCTCAATCTCATGGAGCGGGGATCTGAGCATGCCACACATTGGTGCCTAATGGAACAATAATAGTCACCCTCGGGCAAATGACAGGGGAGAAAACAAATACAGCGCACACAATCAGGTCATTTTCATGCCAGGATGGGCCAAGTCCCTCTGACGGGGGGAATCTTACGGCCGTCTCTTGGAGCACAATACAGAGATTATGCCATGAAGGAGGAACTGTCGATCAACATTTATTCAAGAGGACAAGTGATGCACATGACTTCATTCATTTCCTTGCCTCTGGGGTAAATGTGTTCTCTGTGTTGGAAGAGATGGGAAGTAATTCAGCTGCTCTGTTCAGCGAAGATTGATGCCCGAAAGCGTGACTCAGTGTGTTCTGTGTCGGCAGTCACGTCAGCAGTCCCCCTCCTCCTTGTTTGCGTTGGAACGGGCACCCTGCAGATCCAGTTGATTGGTGGTGGTGCCGACAGCCTGTACTGCCGAGGCAGTGTTTCCTGTAGACTTTTGGACCGGGCGCTAATCCTGGCACCTCACATACAGTAAAGACACCACTTTGCATCCCCTTTTCCTGGCAACGTTCGGGTCAACCCGCTGGAAAGTTTTAGGGATGTTGATGCCTTGAGGCCCAGAGCCATGTCATTTCCTCTTTATTATTAGGAACAGCATCGCACCAGTTCCCACTGAACCTTGTCACGATGCAGCGTCATCCAAAGACAGAACTGAAACATGAAATGGACGTGTCTCTCAAAGACATATTTTTTACCGCGCCTCATGATTCTTCAAACAAATCTGCGCTGGAATTGAGACTTTGCTTCTCTGTTGTATCGGTCCTGGCAGCAGAGCTTAACTGTGGGACGAATCGTGTCGAGCAGCTCGGCTGCACGCAGGTCTCCTCGGGTCATACAAGTATCTACATGTTTGATCTGATGTACTGAAACTGAAAAGCTCCTCCTCAACTCCAAGCAGTCCAGTGTCTGAATGTCTCTTGAAGGTTAAAATAATAATCCTAGGTACATGATGCTGGATTTTTAACACCAAAGGTATTAGGTTAAAGTCATCAAATAGATTATTTATCCTTAGTTACCCTTCGTAGGCCCTGAAGTATTCATATCAACACAGTAGACCCTCTAATAAAATGACACCGAGTAAAAACACTCGTCACCATTCAAATAAAAAGCTACACATTTTTTTTTACACCCAACAGACACAGACAATGACACAGATCTCGTAACTTGAGTTGCCCGGAAGCTTTAAAAACTCAGAACCTTAACAAAACAGCTGTGTCACACGCAACGCTAGTGAAATGGAAATGCAAAAATGTATGAAAGCTTGAAAAGACACAGATAATGTGGGAAATGTGGGTGACATAACTTCAAAGAATGACTGCCAAAAATCACAGTGGCTGATACTGTAAGTAAAATTTCACGCAAACTGTGTTGCAACACCTGGCTTCTTGCTCACTAGTCTATCATGCTGGCTGCAGCACCCTGAGATGAGTCATGTTTTGACACATCATGAGTAGATTGTCGTCCTTTTACTGAATTTGAGATTTTATTTTATTTTTTTAATTTGCAAGATTTCCTTTCGTGTAGATTTCTGTTTTTTTTCTGAGAGTTAAGATCAAGAAAAGACCACAGTGTCAGTTGATTCTTGGAAATGTGCTCCATTTCGTGGAGGCATTTATTAGTGTACAACAAAAGTTAGTTGAACAAAAAAAAAACTCAATCAAAAAAAGATCTAAAAAAATAGTGCAGCTTGACCTCCAAGTTAGTAATGCAGTTTCAAGTTAACCATAAATTAAAAAGTTACAACTTCGGTAGATTTATACTATGGCAATGGAATGTACTTTAAAAGATCAATACATACAATCAAAAACAAAACAGTTTTACACTAAATATAGCTTGTAATGTACATTGCCAAATAGAAACTACGATAATCTTCAAGTATCATGTTGCAGCAAGTGAGGCCGTTGACAATAAGTTAGAAATACAATAATCCTCTTAATAAATAAACACAGACCTTGAGATTCAGACAAAAAAAAAAAATATATATATATTCCTTACGTTTTTTTTTTTTCTTTTAAAACCCATACAGCATTTGTTTTGGCACTATAAATATGGGACAATAAATAGAAAAATAAATAAATAAATATATGTAGAAAATAATAATAATATTAATATTAATAAAAAAAAAATAACCTCACAAAGTTGGAGAAAGTGACACAAATTACAGCTCAGTAGTCCTTTCTTTCAAAATCACTGTGGGGTTGATACTGCTGCCGCCGGAGTGAGACGTGCTGGAGTTGATGATGACCGAGTCGGGCTCCTTCACGTCGGTCACGTGGAAGGAGGCCACGGGGCAGGGGCCCCGCACGTTGTTGCACACCAGCCTCTGCAGGGAGGCCGTGTTGACGATGTCGAAGCCCACGCTGCCGCCGAACGTGCTGGGCTTCCAGTACTCGGGCGAGCAGATGGGGTTTCCCATCAGGCCTTTGAGGGAGAACGGTGCCCCCATCTCCACCATGGTCTCCCCAAAGATGGCGTCTTGCCTGGGCTTCTCAATCAGCAGGCCTGGGTAGAGCTCCACGGCGTCCACATGGCCGTACATCTCCTCCAGCAGCGCGGCCATTTCCTTGTCTCCTGGGGGGGGGGGAAAGAGAGGAAAGTTTCAGTCAGGGAGCAAAATCTGGGTTCTCTCACTCACTCGTGCAGCTGCAAGGAGCGACTCCTAGTCCAAATACAGGCACCGTGTTTTGTCTGAGTCGGGAGGCCAGCCAGTGGGAGATAAACGACCTCTCTCACCTCCGGTCCACCTCACGCCTCTCAACCGACGATATTTTTCTTGTTTGCTTCTTCAACCGAGGGCCTTTTTTTGTGTTATTTAGCATGAAGTCTGTTTTTCTCCTAAACTTTAGACCGTCTCCTGTAAACCAGGGGGCCTTCTCCTGTCTGTTTATCTTTGCTCTCCGCTGACGACCGTCTGCTTACTGAACCTCAGAAGGAGACGACCATCTGTTTCTGAACGTCACGCAAATAAATTCCTGGCCTCCCTTCCCGGCTGCCGGGAACTGAAGGTTGGATTAAACCATGGTGTAATGGTTCATATATTTGCATTTCCCTCACAGGAAATTCTGTTAATGCCAAATAGAATATAGATTTTTTTTTTAAAAGTCTCCTCATGCATTTTGTCAAGGAAGTACTTTTGAAAATATTAACTGGGCTAAAGCCATTAGGTCTCACCTGTCATGTCTTCAAATGAGCTGTAGGGCTTCATTGAGAAGCGCTTCCTGTAGGCGTTCAGAGACTGGTACCGCATCTTCCTGCTTTCTTCGATAGACTTGATGGCCACGTGCAGGATGGGAGCCGGAACATTTCGCCCACCGGCAACCTAAGCGCATAATCGGACGGTCAGTTCATCGCGCTGGAAGTGTGCAGCGCCGCTGGATGCAGCGCTGGAGTTCAAATTCGAAGCAAGGTGCGAAGTGTGCGAAAAGGTTCTCACCCGTCCAGCGACCTGCTTGGAGAACGACTCCACAAGGCTGCTGATGCCGTGCTCGGTCACCACAGAGGTGTTGAAGACAAACTGCTTGTAGTTGTACTCCATCTCTTCGATGTGAAACGTGTCGGGCATCAGCGGGTGCCAGTGGTACAGGGTGTTGAACTCAGACGAGATGCGGTTCTGGTACTGGAAACGCTGGTTGAAGAGGAGCTCTGGGTCGAACTTGAGCTTGAAGTGGTAGCCACTGAGATGCTGCACGTAGTCCTCAATCACGATCTTGATGGTCTCACCTACAGGACAAATGATTCCATATGGTTGTTATGATTGAGATGTCGCACTATGCATTTGATAGGTTTACAATTTTTTTCTCACAAATCTTTGGCATCACATGCTCAGACGCTGGGATCTTTGTTGCTATTGATTCACTAAAGTTCTCTCTTGATGAGTCACTTTAGACAGAACCATAAGTAATACCGAATGTGGAATTGAAAAAAGGTTTTTGATTTAAGCGTACGTTGGCAAACAAGCCTGCGTGATGCCTAATCAGCAAAATCAGAAAATTTCCTCTTTCACTCGTAAATTCTGTTTCCTCTGAAAGTGAGTGACTGATTACTATCGAAACGGAAAAAGAAAATCCACGTCCCATTTGCACAACTTCCGAGGGTTGTAATTTCTGTGAAACCTATATCGCACGCCTTGGTGCCAGTTCTTATATTTATATATATATATATATATATATATATTTTTTTTTTTATCACATTTAAGAATTTAAAACATTTGAACAAAAAAAAAATTGAAAATAAAAAGTAGAAGTCATACCGGTCAGAATGAGCCTCGTGGTCTGGAAGAGCCTCTCATCGTCCCAGTCGGGGTGAACCTCCTTCAGCACGTCACACACCCGGTTGTGTTCTCGCAGCCAGATGGTGGCGTACATCATGAGGCCGGGGACCAGGCCAAAGGCCTCGTGGCCGACAGCGAAGCGGTACGAGTCGCTGACGTGAGGAGGGTAGTGCATGTGAACGCCGACGTCCTTCACTGTGGGCGGGTACACCTCGCCGTTCAGCACCTGTGGCGAGAAACACCGTTATTGGTCTGGACTGAAGCGTTGCTGGACCAGAGCAAGCGCCCATCTTCGTGTCTACCTACCTGATGTCTGAGTTTGCCGTCTTTGAAAAGCCTGAGCTTGTTCTGCCTGTCCAGATTGTCTCCATAAATGTGGTTAAGATCCACCTGGAGCAAAAAATAAGAAAAAAAAGAAAAAGAAAAAGAAGTGTCATTATTAATGTATGCATTTTTAAATAAATAATTTTATTTTATTTTATTTATTTTTTTGATACTTGTCTCAATCTGCACTTGTGCTTACCCCATGACCTTTAGCCAATGTAAAAGCAGGTCCCCGCTTGGTATCGGTCTTGAAGAACTGGTGGGTGAAATGCTGAGCGAAGAATCCAAACATCAGGCTGGTTTGCTGTGGGTCTGGAATAAACTGTCTCCTCATCAGAAGCTTCTCAGCCAACAGCTTGGCATCAGGAAGCTGCTTTTTACCTGTGGAAACAATTGAATGTTGTTACTGCGACTGCACCAGGCTATAATCCAAAACCAAACCAGTTTATTTCCATTAAAACAGGTCAACGCCACTAAACACAATAGGGCTTGCCGCAGCTCGTATAGGCAAAAAAAAACAACTACAGCTGACTTTTGTTTTCATTTCAAATTCCCATAAGGCACGTGTGCAGCCCTTTAGTTTAACTTAGCAAGACAGGTTTCGGAGCGTCCCATCATTTCCGCCCTGTTAGCCCAGCAGAGCGGATCGGGTGCCTTTCGGGCGAAGAAACGGGGCCAAGACACTCTCACTAAGTATTGAAGAATCTGAGAGAACTGGTTCTCCCAACACCGAGCGAAAGAGCACTCACCTGCAACTCCCATCGGTGTTGGGCAATCCTCCGACACTGGGGGAAGGGTACGCGTGTAGTAGGAGAGATTGGAATAGGCTTCCCAGCTCTTGTAGCCGTAATCCACGTTGTAAGTTGGGGGGCTGTCAATAAAGTGTGACCGTGCTAGAGAGAGAGAGGGTAAAAGAAAAGGCACATATGATTGTCACGAATAGACCGTGGAGCGTTATTACAACTTGCTGTAAGGATTTAAAATGAAGTCATTCCCTCCATTCCTCTCTAATCTGCCCGGAGGTGTTTACACTTACATGTCAGCACATATCTCATGATGCCATCGCGGAGAAATGAGATGTTGTTGATGATGTTCCAGAATGCCTTGAAGTGTGTCAGAAGATAGTGGACTGTGTTGGGTGAAGGCTTCAGGGTAATTTTCACCCAGGTGAGGAATTCAGCTGGAATGGAAAAAGTCAGGAGGTGAAAAAATATAAGCAAATCATAACTATTTTTTTTTTTTTTTTTAATTGCTATTGTTCTCTTTTGCTCTAATTAGACTCACGTGCTGTGCAGTTTTGTCCATGGTATCCAGTGCGGGTGCAGTCACATTCATAACTATCTTTGCCGAGCGCTGTACAAACGCCCCGGTTCTGGCACGGCTCAGAGCAACACGGGTTGGCTGGGGGGGGGAGAAAAGTTGTACTGTCAATAGAGATCCACCGGCTCTCAAAATCCAAATGTGTGTTCCCCAAAACCCCTTTTCAAAACGGCATTATTCCCGAATCTGATAAAACGCGAGCCATCGAAATTAAACATCGACGAATTGAACTTGCTTGCGATCCGTACTTTGTCAACAATTCAATATTTCGAAAATACAATATTTCGTAAAGTTCCTCGTTTTCCGGCGGGTAGGAGATAGAACCTACAACTTACCAGCTTCGCAGAGAAGACAACCCAGTGCCAAGAAGAAAAGTGTCCGCGTTAACCTTTGCATATTCCAAAGATGTGTGTGAGATCTCGTCTGCCTCCTTCCTTCCTTCCTTCCTTCCTTCCTTCTCAGCTGCTCTCCGGTGGAGGTTTTTATACAGATTGCGCCCTCCGTCAGGTGGTGACGTCACCACTTCCGTGGCGCGATTGGATGAGTGCAGCATGAATGACCGCAGAGGGAGATTGTTTTGTGACACCTCATCTGAAGGAATATACTGCGTTTCACAACTGGATTTTTTGGATGCGATGCCCACCGTGTTAAACGCAGGTAAGAACGTGCATTTTAAACCATTTAAAAAATAAATAAATAAATAAATAAAAAACTTTTTAACCGCTACTCGTAACAGTGCAGTCGAAACGTGTTGAAATGTATGGGTAATTGTAATTATTAATACACCATAATGTATATAAAATCCGTGTGCTTTAAAAAAAAAAAAAAAAAAAAAAAAGATGATTGATGAACAACGACCCATTATTGTAGGTAAGCAATACCGTCACATGGCTATTAAAAACGTTGAATATTGCTAGAGGATGTAACTTATTAAAGTAAATTAAATTCATTAAACTAAAAATATGACGTACTGTATAATTTAATTTTATACAGAGGCCGAGATAAATCTCGATTTTTTTTTTTTAAACTAAACTTGGAAGAAATTATTTACATTCGATGATATGATGACTTGCTCAACATATTTTCCTACAAAACCATGTCTTGAAAGGCTCGCATTTTACAGATTTTATCGACCACGGCAATTTAAAATGTTTTGTGTTGTTTTTTTTTTTTTTTAAATTTTTTATTATGTATATTTTCTTTGTGCCCGTTCATTGTGTCTTGTTCCAACCTGCTCTTCGTGTCAAATCAAATCGCAAAAAACAAACAAACAAACAAACAAACAAAAAAAACAACAACTAACGATGTTTTGCTATTTTTCCTTCATGTGTTTCACGTCAATCCCAGTTTCTCCCGCTCAATCCAAATCTCACTCTTGCGACGGGATTTTGGTGCCTTCTATCAAACCAGCTGCGATCGAGTCTCTCTCTCTCTCTCTCTCTCGCTCGCTCTCTCTCTCTCGCGCTCTCCGTGTGTGCGGGTTATTTTCCTGCCAACTTGACGCTCCGGTCTCGCGCGCACCGCGGCTTCCCTCCGCCCGAGGCGCCTCCTCCGCTTGCAGCCGCCGCACAGTCAGAGCTCTCCCCGGGCAGCATGACACGTTTGTCGGCGTCTGTGAGACGATTAGCGCAAACCAGGTACGTTGCTGTTTCAAGTATTCCAGTGTGCCAGTTTAACGCGTTCATTTGCGGATTGGAGGGAGGTGGGGGTGGGTGGGGGTTGTGGGGGGGGGGGGGGGGGGGGGGGGGAATGGGTACCGTGCAAGAAAGAAAAAAGAAAAAAGAAAAAAGAAAAAGGTTCGAGAGGCAGGTCGGGCACGCAGCAGGGAACAGTGAGCAACGCAACTTTACGTAACTTTGGACGATAAGGAAACAGAAAAGTATCGCAAACACGCACGAGTCGCATTGGACACACATTTGTTTTTCTTTAAAAAGGAGAGAAAACAGTTTAAAAAAAAAAGAAAAGAAAAAAAGTGTTCGTCAATGAGCGAAGTGTCTGCCGTTCACGGATGTTCACGGCGTTTTGAAAACTTTCCATACGTGTCTCATCAATAGCAATAGTGCACGTGTAAAATACAATGGACCGTATACAAACACCAGTTGTTTAATTACGCTGTAACGCGACTGTAATTTTGACGCGCGGTGTAGTTTTAAACACGCCGCTTCGCAATCCGCCTCGATTGACTCCCGGAAGTCTCACTGTATTTTTATTTATTTTATTTTTTTGGGGGGGGGTGGGGATCCTACAACATAATCAACGGTGAAGTTTAGCCGGGATACAGGTGTGAGAGGGAAATGGAGCTCGAGCGAACCAGTGTGGTCCCGGAGCCGATGGAGGGTCAACACTCTCCCTCCAAGGGTGCAGAGGAGATGAGGAAGCGCGTGCACGCAGGATCGCAGCGGGCGGAGATAAGCGTGTCCGTGCTGCGCCATCAAAGCGTGTCAGTCAAGATGGAAGGGAGGGGAGAGGTGAAGGGAACAGGAGTGGCACCGCTGTGGCAGGTTTGACTGACATGCTGAGCTTCTCTTGGGAAGGATGGACGAGGAAGGACACTTAGATGTTCAGGAGACACAGTCAGAGAGGGGAGACGCAGGGGGGTTGCGCATGCACGTCCACAGGAGGGACAGTGAGCATTTGGGTGGACTTGATGCAGGGGCGGGAAGACCAAAGAGTATGAAGCATGAAGTTAGTGGGTGGGAGAGAGAGGGAGGCAGGTGACTGGCTGAAGAAAAAGGAGAAAAAAGAAGATGGAACAGACTTAAAAGTTACTCAATGATGTCGATGTAGACGTGCATTTGTTGTTGTTGTTGTTGTTTTGTTTTTTTTATATTAATATTTGTAATTCCCTCAACTTTTTCTGAAGCTTCTTTTGCTTGTGCCAAGCGACAAGCAAGAGCGCTTCCCTGTTTACTCATTTATGCAGCTGTTTTGCATGTTGCCTGCTATCTCTCACACACACACACACACACACACGTCGCATTATGAAAATTCTCCGGGCATCGCCGCACACACACACTGCAGGCACACAGAACAACGCTCCAGGAGGTGCGCCTGCAGCAGAACCAGGGCAGCGTGAGCTGGCCGGCGCTTCCACAAAAGTTGGACCGACGACTGCAACTACGTGACAAGCGCTGCGAACATGCAGGGTCCCTACGTGCTCGCAGTCGCCTTCGCCTTTTGTGAACCGCCGACAAAAGAACTCACTGACCTCGATGCGCTGTCGCCGCGCACGGCCACGCTCGCCCACATGCACACGCGCACCCTGAAAGCAAGTCTGATCAGCGGTGTGCCAGTCTGTCACCGTGTTGTGCGTGATGCAGAGTGTGCGAGCTTTTTGTTGCCGGCGGGCCGCTCGTGCTCGTGCTCGTGCCTGCTTCACGTACTCTCCGTTCCTCAAGGTGCCCCTGGTTGGAAAAGGTGGCAACACTTCAACCCTCACCACCTCTACACTCTTCCCTGTCCCGACCATCTGCCTCACCCACTGGCGCGCCACGCGAGTCAGGATGTTTGTTGACACCGACCGACATGATGTCACTTCCGTTGGTGTCTGTCAAAGTGCCGAGGACGTCGCCGTTATCTCCGAACGCAGCTTGGGTTGCAAGAAGAGAAGTGCATCCTTCGGGATGTTGCAGCAGTGTGACGCCGTCGTTGAGGCCGCACCGGTGTCGCGTTGTTGAATCAAAGGTGGTCAGGACTCAAGGCCGCGTTTCTCACCTTGTTGCACACAGACACAACTAAATACACTCAGAGCTCCATAATGACCCGCAAGGAGCAGCCCCCCCCCCCGCCTCCCCCAGCTAGAACATTGAGCTTTTAGTGTCTGCTGGAACTCACGGGGAAGTGCATTTTATTTTATTTTCAGCTTACAAAACATGTTTCTTGTTTTATATTGCAGGCTCCAAATGACGTGGCGCTTCGTCTGACATGTTCTCCTGAGTCAAGGCGCTTTACTCGACGTCGTGTTCCTGGGAATTATTCATCCGAAGACAAACAATGGCTTCGAATATAATTGTGAGTGTCAGATGTTTTCTGCACCCGGCATCATTTCTATTTCTAGTCATCATTTCAAAGGCCTGCAACCTTCAGGCGTCTTTGTGTATTTTATACACTTATGCACGGAAGGGTATTGCACAACTTCTCAAATGCTGGTTCCCAACGCTTCTACTCTGTCCTCGTCATACTCGTCACAATCAGATAAACCCCCCCCCATGCATAGACCACAAGCTTGTCGTTGTCAACCATCTCAATCGAAACAGCTCCCCATGAAGAGCTCATACCTTATCTGTCAACATGGAAGTGAGGTTACGTTTTTACTTTTTTTTTCAAAAAGACATAGAGAAGACGTGAAAATGAAAGCATGCACTCAATTGCATGTAATCAATCTTTTAATTCCACACGCCTGCGTGTACTCATCAGCACTCGGCAGAACTCTGTCATGCTGGGTTTGGTTAAAACAAAGGAACCTTGGAAAACTGGGCCAAATTATTCATGGTCTCTCCAGTTTCAAGCTTGTTAATGACTTCAAAAAATAGGGGAAATTCTTTCCAACATAACCTCTAATTTGGAGGTCCCTGAAAAAAAAAAACTTGAAGTAATTACACTGAAGACTGGCTGTGTGAAGCATTTTTCTCATCAGTGTCATTGGCCGTCAGTCATGATGTTTATACTCTTTTTGTCCTGAGAATATCACTCAGGCTCGGCAGAGATGTACATTTTTAAGCCTTTGAGTGTGATTTTCTTAATCGCACCAATGTTTTTGAGCAAGACGGCAAACCTCGGTTTAAGCTGCTCAATTTGGTTTTGCCAATTCTTTCGTGGGTTTGACGGGTTCATGTATTTTAACCAACATCAACAGGTCACAAAGGTTACGCTGTACGCAGGTGAACCTCTCAGACAGCTGATGTGTCTGTTAAAACACAAAACACCCTTTTCTTGTTTTCAGACTCACGAATGGTTATTTGAAACACAATTCTTCAAGTAAACAAGTTTTTTTTTTTTTTTTAAAGATCATAACTTTCCTTTCCACATTGACACGCCTTCCAACTAGTCAGCATTAAGAGATTACTTGCGACGGACGGATTGCTTGAAAAACATGATGGTAAAAAAACAAAAACAAAATGAAAGAAAAGCAATGCAGCCTTTGCCCTTAATCCAACATGTGGGTTGAGAGATACAAATCTGTGAAAGCCAAAAGGAACACTGTTTAAATAGGCAGGGCCCCTCCTAGCATTAAAACATACACATCCAAACAGGGTGTATGTTTCATGAGTTACAGCACACTGGGCTGTGCGACTTAATTTGCACTTGCTGACTGCTTCCCGACCGGTACGGAAGTGTACCATTTGTTTATTTGAACACTCTGTTATATTATGTTATAGTGAGAATAATAGCATTCATTTTTAAAATGGCTTGTTACTATCATCTCATCAGAAAACAACCTGGGAGGTTGCTGAACTCACAAAATAAGATGTAGCAAATTTCAAGGTGAGGTGGGAGTAAAGACACAGTTGGGGAATGGTGAAGCTGGAAAGAAATTCTCTAGCAGCTCTTGTGCCAAAGCCGTTTTTAAATGCGTGATGAAATAATTAAACTATTGCAATAATAACTATAATAATAGGGCAATAATTAAATAGGAAATGTCGCTGAATGCCTATCATGTTTTGTGGAATGGTCTGTTATCAAACTGCAGAGCTGCATCACCTGTTGCCCAATTCCCGCTGTCATTGTAGGCTGCATTATTTTCCCACATGACGTGTCGGAGTAGAACTAACTCAAACGAATGTCGCGTTACAGGTGGAACAGCAGTTTTCTCACAAATTCACCGTGACGGTCGTGCGGGCTGAGAGCGTCACCAAGGGAGCACTGGGCGACCTTTGTGAGTCTTTATGCATTTTTATGTTGCCTGCTGCTGGTCGTGCAACTTGCTTTCATTGCTTTTCCCATCAATGTATTGGTGTGAAGGAAGAAATGTCCACCAAAAAGACAAGATGTTGTCTGACTCTGCAATGTGTTGGCAGTGGACACCCCAGACCCGTACGTGGAACTGTTCATCCCAACAGCTCCGGAGAGCAGGAAGAGGACCAAGCACATAGACAACGACATCAATCCAGCATGGAACGAGACCTTCTCCTTCATCTTAGACCCCAACCAACAGAATGTCCTGGAGGTTGGACCCGCCTTTCAGCGCCAATAGCTGTGATCAATATCAAGAGCAGCGGCACAATGACACATTGTTAGTCAGTTTCTAAAAAGAAAAAGAAAAAAGAAAAAACAAACAAATAACTGAAGAAGATTGAGAGCGAAAACCAAGGTTTTTTTGGGCCATCTAGTAAGGTGGTTTAAAAAAAAAAATGAATGAGGACCCGTCGTATTTATACTAGCTATGCAGGCTAGCAGCAACAGCTAGAGCTTCTTCAGCTCTTGCAAGGGGGCTCTGTGGATGTTCTGGAGGTGCAGAGACAACTCTGAACTGCAACAATCACAGACTTTGGTGTGTGTATCGCCACCTAAAGCGTTGCTTTATGTTTGGACGCGCTTGGACGTGTCGCAAGGTCACTTATGTTAACGCTGACCACCGGAG
The DNA here is from genome assembly GCF_046127955.1 of Nelusetta ayraudi. Taxonomy (NCBI): domain Eukaryota; kingdom Metazoa; phylum Chordata; class Actinopteri; order Tetraodontiformes; family Monacanthidae; genus Nelusetta; species Nelusetta ayraudi. The sequence continues at coordinate 107,716 of NW_027466259.1, forward strand.
GAGAGGAGAGGAGAGGGGAGAAAAACTGCGCCAAGACAGACAATTCTTGGACTGGCTCTTGCAAAGATTGGATGTGTCATATTTCAGGCCTGTGATGTTTATGACACACAGACTGAATGAAGTGAAGAGGTCAACTCTGTGTTGCCCGGAAAGAATGTCTCAACAATAAGTGTGCACTGCTCTTTGTTTAGGCTTTGCTTGGCAGCATGACAGGTCATTATATATATTAAAGATCTTGTGTGCGCCGCTTCAGTTACTCCAACAACATTGTTTATTCCACCCAGATAACATTAATGGATGCCAACTACGTGATGGATGAGACTCTTGGGACCACATCCTTCGAGATCAACAACCTCAGCTTGGGCCAGAAAAAGACAGAGTCTTTCCTCATTGGCAAAGTAGGACACACCATCCCGTTGCCCTCTTGGGCAACGCATTCTATTGCTTGTTCAGGCAGGCATCATTGAGAGCGACGGTGGCACCTTGAAACTGCCATCCTAATCCTATTATTTCCAAACAAATGAAAAATGATTTAATGAGAAGCACTTCCAGACAAAGCAAACAGATTGCGGCCGACAATACAGATTAGTTAAACGAGACTATTTGTAAATAGTAAAAAGCTAACGATTGCATATACACGACTGACTGATTTTTGCCTGCTTTACTGTAACTTACCTTGCCATGTCTTTATTTGTTCTAACAGGCAACCAAAGTGTACTTAGAGTTATCGCTGGAGATATGGTAGGTGCTACTGTTTCCCATCTTCCATCTTTGACAACAATGATTGATGAACGAACGAACAAAGGAACGAACAAAGGAATGGAATTCAAACAGAGTTGCGGAGCAGACGCTAAAAATAGATGCAGATTCTTACAGTGCAAGTACTCCTTTGCTTGTGAATAGGATTCTTGAGAAAACTAAAGTCCATGTTTTGACACGTATATAAATAACTTGGTAGGTTAGTGGATGGTTATGGAATGAGTGAGACAGTAGCCAGCTGTAAACAGTCGGGCTCTTTGTCTGCGAATGTTGCATATGTGAGACAGCCTGACCTTTACATCAGTCTTAGCAGTGTTGTGTCACATAAACAGACACAACGTCAACAAAGGTGAAGAAAGGAGAGTTGAGTCCGACTATTATATAAGTAAAATGTGTTTCAACACAAGCTTGCTGTCACTGCTACTGTATAATTGATCTCTGTTCACTTGTTTTGTCACTAGCACCAAGCTGGACTTGCGGTTCAGTCTGGCCCTCTGTGACAAAGAGAAGCAGTTCAGACAAACCCGCAGAGAACGAGTGATGCTGGGCATCAAGAAGCTGCTGGACATGGAGAAGCCGCGCTTCCTTCCCAGCTCTCCTGAGGAGGTGGGAACGAGTCGTCTGACCGTCCCACTGGCTAACCTGAAACCCACTCACTCATTAGCCAGCAGCAGCTCCTCTCACTTGAGTCATGCTGCCATTTGCTGCTGCTGATTTCACTGACGGACAGGTTGAAGAGCTACTGCTGCGCCCAAGGGTTCACTGTCTGTCTGGGGGGGGGGGGGGGGGGGGCTGTCGTTTGCGTTTCTAAACGACAGCAGAGACGGGTGTGCTTGTTTTTTTTCCCATAACAAGGCCAAAACCGCTATCATCGTCGTCTAGCACTAGCATAACTAGCTAGTCGGCTGAAAGAGTCATCTGGGATTTTTTAAAAATGTATTCCTCGATTGATTATATTAGAGCTGGAGCAACTTTGTGTATTCTGCTGCCGAGTCGCAGGAGGAATCCCTGGGATCACAACCGGCCATTTTAATTACGCCACTACAGAGAGACAGAAGTACGGTCTGAATGCAGAGCACGGCGGCACAGTTAACGAGTCATTGCGCAATCTATGGAGAGGCACAGCAGGCTGCTGCCTCGCCGCACGTCTCTTCTCAGCAGTACATGTGAAAATCCGGAGATTTTGATTAAAAAAAACATTCTGAAACCGGTGAAGTTAACTGAAAAACACTTTCAAAGTGCAAATCACTGGATAAATACAACCAATGAATTGTTTTTTTCATGTGCCAGCAACTCAACAGTTGCACTGTCGCGAGCTGTCCTCAGACGGTGGGAATAAGGTTGAACTGATTCTAACAAGTTATTCATAAGGGTTTACAATCAAAGTTCGGGGGTTCATATGGAAAACAGACAATTTTACCCACCCTGATGTGCAAAAGTATAATTTTGCATACAAAAAGCTCCGTTCGTCAACAGGTTTGAAAGTGGGAACAAAAATGACTAAAGATAAACAGGTTTTTGTTAGTGTTAGTCCAACAATCTGCAAGCTTCTTATAGCATTTAGATAAATAAATAAATAAATAAATAAATAAATAAATAAAACGGAAACAAGCAAATATATCAAGGCCCACAAGAGAGATAAGCTCGCTCAGTTTCAGTTGCTTACATAGAACTCTTGTGTTTACTCTAAAATAACTTCCAACGATTTCCACTCTGAGGAGTGAACTGGCTCCACAGCAGCAGCAACTTCTGCTTCCCCTCCATGACCTTGGTGTCACATCGCTGCCATGGTTAGTGGTTAGATGTGCCAAGGATTTACTGCACCATCTCGCCCATGTTTCCACCTCGCACAGGAAGCCTCGGAGGAGTAAGATAATCATCCACTGGCATCCGCTGTGCTGCAATATCTCCTCAACACCTCATGGCTCATGAGAAAATTATGTGTCAGTACCGACCCGGAGATGTGGCAGAGGAAGCAAGGTTGCACAATAAAAAAATGATGAAACAGTTGAAAACCCACGGGCGCTCGGTTAAAAAAAACCAAACCAAAACAAAACAAAAAAAACCCGCATTCAGAGGTGTGATGCAACCAGTGCCCTCTCACAGCACGGGGGGTAAAAGAGAGAAGTTACTCAAGCAGAAAGAATGCGAGAGAAATGAATGAAAGAATTCAGTACTATGAAGGCTATGAAACCTTTTCGGCCTGAAACACCCGTATATAGACCGCACCTAAATGGCAATGGCAATTTTCACTCTCCCCAGTTTATATTTATGATTATCATATTCAGACCTTTTGTGGATATCCCTCATGCGGCCTGTTCACGTCCATCGAGACATGTAGCAATGAAAATTAGAGGTGGTTTGTCCTGGTTGGTTTTATGAGTGTCACGTCGTGGCCTGACTTTGTCCTCCACGTTTAATGAAAACATAAATCATACGATTTTATAAATGACATGGGTAAAGTCCAACTCTTGCTATTATTATTTAATTGTTTTTGCGGCAGCCCTGGCCTGTCATCACGGCAGCCGACTTTGAGAAGCCCCGGTCTCAGCGCCGGTTAACTCCGAGCTCACGCACAGCTCCCTTGCTCCTTCTGATTCTCTCTCGTCTCTTTCAGGTGCCGGTGATCGCCATCGCGGGCTCAGGCGGGGGTTTCCGAGCCATGGTGGGCTACGCGGGCGTGATGAAAGCCCTGTTTGAATCCGGGGTCCTGGACTGCGCCACGTATATCGCCGGCCTGTCGGGGTCGACGTGGTGCGTGTGGTTGGATTTTCTCCCTCGTTATTGCCGTGTTCGTCCTTTCCCTGAATTGGTTTTGTACGGGTCTCTGTCGGCGTCGGCTCCTCCCCACCCCGGGAAGCTTTTGTGCCTTCTGCTCCGCTGGTATGAAGCCGTCATCACGCAACAAAAAGCTCTGGCTTATTTCACTCTCCCGTGTTTATGGAGCGCCTTGTCTTATTTAGCCTTCCTGACGCGTTGCCCTGCCTCCTGCGTAACCCCCCCCCCCCGCGAGGAGCTGCGGGATATTTCTTTTTGCTCGCAATGAGTGATTTGTTGACAAATGGCATCGGCCTTTTCTTCATCCGCTCCTGCAGGTACATGTCCAGCCTCTACTCACACCCAGACTTTCCAAACAAGGGTCCAAAGGACGTGAACCAGGAGCTGATGAGTAGAATCAGCAGCAACCCGCTGAGGTTGCTGCTGCCCAAACACATCACCAACTACATCCAGGCCCTGTGGACCAAGAAGGCCACGGGGCAGCCGGTTACCTTCACCGACATTTTCGGCATGCTCATAGGAGAGACGCTCATCCCCTCGGTAAGAGTCGTCTGAATGTGACCGTGTCATTTTTGCTCTCATTTCCTCATTTCCTTATTGCCAAGAAGTGCGTCGACATTCCCTTCCTGTTCGATTCACATCTGACTTCCTCCATTTCGATTTTCTGGTGGGGTTTTCTTTTTTTTTTCTTTTCTCCTTTGGTCTGAAACCGTGTTCTCTCTCACCAGCGGATGGACATCAAGCTGAGCAGCATCCAGGAGAAAATAAACCAGGCCCAGAGTCCACTGCCTCTCTTCACGTGTCTGCATGTGAAGCCGGACGTGTCTGAGCTCATGTTTGCAGGTACCCGTCTGACTTGTAGTTGGTAAAAAAAAAAAAAAAAAAAGTACGAGTCGCACCTCATTGTGCTTCTAGAGAACTGCTTTTCATAAGTGGGGACTTACATGAGATATTCCGATGAATTTGACCTCAGGCAAATCAGCCTGCGCACTGTGCTCTTCCTTGTATCACTCGGCAGTGTCACCGGACAGGCTGTGCTCCCATGACGGCCCTGTAGTAACTGCTATAGCTGACTAGAAGAGCAAAAAAACATCAGATTTTACTTCTAAGGTGCCGAAGCAGTAAATCAAGTTTCATTTCCATGACAGACCTTTCATTGCCTTTTTATTACCTATAGTGTTATAAAAAGTTGATTTGAAACTTAGTTCTCTATTTTTTTTATGCACTTGATGACTTTTATGATCACGCACTGCAGCCCTTAATTATGGTAAATCTTCGTTCTTTCCTTTTAGCTGTGCGATTAGCAAATTGGTGCAATGACAATGCAAAGCCTTTGTTATGTTCTAAAAGTTTGTTACTATGGTGCACAAACACACATGGAGCGCAAATTGCACGTGCATCAGGGATTCAAATGGCCGTTAAGGATTCCACGGATGATTTTGTTTGAAAATAATGTTGTTGCGTGCTGTAACGTCAAGGTTTCAATCAATCCACAGACTGGGTAGAGTTCAGCCCATATGAGATTGGGATGGCAAAGTACGGCACTTTCATGACTCCAGACTTGTTTGGTAGCAAGTTCTTCATGGGAACGGTGATCAAGAAGTATGAGGAAAACCCACTTCACTTCTTGATGGGTAAATTGATATTTTGTGTGTGTGTGTGTGTGTGTGTGTGTGTGTGTGTGTGTGTGTGTGTGTGTGTGAGAGAGAGTTCAGATATCAATAAATAAACTAACTTGGAGTATTTCCAATGCATTAGGTGTGTGGGGCAGTGCCTTCTCCATTTTGTTCAACAGAGTGTTGGGAGTCAAAGACACAGCTGGTGGCAGCACTATGGAGGAAGAACTAGGTAATATGTCATTGTGTTTGGTTCCTTAAAAAACAACAATATTTTTTTAAATAAATAAAATAAAAAATAAGATAAAAAATAAAAATAAAAATTCTCTTCGGTGTCCTGGAGCCAAGTTCAGTCCAAGTTTAATTTTTGGATCCATTTGGCTTCCAAAGCTGGTGAATGTTGCTTTGACCTTCCTTGAATGAGGAATATGTGACAAATTGAGAGATTATCAATCCTAAAATGGAATTACACTTTGTGCAGTCATTAAAGTGGCTGTTGTTGATCAGGTAAAATAATACTAATATTCTTTGTGTATTGTCTGTTATCTAAATCTCTCTTTGTGGAAGGGAGGGGTGGGGTGGGGGAGGGGGTTTACATAAATGTATGTACGTGTTTTGTATGAACTTGCGATGTTACCACAACAATGTGAAGGTCCCACTTCCCACTTCTTGGGATTGCTCTGACAGCTTATCGGGTGTTTGTTTTGGTTGAACACAATATAAGGGGTGACCTTTAGCTATTCAGAAGCAAACACATGCATGACGACAATGCACCGCTTGTGCGAATGCACTACGAACATCCCCGCCCACTTTAAGAATGCATCAGGTGTATTGCATTTCTCCGAGGGCTCGTTTCAACGGAAATAAATCTGTGAATCTGGTAATGCCACAGATGAGGCAGGTGCCATGTTCAGGTGTGGTACAAATGACGTAACAACAAGCTTATTTTGGAATTGGCACCTGATAACTGAATCTGCCTGTGTCCAACAGAGCAGATTAAACCACAACACATCATCAGCGAAGACAGCCTGGATGACGACGAGCCACGCAAAGGTAAACCAAGACCTTTTCTGTTCACATAGAGAGCATTCCAACAAAGGCCTCAGTGTGTTGTTGTTTTTTATTTATTTATTTATTTATGGAAACGGAAACATGACTCGAATTTGCACCCCAGTAAAAGTTTGACATTGTTTCCCTGAACCTTTTTTTTTTTTTTTTTAGGGCTTTTTATAGTTTCCAATGTGTTTATTTGCCCACGTTAGCATGACACACAGCAACATTTAACTGCCATTGTTGTTACAGTAACTACTGGTTATGGTCGGTCAGAATCTAACACTGCTGTACTAAACTAGACTTCACATTTTCAATGACATTTTCACTGACACGGACATCCACAAACTACTCTCACTTGAATCCAGCAATAACACGGAGGCATTTCATTTGGGTTGCATGCGATACGTTGACATTGCACTGTTGCAGAGGAGGAAAGAGAGAAATCTGTCGTAACAGCACTGTTCTCTGTGGAAATACGGGTGCCACACTACTGCTGGACTGCATGCTAAAATAGAAAGATGCCGCTTGGGAAACATCAGCACCCTTGCTGCGAATGTTGTGTTTAGTGGTTTTTGTAATGCAGTTTGAAAAGACGTAAGAAAGTAAGCTTATTTAGTCCTAGGGCTGTATACAAGCATCGGAAAGCACTTTGTTAACAATTTTAACAAGGGACGACAAACGTTGCCAGCTACAGACCAACTGTAACTAACTGTGTCCGACATACAGCAATCTGCCCAAACACTCAGAGGCCCTGGCTGACAACATGAGTGACATTTATCACTAACACTGCAGGAGGTTGAGCGGGAAGCCCTGGGTCTCAGGGTATTTACGAGATTTCCTTTTACCTTGAAAACCCAACCAAACATGAAAAATCCGAAACTCTTTAAACCTACAGCGCTTCATGGATCAGAGTTTCCCAGGCATGTCCTGTGTAGCGCACACAGACTTGGGCCTGGGGGAGTGGGGGGGCAAAAGTGGTAGCGTCACATTCCTCTACCTGTTTTCTTCTCTCCCCCCCCCCCTGTGGCGTTTCATTTGAGCGCCCCCCTTAGAATCTATTTGACACCTTATGTTAGCTTAGCCTTGGTCTCCACAAAGTCAGTATTTGTATTTGTATGCTGCCAAGTGCCATTACACTTAACTTTGTTTTCCTATTTTTGACTTGATGAGATAAATGTGTGCCTGTGCCTGTGCACACATAACCTTCGTTGCTTAATAATAGCCAAGCTGACCTTGCAGGGCCCAAAAACAGTTTTTTTCTTAAGCACAAGTTTTCCACTTGACTGCCCATTCGTGGGAAGCTAACTGACTTTGGAAAAAAAAAAAACTAATTAAAAGTTCCAGTTTAAATTCATTCATTCATTTTCCATACCCGCTTAGTCCCGAGCTCAGGGTGCTGGGGGTCTGCTGGAGCCTCTCCCAGGTGAAGGCAGGGTGACACCCTGGACAAGTGGCCAGTTCATCGCAGGGCCACATAGAAACACACAACCATTCACACTCACACGCACACCTACGGACAATTTAGAGTCTTCAATTGACCTCACATGCATGTTTCTGGAGTGTGGGAGGGAGCCGGAGAACCCGGTGAGAACCCAGCAGACACAGGGAGAACCCGCAAACTCCACACAGAAAGGTCCTAGGCCCGGAATCGAACCCACGACCTTCTTGCTGTGAGGCGGCAGCGCTGACCACTGCGCCACCGTGTGGCCCGCAGTTCAAATTATTCAACAGAAACAATTGACTGAATCCGAATGTGGGCACAGGTGACTCAGGCGAGGGAATGTGGTGGACTTCTCCGTGTGTTTTCTGTACCTTCTGGATTTTGTTATGCAGGCTCAAACGATTTAGATGCAAATAATTTGCCCGACCCAATGGTTCGGTATCTTCTGTGTTCAGGCGGGAGAGAAAACCAGGAGGCAGAAGACGAGTACCATCGCACAGCTCAGGCCAGCTGGGGTCAGAGAATGATAACATCGCTCTTTAGTGACTCTTCCTTGTTCAACACGAGAGAGGGCCGTGCTGGGAAGGTACTTTTATGAGTTTGTTAAAAGGAAACTTTGAATCCGCTGACTGTTCACTCACCAACTTTCTCTCTCTCTCTTTTTTTTTTTTTTTAATGCCAGGTGCATAATTTCATGTTGGGCCTGAACCTGAACACCAGCACCCTGTTCTCTCCACTCAGCGACGTCCCATATCACAACCCTCCACCGGAGGAGGAGGTGGATGCGGTCACAGGTACGAGAGAAAGTTTGATCCTCTTTTGGAAAATGTGAAGAAAAGTGCCTATAAAATATAATTATAGTTAAATGAAGTCAACCCAACGGATGATTCTGGTGTTGTTCACTCTCTTCCCTTTGGTGGTCAAGGGTGTCTCCTTTATTTAATTTCTGGCAACTTAGCAACAAGTAAACATGTTGTGAGCTCATAAAAAAGAACACTGTATGCTGACGATACCGTTAAGATCTTAGCTAAACGCTTTAAGTTGCGGTTTGGAGAATATTAGAGTAAGTACAAAGACGCATCTAAGTACCAATGAAAGAAATGTGAACTGCTCAAGGTGTGGTCGAGAATATATTCACCACCCAGCCCCACCTCCATTGAACATTCCATCAGTGACTCATTTATATTAATGGGCTTAAATCGAGCGGAACTAAATTTGGGTTTGGTTCGAGAGGACGTGCTCGTAATCCCGATCCCCTGTCTTTTATTTCTCCTGTCTTAGATCCAGATGAGTTTGATCGTATTTATGAGCCCCTCGACGTGAAGAGTAAGAAGATCCACGTGGTGGACAGCGGCCTGACCTACAACCTCCCCTACCCTCTCCTCCTGCGGCCGCAGCGCACCGTCGACCTGATCATCTCTTTCGACTTTTCCGCCCGACCCAGCGACACCAGTCCTCCATTCAAGGTCTTTTCATTTGTCACGTGTTGCTTGACAAATGCACAAGTCTCGAACCATCAGTCCCTATCTCATGACAACCATCTTTGCTCTTCTTTTTTTCATGGATGGCCCAGGAGCTCCTGCTGGCAGAAAAGTGGGCTCGAATGAACAAGCTCCCGTTCCCCAAGATCGATCCCAAAGTCTTTGACCGCGAAGGCCTCAAGGAATGCTACGTGTTCAAACCCAGGAAGGGCGAAAAGAACTGCCCGACTATCATCCACTTTGTCTTGGTCAACATCAACTTCAGGACTTTCAAGGCGCCTGGTAAGGATGTGCATATGTGGGCATGCGTGAGCAGGAAAATATGCCTCCTTTGAAATCTCTTTTTTTTTTTTTTTTTAAACTGCAGTGACGTTTTTGTGCTTCAAAAGATGAGGCATGCCTTCCTTGAAACTGCACACTGGAATTCAAACAAATTTGGTCAGCCCAGAGTTGGGCCTCTCATCTAGGTGACCCCAGTAAACGTCACAGTTCAGGGTCAGTGTGGTTTTACGGAAGGGGGAGGAAGTGATGCATCTGTTAGCAGACCAGCAGTTTATTGAGTGTGTGTGTGTGTGTGTGTGTGTGTGTGTGTGTGCACGCGCACACGTGTACATCCGAGGCGCAGTGTTTTCCCGAGCTGCTCAGATAAATGACGGTTCCATGAGGAGCCAGGTGCCGATGGGGGTGTGGGGGGGGGATCTCTGGCTCCAGTGGGTGGGCTTCGTGTGTGTAAACAGACCATATATCAGGGGTCGCAAGCCAACACAGGCTAAATCGGCGCCCGTCTGCTGCCGCTGCCTCTTTACATTCAGTAGGTCACCGGCCCACACACTTCCTCTGACTTCTAGCGGATGTTACGTAATGTTAATTCGCTCTAATCCAAAGGAATTTGAGGGGAGGTAAAAGCAAACATGGCCTTTCAGGCATTCATCAGAGTAAATTGATTTCATGATGGATGAGTTGTCTTTTTTTTTTTTTTTTTTGTCAGGCCAACACATTGAAAAGACAAACGTTCACACTCACAGTCAGACCTGTGCACAATTCAGACTTGCCAAGTAGTCTAATGTGCAGGTCTTTGGACCCGCACGGACACAGGGAGAGCATGCAAACTGCACACAGAGAGGCCCCAACCTTCTAGATATGAGGCTGCAACCCCACCCATTCATGGCAATAATACGTCCAAAGGTATCTCATATCTTTGGACGTATGCTGACAGTAGTAAGAGCTGTTGTGCCATTTTGTTTTGCCTCAGTAAAAAGGAGAAGAGTTCTGTTGTTCATTCGCTCATCGCCTTACCTTTCCATTGGCTCGCAGGTGTTCCCAGGGAGACTGAAAAGGAGAGGGAACTGGCTGACTTTGACATATTCGACGACTCCGAGACGCCGTTCTCCACTTTCAACTTCCAGTACTCCAATGAGGCCTTCACCAGACTCCATGACCTGATGGAGTTCAACACCCTCAACAACCTGGAGGTGGGTTCTTCCCCCCGCCGGCATTAACAGCTGGATCAGATGCCTGAAAAGGATCACAGGGAAGCAAACAATCAAAGATTAAAGAGTAATTTCAGCTTTTTTCACATGCTGACGGATTTGAATTCATGCCCAGGCTTAATCATCGGCAGCATATCCTCTTTTGGTCTACCCAAAGGGGGACGTTGTCACAACACAGACATCACTTTTGTTGGGCAACATCAAACATTTTGCATGACCAAAGCCTGGCTAAGACTGGATAGTACAAGTCTCTAGCTTACAGTAGGTGTGCCACTGGCAGGGGTCACATTGACTTTCACTGACTGTGCCTGAGTCACTTGCTGAGTAAGACTCAAAATGTGATGCAATGCTTATGCCAAGCTAGATATTCCAATCGTTATAAATTGGCGCCCACTTCCTGCTTCCGTGCTTAATTGTGCAAACGTGATAGGAAAAGGTGTCAAAGATAAATGCAGCTGTTCAGGTTTGAAGGGGCAGCCAGGTTATGAACACACCGCAATGCTAAATGTGACACTTTATGGTCAGTTAGGAGGACTTCTCTCTTTTGACAAGGGAGTTTCCCATCTGCCTCTCAAGTACATCTACCTCACTGACACGATGGCTTTAAAATATGGCTTGATTGGCATAAAGTAACGATGGTTTTCCATACAACGATGCAACATTGGTTCAACCCAGCGAAGAATTAACAAAGGTATTCCCTGCGTTTGTCCCTGCAGGTGATCAAGGAAGCCATCAAGGACTGCATCGTGTGCCGGAAGGAGAACCCCTCCAGCGGCCACGGCCTCTTCTCCCTCAGCGAGATCCCCAAGAAAAAGTCAATAAAAAGAGATCTGCGGGCCAAATCCTCCAACTCATAACAAGTAGCCCAACGAGAGACTTAACTTTCTTTTTTTCTTTATTTTCTTTATTTTTTTTTTAACATAATTCTAGGTGGACAGTGATTTTATTAATGCCTTTATTTCTCCTCTAACAGTCATGTTTACCGTTTATAAACTTAGTAGAGAAAGTGTATCCAGCGCCGTGACATTTACCATGTATGTGCTTTTTATCTGAGCCTGCTAATGGACAACAGAGGGTGGACAGCAGCTATTCGTGTCTGAAAGATGATTCCATTTCATATCCGTGCGATGATCTACCTTCAACTTTTAAGGCATTGCGTGAATTTTCTACAGCAGCCGTAAAAAAAAAAAAAAATTCCCGCCTCTCGCGGACGCCGTGGGTTCAGCTCTTGATGCTTTTAAAAAAAAAAAAAAAAAAAGGTTGCGTTCGCCTCGACGGCCCCACATTACAGGGATCTACAGGTATTTCATCTGAGGCTCCAGTGGAACAGCGTCGCAAAATGCCAAGTGGTTCTCCAGAATATTTGGAGGTATACTTGGACTTTAGCGTCCTGCTAAAGATGATGTTTTGTGCTGCCCACCAAATTGAGAAGTGGACAGAAGCAGGTGGAAGCAACACCTGGTTGGAGGTGTTGACACTAAACTGGGGAGGCAATAGTGAGGTATTGCAGCTCCCGTGGACAGAATTTCCTCAACTGAATTTTAGCAAACATTCTAGCAAACATCATGTATTTCTCATTCCAGCCAGCTTTCAGTTTGACACGTTGTCCGTGTGTTAGAACGCATTCAAAAATCTTTTCATAAAATTGGACCTTTGGGTTTTGCCCTTCAGTTTGGCCACGTCACACCTTCGTCTGGCTTGAGGCTGCGCTGGGCCTCACCTGGGCTCCACGCTTTCTCAGCGTTGGGAGAGGCGTGACAACGGAGCAGGCGAATCCCCGCACTTTTGGGATATTTCCACCGGATAGCCCGTCTAAACATGCAATTCCGTTTAAAAAAAAAAAAAAAACACGGAAGAGGAGGTTGCAACCATTTGTTTTGTTTGATGACAAGTCCTACACACGCAAAGTGCACCCTCTCTGGATACCTCAAACATCTCAATGATTCTTATCCACCTACAGGGAAGGAGCACTCCCTGCTTTGCTGCAGGGCGTGTCTCTTATTAAAGCCACCATTTTGGAAAAACAAAACTGGATGCCATGGAGACGCCACCGGCTCCTCTCACCGCGTCTCAGGGTATAGGTGTGTTTATTTTCCTGACCACGTTGACTCGGGCTGCCTCTTGAAGACACAGGTACAATTTGGTATGGTTCCCGCCCAGCCCCACCGTAGAAGCAGCCGGGAGACGTCGCATGGTCCCCGCACGAGTTAAGAATAGCTTGAGGGCCCGGCTGGGGAGGAGCAGGAGCAGTTACGGGACCCGAGGCCAGACAGGAGACGGTGGTTCTCGGCAGAACCGGGTGGAATTTTACACACTACACCTGCAGCGGTGAAGGCACTGAATCTGACACACTACACCAACACCTGCGGGGGCCTCAACAGGCTGCACACGGAGCGGTGGAATTTTACACTTTTACACTAGCTTCTCTGAGCCGTCGGCTCATGTTTCAGCCCCGCTGGTCTGGAAGGAACTGATAAGACAAAGAAGAAAGAGAAAACGCTTCGACGCACTCGGTGCCGACACTCCTTTACATTGCTTCTTTGCTTGCGTCCCTCACATACTTTCTGCACAATTGCATATTTACATTAAGGCCCAGTGGGTAAAACTTAGTCGCATCTAATGGAATGAAAGCGTATTGCAAACAGTTGTTCGTGTTAATCCGGTTTTCTGATGTGCCACTTCATCTCACGTGTTTCTCATGCCAGCAGTCATGTCCTTGTAAAATCACCAAACCCTGAGCAGATCCTGAGCTGCTGCAGAAGTTGAAACATTACAAATGGACCAACTATGTGTTATTCTGTTGTTGTTGTTTTTTTTTCCAAAAAAGAATGTTACACGTAACACATTAATTTGCTCAGATTCACTTCAGTGAACTTTCACTATTTCCTAAAGTTTCTGTTTGCTTGCTGCAACTTTTGACTGGTTAGTTCAGCACAGATGATACAATGTTCAGATTCAAATGTACTTAAAATAAAATATTATACAAATGAAATAAACCAAGTGTATTTTATGATTACAAAGGAGTTGGGAGTCCGGGGGTGATTTACCTGCCAAGGGAGAAAAAGCTAAGTTTGTTATTTTTGAACTACTCATTCTGCAAATCCTCTCCTCTTACTCTCTTATTTTGTCTTTGTTGACTATTTGAATAGACATATATGAGCTAGTCTCAATCCATTTCATACATCTGTTTAGCGTAGTTTTTTTTTTTTTTTGGGGGTGGGGGGGGGACGGGACGTGGGGTTCTTTGTTAACAATCGGTGAAGAACATGCTAAATTACGTGTGGCAAAAACTGGCAGCATGGCACACATAACGTTTATAACTATAGTCCAAGAGAACATTGTCTTCTCAAATAATACCTGCGAGCCTCCTGAGAAAACATGACAGCAGAGGGAAAGGTGCGGGTTGCTGATCCAGCACCGTCTGTTTCCTTGTTTCTCTCAGCTATTTCAACAATGCAGCCAAACTGGGGGGAGTTTATGTAGATATCCCAGCCAAGCCAAGGTTTTTGAACGTCTTCTTTGTATTCTTTGTACGTATTCTTTGGGTGGATGGTACAAAATCCTGTGCAAAAAGTGTGATGAAAGTGCACGATAAAGTCGACATAGAGCTTTATTTACTTTAGTTAATTTTGTTAACCTCTCAAGGATGAGACATTGTGCGTCATGGGTGATTAAAAAAAAGCAAAACACTTGCACATGACTTTTTCTATTTCACCATAATTCAACAAACATTCGAATATGTGGCGTTTCAGGGTTCAGGAGCTTTGTTAAAACAAAATATAGAGTTAACGAAGCTTTCCACGTGTACGCACACACACGTTTGTGACCGACCGCCAGTGATGTTCCATTCTTTGGGACAGCCCCAACTGAAACCCTTGCTGTGATGCCAAACTTAACCACAATATTCCTCCTTCACCTCACTTCATACCTTCCTTCTAATCTCCAGCCCTGGAATTAAATGAAAGAGGTGCGAGGAAAAAGTCAGAACTGGCCACTTAAATAAGTTTGAAAATGTATTCTGGCAATGCCACATTCACCGGAACACGCACACACGCACACACAAACACCCGGACACACTTCTTTTACACGGATGCAGGCATACAAGACCATTTGCATGACTGATGTGTTCTTTTCATCTCCCGCCAACGGGCTTACATCATTGCGACAATCTACGTGCTGAAAATAGCCAAACTGTAAAAAGCTCCAGGATGACTTTCACCTCCAGGATGGGAGGTGCCTGAATACCTGCTCAGAATTCTGCACATACGATTTCATTACACTTCCCCAATTAGAGGATCACCCAAGAGCAATGTTTCCCCTCTTGTGGAAATACTAATTATGTACTTAGAGCATATTTCCGTGTTATTTGCCCCCCCAGGCATGGAAACCCTCGGCATGTCACACCATCCCATCCTGGAGTTCTCCTGTGCCCCGGCGCGGTGGACAAAAAAGGGGAACGGACACATTGAAACTTTTCCAGGGCCCACCTTCATTTTCACATTCACGTGAGGGTCATGTATGCGCATGTATTCCGGCCTTTGAAGAGCTGAGTCACTCGCATAGCACAGACGGGTTGGGGAGCTCCACAAAGCCTGCAATAGGGACAGTCATTACCAATGCACGCAGAGCCCGGTGAGTGTGCGCGCATTTGTGTATGTGGGGTTGAGTTGAGACTTCCCTGTTTCACAGTCACACAATCTGTGTTGGCGAGCAACGCGTTTCACCTTTCATAAACAAAGCGTAGCCATACATTACACGTGTCTGACATAACGTGCATGGGTGAGTAAAGGGATGGGATGTAACATTTCCTGGTGATATCCTTTCCCTCCCGAGGGAAACCGCGCAGCAGTCTAGACAGGGCAGATAAGGAAATTAAAAATTCCACTTTCAGGGAAGACATAGGGAAGCATGTGTCAAAATTCCCAGAAAGACTGCGTTATGAGAGTCAGTTTTGTTTTTTTTGGGGAGGTGGGGTCTGGGTCCCCCTCGCCCCCAAAAAAAGAAAAGAAAAATGTTTTCACAGCACCCATGGAAACATGATTTCAAAAGTAAAGAGAGTGGGAGGCTTCAATGCTTTTCTTGGCACGTGATAAAGCAGCATGTGTCTGGGTTTGTTCATTCTGCTGAGTCTCTGCAGTTCCAGTAAGAATATAGCAAATGTCTGGATTAGCAGTATGGAAAGCGTCTTATTTCCCTCCATGCAAAGTCAGGGAAAAAAAAAAAGTGAACTTGATGTGACGCAGGAGAACCCCGACGTCATGGAGCAGCGTGGCAGGGTGGTCTGAGGGATCTACAGCTCACTGAGGTCTTACATAAAAAGCCCAGGAGGAAAGTGGTCAGTAGACGGTGACTCATGCACACATAGTTATCAGTTCTGGTTGTGTAGTGCAACTGTTTGGAGGGAGATAAAACTCATATTTAATCACCACATCTGGCTTCTTTTAGAGAAAGCGTTGGCGCAACCGCAAGCGTGAATTACAGTGCCGGGTATCCCATTTTTACATCACTGCCCGCTGTGGGTGACACCGTGCACGGTTAGGAATTTCTTCTTTCTGGGGCTGAATTTGAAAAAAAAAAAAAAAAAAAAGATATCATGTAAATGGAAACATGATCCTGCACTTTGGTGATTATTTTAGTCAAATGGACCGCAGAGGCCTGGTGATGATTTAGAGCCGAGCATTACACAGCATTACATTTTTTTTGTCCTGATGCTGGAGCTTTGTATGGAATTTTTTTTTACATGTTCAATAAAAAAATCTTGTGAACTTTGACTTCTTTTTTTTTTTTTTTTTTTAAATAGAAAGACACTATATTTGAAACCATATGTTTTTGTGTTGTCTTATTTAATAACAATAATAACATGTGCAGTATGTCATACATTAGTTTTGTACGTATCAGTTTTTTCACCATAAAAAACAATATGGAAACAGACGTTATGTCAGGTTAAGTATCTAACAGTGTGTATTATCATCATCATTATTATTATTATTATTATTATTATTAGTAGTAGTAGTAGTAGTAGTAGTAGTAGTAGTGGTAGCAGCTGCAGCTGTACAGTAAGAAGTATAAAATTATCAGTTGAATGTGGGGTTAATTGATTTTAACATGTTCTGATTGTACACAATTAGAGATGCCTTATAATTTCAGCATATTCAAAGTATGCCTGAACAACATTAGAAAACAAGGGCTTTTACATCAGCTTTTCTAAAAGAAAAACTATTTCCGGTGTCCGGAAAGGTTACGACTCAAAAGGAATTATAACAAACACCAGACTATATCCCCTGTGATTTACTGCCATCTCGTGTATAAATATAGAAAACGCAGTCATCTCCTTGAAATACGACGCTTTGTCCACTAGATGGCGACGCCCTAAACGGGACATGGAAAAGCAGACATTAAAAAAAAGACAAAACCCTGGAATAAGTCAGTAGGCTCCGAGTGTCTGTGACAGCCGTGTAGCGGAGAAGAGGCGCAGCTACAGAAAAAAAAAAAAAAAGAAAAAAGAAAAAAAAAGCGGGCCGACCGACCGACCGACAGCTGCCCACGACCACTGCTCTTATCGTTTCAGATTCGCGGAGCCCCGATATGTCGAAGAACACCATCTCGGCCCGCTTCAGGGGACTGGACGTGGACGAGTATGACGAGAACAGATTTGTGGACGAGGAGGACGGGGGAGAGAACCAGCTGGGTCCCGACGAGGCAGAGGTGGACTCCTTCGTCAGACAATATCCTTGACGTAATTAGCCGGGCGCGTGCACCCCCCCGGCACGTTCTTCCCTTCGGATGTCATGTGATACCTGCTAATATTGCTTCCGTGCGTCTTCTTCTTCTTCTTCTTCTTCTTCGTTGTCCTTTATCCGTCGGCATGAATGGAGCGTGTGGAACTAGGCCACTTAACTGACCAGACCTGCCTGAGGGGGGGGGGGGGCAGTCCACGACACTGTGGTCGGTTTACGTGTTTTTACTGCAGGCTAGCGCTAAAGCGGTGTATGGACACCCGGTTTGTCCACACTTGCACTCAAAATTTGATTACAACTTTATATCGAATGGCTCTCGCTTGTCCACCCCGCTGTCCGCCTGTTTGTTCGGCTCTTACTGGCTGGAAACGCTCCCTTACCTCACACTCAGCGGGGGAGGGGGGCACGTGCACGTGAACAGAAGTGAGACTGGAGGTGGTCATCCTGGACAGGCTGCTTCCCCCTGCGTTCGATTTACCTTCCTTTTAAGGCCTCATCGAGAGCAACGAGCCACTGATCTGCAGGGTCACTTGACTCTTCGACAGGCCCCCCCGGGGGGGGGGGGGGGGTGACCGCCGTGTCTTAAGTGAACCTCAGAAGCTGAGCAGTTTAATCAAAGAAAGATGGGAAACAGCTGTCCCAATTATGGACTATTCTGGGGGTAAAGTACTGTCAATTAGCCATTATGATGGTGGACGTTGGGGTTGTTTTTGTTTGTTTGTTTGTTTGTTTTTAAATGGAAATAGGCTGGCACCAACATGTACATTTTCTGCTATTGATTAAAAGAATGATATGTTACGACAGAGAGAGAGAGAGAGAGAGAGAGAACGTTCATTGACACCTTTAAGAGCATTTTGCGCAATCTCAATCATTATTTAGTATTTGCGGAAGTTATTTTAATTTCCCAAAGGCCTGACTCCTGTCACACAGACACAAACTACAGCAAAGGGCTTTTATGTTTATTGTGAAGACTTTGTTAGATTCTATTTTAGAAGCTGATTGTCCGTAAAGGTGATTTTCAGTGGCCGACGTCTGGCCAGTCTTTCTCCGCCCTCCATGGAACCCTCCTTAACCCCCCCCCGCACAGGAAGTCTAATTGAGGCTCTACATGCCGTTCTGAAGAACCCGCCCATCAACACCAAGAACCAGAATGTGAAGGTGGGTTCAGGCCCCCTGCTCGGACCTTCGCCCAATGATCTGAGGCGCGAGCCGGGGACTTAGCGACGCGCTCTCTTTGTGGCAGGAACGTGCTGAGGTGCTGGTCCTGAAGGTGCTCAGCGCCTTCAAGAGCAGCGACATCGAGAAGGCGGTTCAGTCCCTGGACCGGAGCGGCGTGGACCTGCTGATGAAGTACATCTACAAGGGCTTTGAGAGGCCCTCAGAAAACAGCAGCGCCGTCCTGCTGCAGTGGCACGAAAAGGTAAAAATGGTTTACTCGGCGTCCGAAACGTGGACTTTTTCAAAAGTCCAGCGCTATTCTGATATAGAGATGCTTTTTATTTGGGATCCGGGACTCCAGGTCAGCGACGGCTAGTGATTAATTATCCAAAAGGTTCTACAGACTTTCAGTTCAGCAGTGTCTTGCTAAAACATCCATTTTTCTGTGGTGTTGTGATATTTTAAAATGGGCTAGCAATACCCTTAGTGACATCACAGAGGGCCGAATTACAGAACTGTGCATTTCTGGAAAGTGGAGCAAGTAAATTAATAAATAATAAATAATAATGGTTTTGATCATTTCTTGGTATTTCATTGAGAGGCCAAAGATGGAAAGTGCTTGGAAAGTATTCTGTGTAATGTGAGACCTTTCACTTTAATAATTGCTGCCACATTTCTGAACACGGAAGAAAAAAACCAAAAAACCAACATCTCCCCACTTGGCGTCACAGCAGCATCTCTTCAGGACTGTAAACTGAGATGCTCTGTGGTGACCAATCTTATTTTAGTGACAGATAATCAGAAATAATGTTTTAGTTGACACAGCAAATGGGATAAAAAGCATTGTTGGCTCTGACTCTAACAGCCTGCGTGTGTGTGTGTGTGTGTGTGTGTGTGTGTGTGTGTGTGTGTGTGTGTGTGTGTGTGTGTGTGTGTGTGTGTGTGTGTGTGTGTGTGTGTGTGTGTGTGTGTGTCCAGGCTCTGGCCGCTGGAGGAGTGGGCAGCATCGTCCGGGTGCTGACGGCCAGAAAGACGGTGTAGGGCCCGAGGCCAGGATCGGTTCTCCCCGGCTTGCAACACATGGGAGGACTGCATCGGCACTGTGCTGTTCACAGTCAGCCCACACGGACGTCATCGGGACTTGAAAGGAGCGACTGATTTGCAACCCAATGTAAAGATCCTGCTGCGTTCCAGGTCAGACCAAGAGAACTCTCAGAAACCAGGCTTCACATTCGGTTCAAATGGGGTCTTCCTTTTTCTTCCCTGTGCACGATCACAGCCTAGAGAATTCTTCACAGGGTGCTACAGAGAACGTCAGACCCCCCCCCCCCGCCCCCATTTGTCCACAGTACCCATCCACCAATTCCCCAGATGGCATTCCTGTACAGCTTGCACTCATCTCCACGCAGTGCAGTTGATTTAGGTCTCCAAAAATCTGTTAAAGATAGAACAAAGTAAGGAAGGAGCCTCCGCGATACACAGTACAGACCACACACTCGCATAGACAAACACCACGCGCAGCACCGTGTCTCAGCTTTGTCTCTTCTCAGGAAAAATGCTCCCACTGTAGGTTTCTTTTCCCGTTCCCCGGCGGCGCCGAGGCTTCCTGGCGGAATTTAAACACACAAAAAGAAAAAAAAACCCCAAGCCAGACCAGACAGCCTGAGAGCGAATCCTCTCGGTAAAAAAAAAGCTGCGGGAGCCTCCTGAAAAGCACAGTCACAGATGGAGGGCGTTGGATTTGCTCACTGGCATCACTGTGTGGGGTGGGGGTTGGCGCCATTTCTGCTATCACACTGCCCGCTGCCCTAGTTAAGGATTATTACCCACGATGCATCTCCACTCTTAATAATCCCTTTTAACTGTTTCCTGACATGCGACGCCACGTCTGACTTGACGCTCTCTGCCGCTGCGCATCACGCAGCACTGCTGGTACTGCTTATAGGAGCACTGTTGTGTGTGTACTTTCAGGAAAATGACACAGGATTCCTCTTTTCCTTTTCTTTTTTTCAAATTTTGGTATTTAACAAACGTGTGACCAGGATGAAATGACTTCCTCTTAGTGGTTCTTACTTTAGTGGTGATTATTTTTGATCAAAACTGAAAACCCTGCTTGCAAAAGTGTTGGTGATATCCCGAGTGACTGACATTGGAAGTGCTGAGGAAATTGCATTTGATATTTAAATTACGTTTTGATTGCATGAGCGCACATTTGAGAGTCTCACATCACAGTTTCTCAAGCATTTCTTACTTTTGTACACGTGGATGTGTCTCTCCTGCAGGGGGACAATTGTGAGGTTTGTATCGAATCAGTGAATTCAATTTGCGCGAACCCTAGTGTGTCATCGTCTGGCAGTATGGCCATACTGCCACTGTCGCAAAAACTTTTCATTTCCGGTCATTTAGTAAAATAAAATGAGGACGGAAAACGTAAAGGTTTACATTTACCTCGCAAAGCCTAACGAGGTAGATCTCATCTGTTGCCAAATGTATATTTTGTTTTTATGAAAATTGTGTATTTAACCACATTGTGGTGGAGTTCTAGCTATGAAGACAATAAATTAACACAAATGCAACGTGTGTATGGGTTTTAAAAAAATAATAATGCAGTTTAAAAAAAAAAAAAAAAAGTTAGATATACTTGCTGACAGTGTAGATGTAATTATAAGGGGACTCCAGCACCGCATTAGGTGGTTTGCTTCTGCTCGTTTTCAATGGAATGGAGTGGAATCCAGCTTTTGACAGTTGTAACGCTCACTAGTTAATATTTAGACATTCATATCTTGACTGTTGTCATCAGTTATGATGCACCCTGACATTGGATTCCCTTTTCTGATGCAGTATTGACTGAAACACTTTGGAGATCATGGTCTGGGTTTTCTCTTTTGTGTGATGACATCCAGTCAGACGCTCTTCTGGTCGACGGCCAGAAGGCGAGGGAGCGAACTGATGCACTAACTGCCTTACTCAATCTTCTTTTTTTATGTTTTTGCTCTGTTTTTGACAAGAATAAAAGTATGAATGCCGAACGTGACTTTGATACTTTTTTACTCTCCCTGCACTGTTTATTGCTGTGGATAAAAAATACCCTTGATTTCATTTATCATTTTACTGTATTTCAATATTATTTATTGCAATTTTTTTTTTTTATAAAAACCGAAAACACTGATACTACAGGTACAGTAATACACTGGGGGGGAAAAAAACAAAAACATATGTACAAGTCATGAAAATAAAATACATCTCGACATGAACGACGGCGCGCCGATGGTGCCGTGGGCGTGGCCTCTGAATAATGCACTCGCGCCTGATCCTGTGGATGCGGCATGTGTGACTGTCAGGGCTGATAACAATAATAATGCAACACAACAACTGGTGGGAACGGCTGACCTCTTCTTGTTCAGGCACTTCCCAATAAGTTAATAACATTTGGAATAGACTGGCTGAGCTTTTCGGAGCGAAGGCGGTCGCATTGCTTTGAGCCTCGGAGGAGTAGATTCCCGTTGACTTTATAAATAAATCAGAGTGGGCTGAAGGGAACGACGATGAGGTGAGAAAAGCAAAACCTTTCACAGACCTCAACCTCAGCGGCCGTTGGTGTGCTTTACCTTGAATCGACCTCCTCGAGAGGTGCGGGTGCTTCCACTGTGGCCTCTTTTACCCTCAACACAAAGTTCTTCTTCTTCTTCTTCTTCTTCTTCTTCTTCTTCTTCTCAGTTCATTTACTGATGATGTGGCTTTTTTTCTTCCATCCAATCCACACCCGCTCGCTCGTCCATCTCAGCGACGCTGCAGGCAAACACCGCCACCCCCCCACCGCCGCCCACCCACCGCTGCCCCCCCCCACACCCCTCCTCGGCGCCTCAATTAAAGTGCTCTCAGTAGGGGTAGGTGGAGACGGCGATGTAGACGATGAAGGTGGTCTGGTACTCGATGCCGCCGCTCCCGCTGTAGGAGAGCGCTCGCACCTTCATGCGGTACGTGCGCGGCTCCCGCAGCGGCTGCGTGGTGAACAGCACCCCCTTCATGTTCTCGTCCCGCAGGGCGAAGGGCAGCGTCGCGTCCTCGTCCACCACCAGGAAGGTGGTCCGGGGGTGCATCACGCCGTCCTGCGTGTAGGCCACCAGCCTGATGAGGTCCTGGTTGGCGGCGATGCCGAACGGCAGCGACAGCAGCTTGTACTCCAGGGCGTAGGGGCTCAGGGCGCACTCCAGGTCGTTGGGCGGACACTTCTTCAGGCAAAACCTTGAGAAAAAGCCTTTTAACACCCTACCACACGAGACCACTGAGATCACAATGCAACGAAAACCTCCACCATTGAACCACGCAAGCATTTCCATACTCAAAAATAGAACGGAGGGTGACGGCGCGTCTGTGAAGTCTTTACCCTGTGAGCGCGTCCCTCTGGTAGTTTGGCGGGCACGGCGTGTCAATGCACTGGTAGCTTCCCCTCATGTTGAAGCACATCCTGTTTGCTCCACACTGGATGTTCTCCTCCAGACACTCGTCGATATCTGCAAATACAGCAGAAGAAACAGAGTGCGGGGGTTGATGGCAGCTGCGGTTGCAGTGGGGGGGGGGTCCACGGGAGGACGTGCTTGCTTGGGGGGGTTTGCCCGCACCTTGACAAGTCTTGCCGTTGGTCATGAGGCGGTACCCGGCGGGACAGAGGCACCTGTGGCTCCCTGGTGTGTTCATGCACTCGTGCTGACAGGCGTCCCTCACCTCGCACTCATTGATGTCTGGTGGCGTCGCACGCAGGAGAGGCCCGGCAGGAGAATCACAGAAGACGTTAGAGAACACATACACGGCGTTTTTCTTTCCAATGGCTCTGACTGTGAGACACAAGTTCCTTGATTAAAGGTGAAGTGTGTAATATTTGGAGATTCTAACAAAGAAGCAGCGGCACCAAGTGGCTACATTTCATATTGCGGCTTTCTATCACTTTAAGTCCCCGTCAGGTAGCCGTACTCCCCTTCCCCGAGCTTGCCAGAGACCTACGGTGGCCTGCAAGCACAAACCTGGATACCTCGTCCACCGTCTTCTTCGATGGTTTATTTGAAGATGCGAGCAGTCACCGCAATTACGAAACGCGCTGTCAGGCAGCTGGATTGTTCACACCGGCTTCCTTAGAAATACGGTGACGCAAGATGGCAGCTAACTGCGAGCAAGACCCTTGCTATATGTATATTCTTATATGCATATATATGAGAACCGTTCTAAGGTTAGGAAAACAAAATTACTTTTACTCGACTGTGATCATACACTTTTATTTATGTATTTATTTTCTGGAAATTAAGCTTTTACCAATATAAAAATCTTAAGAAACGAGTTACACACTGGACCTTTAACCAAACTGGCCCTCATCTCAAGCTGTCTTTGCTCCATAGTTACCAAAGCAGGAGCCTCCCCTCATCTCAAACCCCTGGGGACAGGCGAGGGCGCCCTGCGAGGCAGCCTGCCTGCGACTCCGGCCCCTGTGGCGCCCCCTTGTGGAGGCGGCGTAGGAGTGGAAGCTCTGAGAAGCCAGGTTGTGGTACAGTCGCTGGTAGGAGCTGCTGTCGGGGGACGTCTGGGACGCCCGGTAGCCGTACGAGTAACTCTCGTAGCTGGGCAGACGCTCCAGACCGGCGCAGGACTTGCCGTCGCCCAGCAGGTGGCGCCCCGGCGGGCAGGTGCACTTGTAGCTACCGGGCGTGTTGAGGCAGCGGTGGGCGCAGGGCTGCGGCAGCCACTCGCACTCATTAATGTCTGCCCTCAGCGTAAAGACAGACCAGCACCAGGGAAGAGGCGAGAGGACGGGAGGCAGGAAGGAGAGAAGAAAAGGGTGGAAGGTGATGGAGAGGAAGGAGTTGATGGATGGAAGAAAAAAAAAACAAAAAAACAGATAAAGTGGTGCAGGCCGTGAAGAGGGAGGAGGGACATGAGAATGAAGGGAGGAGAGGGGGAGGGAAGGATACACGTCAGTTACCCCGGTGTCCAGCAATACATTTCGGCGTCTCCGCGACAGAAATGTATCGAGGCATCAAAACATTTATGATTATCAAGATATCAAATCACGTTTGATATCAGATGCCAAAAAAAAAAAAAAATCCAATTCACGTCTGAGATTCTGTTCACCTCGCGCAGACAAAGCATCAGCATTCAGGGTTAAGGAGGGCAAGAGTGTTGGCCAGAGCGGAGCGACTCCAGGAAATAGCCAGATCCAAACATGGAGGGGACCGTTTTTTAAAAAGTCAGAAGTGGAAGAGAGTCAGAGGAAAACACAGGGAGAGAGGAGAGGGAGTTATGAGGTGGAGGTGCTGGTCTTGTCTTTGTTTGTTTGTTTGTTTGTTTGTTTGTTTGTTCCCTTCCTTTGAACTTCCTGTCTCGCCTGTTTCTCCTACCCCTTTGTTGGACAGCGCTGCATTTCAAAGTTCATCTTAGGGCGTCGCACCACTCGATGGCGGCGCACGACTTCCGTTGCAAGGGTCGTCTCACCGCACGTCACAGGTTAGTTTGACCGCGTCTTCATGGCGGAAGCAAGCGGTGCATCCCAGCAAACGGAGACAGACTTTAAACGCGGGAGTGAGTTAAAGGACACAGAGTGAAGGCAGCTGGGCAGAACAAGCAGACAAGCTGGCGAGAGGCGTGAGAGAGGAGGGCAGCCGCACCAAAAAAAAAAAAGAAAAGAAAAGAAAAGGAAAGTGCCTTTTGACAGCTCCACATGCGGTGAAAAGCGGCCCAACGGAATTCACGTGAAAGTGGAACATGAAGTCCGTTGTGGCCTAAACGACTCAATGTGTTCGACCCATGTGATGCTGGCAACGTGACGAGGGCCACAGAAGGGGGGAAACGTACCGACGCAAGGACGTCCCACTCCTTGAGACCTGTAGCCGCGCGGACAGGTGCAGTGGTAGCTCCCCCTGGTGTTCTCGCAGATCTGATTGTAGCGACACTGGTGGGTTCCGTCCCTGCACTCGTCGATGTCTGCGGCCAAAGACACGGGAACAGATCCAAATACATCTATTGAGTTCGTGCAATCCAGACGACTGTTAACGTGTGGTGTGGAACGTACAAACGACTGCTGTGCATCCATCCTGACGTGACGAGACACACCGCGCGGCACTCACCAACACATGTTCCGTTGCCGCCTTTGGTCATTCCGTTGGGGCAGAGGTCAATGCAGGTGTAGCCCCCCCGCGTGTTTTTGCACTGCTGATCTGAGCGGCAAACTCTCTGTCTGCACTCGTTTATATCTGCAGTGAAGCCAGTCGACAGTCACAGCTGTGATTGTGTTTTTTCGTTTGGTTTAGATATTGACAGAAATTAAAAAAAAAAAAATAAATAATAAAATAAAAATAAATCTTCAACCCCAGCGTCTCACCAATACAGCGGCGGCTCCTCAGTTGAAAGCCCGGCTCACAGGCACATCGGTAGCTGCCAATTGTGTTGACGCAGAGTTGATTGCACAGATTGGACTCCTGGCACTCGTTCACGTCTGGGTGACACATCAAGAGTTTTTCACACCAGCGGCTTCCACGGCGACGGGACAAACGAAGCCTGGCGACGCACCTGCGCAGCTGAGCCCGTCGGCCGTCCTGCGGAAGCCCCGCCCACAGCGCACCGCGCACCGGTAAGAGCCAATGGTGTTCATGCAGTCCTGGCCGCCGTGGCACGCGCTCCCGTCCAGCGAACACTCGTCGATGTCTAGCAGCAGCAGCAGGGGGGGGACATTGGACTTTAACAGCGGGCCCGCCTCTGCGGCAGTGGAGGGCGGTTCGCGAGCCGGTTGTCTGACCTTGACACGTCCTGCCGTCAGCTGAGATGGTGAGGCCTCCGGGACACGAGCAGTAGTAGGTGCCCATGACGTTGTGGCAGGTGTGAGAACAGGGGTTCCCCACCTCGCACTCGTTCTCATCTGAGGTTCAATGGTCACGCAATATATATATACATACATATATATGTATATAATACATAGACACGTTTACAAAAAAAGTATAAGAGTGAGCTTTACCTGCACAGTAGGGCCCGGCTGACACCAACGTGAATCCCTGTGGACACTGATTACTGCGTTCTCCTGCAATATTGTATCATATTTCAATTAGAAATGTGGAAAAACATTAAAAAAACAAAAAAAACAAACCCCACCCCTACTATAGTTATAAAATATTCCCAAACAGGTTTCTTGTCCGTCTTGCCCATTACAGTCCGCTCACCCTTTGAGATACTGGCTTGGATGCTGTACTCCAACACCTCCTCCAGAGGGTGGTAGAGCGTGCTGATGGCAGTGGCGTGCAGCATCTCCACCAGGAAGGGCATCTTGCCCCTGGACGGCTCGTAGGAGATGGTGTGGTTCCAGGAGTAAGGCACGCTCTCCCTGTCGATGCTGAACATGCGTGTGGACAGAGCGTACAGCTGGCCCGGCCCAGTCTGGATGTAGTCCTCCGTGTAGTCCTGAGAACAACAACAGCGCCGGGTGGTTTGTACTTGACAGAACAACACATTAAGCGAAGTCACTCAGTCAAACGAGGGCTTGATCAAAGGTCTCGTGCGTAATATTTGGCTTGATTTGTTATTGACGATCAGCAAAAGCTCAACACAACACCCACAAAAAAATAGTAAAATGTATGTATTGTGTACAGAATAATAAAAGTAATTTCATTTTCCTACCCTTAGAACAGTTCTCATTTCCATGTGCTGTACATTTATGAGAATACACATAAAGCAAAGGTCTTGCTCCCAGTTAGCTGCCACTTCGAGCCATTATTCTTTAAGGGAGCTCGTGTGAGGGTCTCCTACGCTTACCTTAAATACCGAGCTTCCTCAGATATTTTACATGCCGGACCTTTCAGCCCACAAGAATGTGTTGTGGAAAAGAGCAAAGCTACCGATGCAATGAAATGCTGAGTAAATCAGTCATTTAATGAACATGAAATAAATGACCGGATACCCGAGGCACAGACAAAGTACGTCTCCAGGAGGTTATACAGTGAAACTAACCGATTCCACGGGAGGCCAAGGATACTTATTTTCCATTGCAAATGCACCCGACCACAGGAGAGACAAACGATCCAGTGCCTTTATTCATTCACCTTGACGCCGATGTCTGCGTGTGAGGGCAGCTGCAGGATGTGTCCGTTCACCACGATGTCCAGCAGCAGCGCTCCGTCAGAGTCCAGGCCTCTGGCAATGTGAGTCATCCGCAGGATTTCACCTGTCGAGATCAAGTTGTTGATAGACCACCCTTTAATCCAATACCTAATTTAATGTCGCACGTATCGGCTTTGTCTTTTTAGACTGTGGCGACGTTGTCTAATCCACTTTTCTCCAGTTTAACAGATGTAAAAAAAAAAAAAAAAATCACATTCAATGATGCGCTACACTAGCCACGCACAACTGTTGAATGAAATGGAAATTGGGTTGTTGTTGGTTTTATTTTATGGCTGAGGGCTTCTGAAAGCTGCTGTAATGAGGGTACATCAGTTAAGAGATTTAAAAGCGGCTCACAAAGACTTCATTCAAAACGCTACAGTGCACATGAAGTTGATTTGATGACTTGGATGTGAAATTGTTCCCAGCAGTGGCGTGCGTCGAGCTTGTACCAAGACTTCCATACCTGTGGCAAACTCCACCTGTGTCTCTCGCCTGAAGACGCCTCCTGTCAGCGTGTAGCCGTTGACGGCCTCGCCTGCTTCCTGTGCAGTCGTCCAGTAGACGGGGCTCAGAATGGAGATGAGCTTCCTCATCGCGGGACCTTGAAATTATTTGGCGAAAGAAGATTGGATAACGCTCGTTTGGAGGCCGACAGGTCTTACAGTTTAGTTGCTGTAGATCAGGGGTGTCAAACTCAAATACACAGAGGGCCAAAATGTAAAACTTGGACAAAGGCCAGGGCCGACATTGATATTTATTGAAAGAAACTTCCTCGAGATAGAACAGTGAACCTTTTTATATAGACCTAAACTAGCTTTGCTTCAACCTGAATATGGAACAAGCAAAGCTTAATACTAGCCAATAAATGACTTAATATTGCACACATGCAAAACCCTATTTAAAAAAAAACCCCACTCATCAAAATAATAAAGCGTAAATAAAAAAAACAGACTAATTATAAATTTAAAATATAAATCATCAATAAACCAGTAATAAGTCATAATAATATATCCTTCAATGAACATCCTGTCCTAATTGTGGTGCCAAAATACCAGCAGAGCATTCTGAGATTTGTAGCATTAGCGATACACGTGCTGTGTAATGCTGGTGGGCCAGCTCTAGTAGTTATTTTGTATTGCCTTACGGGCCAAATGTAATCACACCGTGGGCCAAATGTGGCCCGCGGGCCAGAGTTTGACACCTATGCTGTAGATGTTGTGTGCAAATGAAATCGATTTGGACGCAGAAGACCCACCTAAAGTCCTGGGTACGTTACTGATGGTGGCCGTGATCACTTTGCCCCCAGCCTTGCCGTCTGTCACACTGGCGTTGAGGATGGCAATGCCAAACTCAATGTCGTTGATCTTCCCTATGATGCTTCCCCGGGCCGACTGCGGCCCTCCTGGTGAAAGAGAGGACACACATTTGAGAATACAGCGAGTGGCACCAAAAACTGCACGCGGCATGGGACAAGATTCCGACCTGGACAGGCCTGAGCGTTACAGCGGGACAGCTGAGAGGCGTCTCCCGGGCAAGCCCGACCCCCGTTGCTGGGGGACGGATTATTACAGAGACGGATGCGAGTCCTCTCGCCGCCACCGCAGGAAGCGGAGCACTCCCCCCACGGCTGCCATGAGCCCCACTTGCCGTCAACTGAAGTGAAACACACACACACATATATATATATGTACAAACACGAGTGCACACGTTGAGCAGGAAAGGATACTGGGTAGAACTGCACAGCAGATTAGAAACGCATCGCCACCGCAACATAACCACAGTGAGTGGTGTTTAATGTAGCGTTCATGATTTGTGTGACAGGTTTGGCCTATTTCTAACACAGGACAAGAGAAAAGAAAATGCATTTCCTCAAATATACATACAAATGATCAGGATACAACATATACAGTTGGAGAGCTACGCAGACAAAATGAGGATGCTTAGCAGGCAGACTTTCAAGGCTAGCAGGCTAACTGCCAGGCTGATGCTAGTTGACAGCAACTCCTCAAGGCGAGCAGTCTGGTTCAGCAATAAATAAAGTTAACCACTGCAATACATTACCCATGACACACAAAGAACATGCTTATAAGCAGTTTCATGGTTATGATAAAACGTATGACACAATTAGCTCCCAATTCAGAGTGATTCAATCCTAAACTTATGTTAAGTTTTAATGCTAGCATTGCTACAAGCCACTGCACTACGCAGATGCTGTCGGCCCTCCAAAAGGAAGCTATGGTATTTTTGGTATCCAGTGGTCCAATAATCCAGATCATCATTCTCCAACACAACATCACACTCGCCAAGCTAATCACGCCACGGTTTCCTCTACTTCTC
The DNA here is from genome assembly GCF_046127955.1 of Nelusetta ayraudi. Taxonomy (NCBI): domain Eukaryota; kingdom Metazoa; phylum Chordata; class Actinopteri; order Tetraodontiformes; family Monacanthidae; genus Nelusetta; species Nelusetta ayraudi. The sequence goes on from NW_027466259.1 coordinate 137,701, forward strand.
TTCCTACTATTTTAGATCTGGGAAGTCAACATAGATCTCTAAAGCAGATTACACATCCTTGAATTTAATCTTATTTTATTCATCCAGTAGTATTCAAAACAAGTTGTTTTTTTTGTTTTTTTTAAGGCACTGAAAGCTTTCCGAGCCTCACTCTTCAACACACTCACTTACCGGGACAGGTGGCCGCGTTGCACCTCTGTATCTGCGTGTCTGCACCGGCACACGCCCTCCCACCGTTGGCAGGTCTGGGGTTGTCACACGTCCTGTGGCGCCTCATCTGACCCCCGTTACACGTCTTGCTGCAGCTGCCCCAGCTACTCCAAGGACCCCAGTTACCATTCACTGAGGTGAGGAAAGGAGATAAAATAATGTCAAAAACTATAATAAATAATAATACGTGAATGACTTCAAACAGAATTCACATCTTTTAAACACTAAGGTAATAAGCATGTTTTTCCAATGTGAAAAGTAGAAAGTGCAGACATTTGTGTTCCAAAAAAAAAAAAAGATCAAGCAAAAAGAAATAGTCAAAGTACAGACACCTGAAAAATCTACTTAAGTACAGTGACAAAGTGTCTGAACTTTGTTACTTCCTGCCTGTGGTGCTGAGGGACTCACCGGGGCAGGGCTCACTGTTACAGAAGTCGATGTGCACGTCGCTGCCTTCGCACTGCCTGCCGCCGTGTTGAGGGGCGGGGCTGGCACACAGGCGTGTCCTCTGTCTGGTCCCGCCCCCACAGGAAACGCTGCAGGCTCCCCAGCTCACCCACGACGACCACTTCCCGTCCACTGAGGAGGCAAGAACGGCGGCGTCCGTGAGCCGCTCGGCATCCTCATTTTGAACAACAGGTGTTTTTGAAATCCACCGAGGGAAGTGGCGCGCTCTCAGACCTGCCAGGGTCGAGTTTAAAGTGCGTTCCTGGGATTCTCACCGGGACAGGCTCTCTCCTTGCACACTTGCGTTTGGGTGTCCGAGCCCTCGCACTGAGGCCCATCGAACGCAGGCGGAGGGTTGTTGCACAGTCGTATCCTGGCCTGTATTCCTTTCCCGCAGGTCTCACTGCACTGGCTCCACGGCAGCCACGCCCCCCAGTTACCAGCCACTGGACGAGCAGAAAGGGGCGAGCGACGCAATCACTCCCGTGCTTGAACAGGGTGCGGCCATCATTACAGAAGTTGAATGCTTCAAGATTGCTAAAGACAAAGATGATGAAGAGAACCACTTCCAGAATGATTTACATCTTGACTTGCAGTTTCTCGTGCACTCGTAATGATCGCAGAGCATTCAGGATCATCATCGACCCAAGCTGGTGATAATGGAGTTGGATGCAAAATGTGTGGGTCACCCCAAACGCTTCTGAACAGCCGTGTACATCAACGTTTGTACGACCCGTCGAAAGTGGCGCATCTCCAAATACAGCAGATGTCGGCTCCTCCCACCTGGACATGGCCTGACGCTGCACATGATGACCTCCACGGCGCTGCCCTCGCACGCCCTGCCTCCGTACTGCGCTGGGGGGTCGCTGCAGGTCCGCACCCTGGTCCTGTTGCCCTGACCGCAGCTGCGGGAGCACTCCTCCCAGACGGACCACTCTGACCAGTTGCCATCCACTGCACGACAGAGACGGATACATTGACGGCTAGGTCACCCGCAGCCTCCCTCAACACCATCCACAAGATTCAAAAGCAAAAAAAAAAAAAAAAAAAAATCAATCAAATCCAATATACTTTATCTAGGGATGCACCGATAACACTTTTTTTAGTAGTACGAGTACTTGCATTCCAGTACTCACTGATACCGATACTGAGTACTTGAGGAGGCCATGCATTTGGAGAAAGGGTATTCGGCATTGAGCAGTTTCCCCGTGCACGTTTACCTGGACAAGGCTTTCCCTGGCAGCTTCTCGCGTCTATGTCGGAGCCCGCACAGTGTCGCCCCCCGTTGGCAGGCAGGGGATTGTTACACTGTCTGAGTCGTTTCTGCGAGCCGGCACCGCAGGACACGCTGCAGGGACCCCAGTCGGCCCAGTCTGAGAAGCCTCCATGAACTACGAACGCAGGGGAAATGATGCTCAGCGGACCCATTTTCAGCAGGCTTTCATGATTCCATGTTTTATGAATTCCGACTGTTAAAAAGATTTCCCATGGTGCAAGGCTCACCTCGCACTGTCAGCGTGACTCGGACCAGCACTGACCCCAGTAGGTTTCTGGCCACACATTCGTATTCAGCTGTGTCCTCCTTCTGGGCGCTGCTGATTCTGAGAGAGCCGTTGGACAGGCTGGACAAACGGTGGAGGCCCTGCAGGGGGCGCCCCTGCCGGGACCATTCTACGGCTGGGGTGGGCTCCCCCTCAGCCTGGCAGTTGAGCACCACGGTGGTCCCGGCGTCCACCACTGTGTCCGCTGGCTCCACGCTGATCGTGGGTGCGCCTGAAGATGGCAAAAGACACTTGTTAAACTCTTCAGGCTGTGCTCGTGAAATACAGAAAGACACAAAAGCAAACCAAAGTGAAGCAGAATGCAGCCATGATTCTAATTTACTTATACATTACATTAGTATCTTCTAATAGGGAGCTGTCTGCTTTACTGCCAGGTTGTCAAACCAAACCCCTTATCATCGGTGCTGGAACAGTGGTCATAAGACACAAGATGACCAGAATGAAACCAAACTAAATCACAGTAGCCTGTAACAAGGACTATTTCAATACCCTAATATATATTGTGGAGGGAGAGGTTCTAGATTTTTCATTCTGTACTGTTCTAAAAGTTCTGCGCCTGCAGAAGTTGACACACAAGGACAAGGCTCTTACTCTGCAAGGTGAGCGTGACACTTCTCTCAACCACCCCGGCGTCATTGGTTGCAACACACATGTAGCTGCCGGCGTCCTCACCCTGTGAAAAGTGGAAGGTCGCACCCATTGACGTATCATCATCGCCCTGCTACCATCGCACTGCTCGGAGCACGTCTCGAGGAATGAAGGGAACAAGAGACAGCGTCAGGTGTTTTCCTACCACGGTGCCGTAGATGGCCAGCGAGCCGTTGTCCAGCTGGCGGATGCGGTTGCTGATCTGGATGTTGATTCCACTTTTGCTCCACTGGATCTTTGGCAGCGGGTCTCCCCGTACCTCACAGTTCAGGATGGCGTTACCACCCAGAGGTTCAATGCGTTTGGAGTGCAGGTCTCCATCAATGATCGGAGGCTCTGTGGCCACAGAGAGTTAACATGTTGAGTGTTTAGATGTGCAGAACCCAGGATTTGTTCATGAAAACAAAAGCATTACTAATAAGAAGGAAAAACTGTGGTGGAAAAATAGCTTCCTTCAAATGCATTGCGGACTATTTGTTTTATTTTCTTGTTAAAACAGTTTTGATCAATCATTTACTAATTAAACATATAAGTAGCTGAGTGTTTTCCATGGCAGTAGGACTTTACCTTTGACATAGACAAATCCCAGAGACTTGATGGTCCCCACATTGTTCTCCGCCACACAGGTGTAGGTCCCGGAGTCGTCCTTACTCACTCTGTCTATCACCAGTTCACTGTGGCCGTTTGTGTGATCATAATGAACTGAAGTATAAAGAAAAGTTTGTAAATTCAAAAAACGACAGCGATTTTTGCATTTATTTGATATTTACACCAGATTATGAAACCATTAGTGTGTACTTGACACCATTTGCTCGTCTCCCTTTGTAAATGCTATACTATTATCGTCTTGCAAGATACCTGGAACAATGTTGTTGTTAAAGGCCCATGTGATTCTGGGCAGAGGGATTCCACTGACACCGCAGGCCAGCAGGAGGCGCTCTCCCTTGTTGAGGGCCACGTCTCCCAGCAGCTCGGTGAAGATGGGGTGAGTGTGAACAGTGAGGGTCACGGTGTGACTGTCCCGGCCCACTGCATTGGCGGCGACGCAGGTGTAACGGCCTGCGTCCTCGGGCTGCGAAGGAGACAAGGAGAGGTTTTACTTCTTAGATTCCGGATCACGACGACGATAAGAAAAAGGGAATGAAGTCAATATGGTCAAAGACACTTTGAGAGCTTTAATAATAATTAGTTTCTCACCTGAGCCACGTCGATGACCAGCTCTCCAGACGGCAGGATGGTGTACTCCCCCGTGCCTTCAGCGAGGGGGTTACCGTCCTTCTCCCAGCTCAGGGTGGGCTGAGGGACCCCCTCTGCCAAACACACCAGCTGAGCCTCGCTGTGCTCCACCACTGACACCTCCTGCTCTCCATGATGTATGGAGGGTGGGACTGCAAGGGCAAGGTTAAGCTTTTTAAGGATGATAATGTTGACCTCGAAGAGAACTGATGAGTGCTTCGCACACTGCCTCTAACCGTAATAACAATGACAACGGTCCAAACCCTCGGCCGTGTTGCATTCAGTGACACGAGGGAGTGACTGAAACTCACTCTGGACGGTCAGGCTGATCTCCAGGCTGACGGTCCCGGCTGCATTGGCTGCGATGCAGGTGTACCGTCCGGTGTCAGCCGGCTGGACGAAGGCGATCTGCAGGGCCCCCGAGCTGAGCGCCCGCTGGCGGACCGACTCGCGGAGCGGCTGCCCGTCTTTGTGCCACGTGACGGCAGGCGAGGGCGAGCCGTCGGCGTGGCACTGCAGCGCCACGGAGGAGTCCACGGCTGCCACGTAGGTTTGCGTGTCTGAGGTGATGAGCGGAGGGACTGCGGCACAGAGCAGAGACAAACACCACTAGCTGTTACTGCAAACGTTGCCATAACTTTCTCAAGAGCCCCATGTTATGCTGAATTCACTTTTTCAATGTCTTTGTTCAAAGGGTGTTTTATTTCCTTCTCTGTGGTCGACTCTTCATTCCTCTGACAAACCTGTGAAAGGAGGAGGCTGAAAAAGGGGGAGCTGTAAACACGGGGCTAAACATGTTGTTTTCTGAGACGAGTAGACAATTTATCGTGCAAAGCTGTGATGCACAACTCAGGGATAAAAGCAAAGACCTGAAAATATAAAATCAAAATCGGCTACGCTTAAAAGCTAATAGTCAGCTAGCTTAGCATGAGCACTCTACCTTGTACTCTGAGTTTAGTCTTTCCCAGCGCCGTGCCTGCAGGGTTTTGAGCCACACATATGTACGTCCCAGAGTCCGGCACGGAGGCCTTGGAGATCTGCAGGCTTCCGTCAGGCAACACTGTGAAAACTCCTCCTGATAGCGAGAAGGGAATGAGTGCCAAAGGAGTGAGCGTTGCTTCGTTATCTACGGGCAGAGCCGGACTTCACTACCTGTGGCCGGGATGTTGATGCCCTCCTTCTGCCAGCTGATGGTAGGTCTGGGCGAGCCAGTGGCCCTGCAGGGCAAAGTGACGGGGTTATTGAGGATCACATCCAGGGCGGACGGATGAGTCTTGATCACTGGGAGCTCTGAGGGCAGTGGTGAGAAGAAACAAAACAGACAACAAAGCGTGTAAGGCAGACGACAGATACAGCAGCACAGCACAGACTCGAGCGAGGTTGGTGAAATTGTTACCTAATAAAAGAATAAAGTAGGAGTAAATGAACAAAATATTCAAATTGAGTTGTTGTTGTTGTGTTCTTACCTTGCACGGTGAGCTGCACGTGGCGGTGGGTGGAGCCTGCAGCGTTCCGGGCTGTGCACGAGTAGCGTCCTGTGTGACTGAGTTCCGCTGAGGAGATTTCTACAGCTCCTGTGCACACGTAAGCAGAAATTCATTAAACTAATTAGCCACGTCATGTTTGCATGATTTGACTGGAGTTGCTGTGGTGTGATTCCGACCTGCAGGCAGGACGCTGTAGCCCTGTCCCTCTGTGGGAAGCTTGGTGCCGTCCTTGCTCCAGTGGATCGTGGGTTCTGGCACGCCAGATGCAGTACAGGCGATGACCACCGGGGACAGTCTCGTCACAACTATCTCAGCGGGCTCATCCGCTATAGATGGAGGAACTGCAGGGGGGAGGTTTACAGTGTTGTACAAAGGAGAGAGGAATCAGGTCAGAGCATACAATCTCAGGATGAGCACTGCTTAAACTCACCGTGGACGGTGAGGTTGATGGATCTGGAGTCTTCCCCTGCCTCGTTGGACACAACGCACTCGTAGACTGCCGTGTCCTCCACGCTCGGCGCTATGACGACCAGGGAGCCTGACGAGAGCAATCTGGTTGAAAAACATCACATGCGAGAGTCAGTGGAGGAGATGAAGTGATGTGAGACCGATGAGAAATGTTACTTCATGGGAAGTCGCAAAGTACAAATACTTTGTTACTGCTTGCTCGATACTTTAGTGTTTATAAGTGTTTAAAAGGTACAAATTCTGTTAAACTTAATTCACCTATTGTTCTAGTGTTTGTCACTTGAAGTGGAGCTATTTCAACTATGCCGTCGTGGTGTTCAATATAAAAGTGGATCACATTTCAGAGGGAGATCATTAAAAGAAAAACTATAGTATTGAAAGGAACAAAGCTTTTTTTTTTTTTTCTTAAATGATGAACAAATGTATTGTTTAATTAATTGCAAGAGAAAAGTACATTTCAGGACCTGTCATTTCTCTACTTGAGTAAAATCGCTTGAATAAAAGTTAGAATCAGTACTTTTACTTCTCCCAAGTACAGAAATTGAACACTTTTGCCACCTCTGCCGATAGATCATCCAGAGAGGAGAGAAAAACTGGATCACCTGTACATATTCTGGTTCTGGTCCGTGTTGATGGCTCGACCGTTCTTCGCCCAGCTGACGGCGGGTCTGGGGATGCCGGTGGCCTCGCAGGACAAGGTGGTCTGAACGTTGACTGTGACGGTCACGTTGTCGCGGCCCTCAGCGATGGACGGAGGGACTGGGAGAGAAGAGCCAAGAACATCAGCAGTGTTAGTGGGTAGGGCAACAACAACAAACCCCCCCCCCCCCCGCAAACATATTTTGATATTGATACAATATTTGTTTTTTTTACAGGACCACCCACCATATACTTGCAGATCCACCCGTTTCTGCTGCGTCCCAGCCTGATTGGTGGCCATGCACAGGTATCGGCCGGTGTCGGTCACCTGAGTGGAGTGGATGTGCAATGAGCCATCCTCTGCAAATGTGTACCTGCACACACACACAGATTGGGTGAGGTGCCCCGCGTGTCGTCACCATGGAAATAGCGAAGACTTCTTATTCTATTATTTCTAAATGCATGTGTGACACTCGCGCTTACCTGGGGCTGTTTCCTGACAAGATGGCCCCGTGTTTCCTCCAGGTGACACGGGGCGGAGGAACTCCGCTGACGACGCACTCCAGCGCTGCCGGCTGGTTGATGTTTGCCGACACAGCCTGGGAGCCCTTCTCGATACTTGGCGCCACTGACAGAGTCCATGGAGAAGCACATGGTTATCAATCAGGAAGTCAAACACTGTTCTTGTGGATGCTGGTGATTGTCACGTGGGTAAAAGCTTCACGTGCAGACCATAAATACGTAAGAATGAAAATAAAAATGAAAGTGTATACTCGCCTCCACAATAAAAGTCATTTGGTTTTCCTATCCTGAGACCAGTTCTTGTTTATGTACAAGAATTTACATTGACCAGTCAAAAGCTTGGACACAGGCTATCAATTCAATGTCTTTTCTTTCATTCTCGTGACGACTGACATTGCAGTTCCTCACTGAAGGCATCAACACTACGCTGGGGCACACACGGAATGGTGTAAGAAACTTCAACATAGCCACCTTTCATAGAAAGCATATCTAGATCTAGATTTCCATTGGCCTGTTCAGCAGCACAGTAGGATTCTGAAACTTTCCAGTGGGCATGCAGAATGCACTGCCCAGGAATATCAAACACTTCCTCCAGAACACCAGACTAACCCTACGACGGCCTCACATGGAGATGTGATGTGAAACCTTACCGTTGACCGCCAGATTAAACTGCCGTGTGGTTTCGCCGGCCACATTGCTGGCCACGCAGGTGTACTGGGCTTTATCGTCCAGCTCGGCCAGGTTGATCTGTAGGTACCGCCCGCCGGAGAGGACACGCACCCGGGCTGTGGCCTGCACAATATGGAAGGGTCACGTGCACAGATGAGTAGAAGTAAATGGCATTGTGCGTACGTGTCGTTTCTTGGATCTTCTTTCTTTTTTAAATGGTGACCTGCAGCGGTTGACCGTCTTTGAGCCAGGTGAGGGTCGGGGGGGGCACGGCGTCGGACTTGCACTCCAGCGTCACCTGTCTGTTCAGCAGCACGGACACGTCCTGGGGCGTGCTCTCCCCCGCTATGTTGGGAGGAACTGATGCGCACAATCAGAAAAAGGTTAAATGTCTGACATCGGGAAAATGTTTTTGGAGTTCAAAATAAAATTGAAAGTTTCAAGCACGAGACTTCAGTCAGGTTTGTGGCACCTGTGGGTTACCCACCATGAACCCGAACCAGGAACCCCTTGTCATCGTCACCTGCTGGACTGTTGGCTAAGCAGCTGTATCTGCCCGTGTCCTCCAGCTGTCGACACAAAGTGCGGTTTAACGTGACCACAGCGCACCATTTGACCACCAGAGGGCGCTGTCAGGGCCAGCGAGGTCTTCTCTGGCCGAAACGCACTCAGAAAAGTTACTTTTTCCCCCCTATAAATATAACAATAAAATGATTCTCCATAGTCTGTTCCTTACTCATCATACAATATCCACGTGGCTCCACTGCTTCCAGTGTTGTATGCTATGTTTTTGAGTTTTCATCCAATCATATTTCAGCTAGCTTGTGCCGTCAGGTTGCGTGAAAACTGCCCGAGGCCTTCAGAATCAACGTTGCAGACTCCTGTCTGCCGGAAGTGAACGGACCACAGCTCACAACAGAATCACAACAGTGGTGGTAGCCAATCAGCTTTCGCCTTACGCTGAATTGTGATTGGATAAGCGCCGACGAGAGCCTGAAAGACTTAACCGAGCCCGGAGACACACAGTGTAATCAGTAAATACCGTGGTGCCGCCACGGGAGGGCCTAAATGCACGGCGGTGCCACTGCATCGGACCACATTTCTCAGCGACTTGCTTTCAAAAGCGGGGTTGAACCCGGCGGGTCGACTGACCTGCGCCGAGGCGACACGAAGCACCCCCCCTCCTCTCAGGAGCTGCAGGCTGTCGGTCTGCGGCAGCGGACGTCCGTCCTTCAGCCAAGTCAGCGAGGGTGTTGGTATTCCCGAGGCCTCGCAGTGGAGCTCCAGCACATTATTCACCACCACAGACACCTCCGCCGTACCACCGGAGCCTTCGATGTGCGGAGGGTCTTGGAAAGGGAAGCGCAGACACATGCTTGAGTATTTATTTATTTATTTATTTATTTACCTTTCACTGAAGTTCATACTTTTGCCACCTCTGCAACGTACACTCACAATCTCGTGGGAAGAAAGGAAGAACGGCGGCTGTGAGACGCTCACCCAACACTTTGAGGTTGAAGCGGCGGCTCGCTTGGCCCGCCGTGTTGTCGGCCACGCAGGTGTAGCGGCCCGTGTCGTTGGCCTGCGCCCGGGTGAACTGCAAGCTGCTGTTGAAGTTGCTGAGCCTGAGGTGCGGCTCCGGGGACAGAGCGTCCCCGTCCTTGAGCCAGGACAGGGTCGGCGTGGGCGTCCCGTCGGCCACACAGAGCAGGGAGGCGGAGTTCCCTCTGACCACGGTCACGTCCTCGGTGCTCCCTGCTCCGTCCAAACCGGGAGGCACTGCACAAGTCAAACACTGCTCTTGTGGATGCTGGTGATTGTCACGTGGGTAAAAGCTTCACGTGCAGACCATAAATACGTAAGAATGAAAATAAAAATGAAAGTGTATACTCGCCTCCACAATAAAAGTCATTTGGTTTTCCTATCCTGAGACCAGTTCTTGTTTATGTACAAGAATTTACATTGACCAGTCAAAAGCTTGGACACAGGCTATCAATTCAATGCCTTTTCTTTCATTCTCGTGACTACTGACATTGCAGTTCCTCACTGAAGGCATCAACACTACGCTGGGGCACACACAGAATGGTGTAAGAAACTTCAACATAGCCACCTTTCATAGAAAGCATATTTAGATGTAGATTTCCATTGGCCTGTTCAGCAGCACAGTAGGATTCTGAAACTTTCCAGTGGGCATGCAGAATGTACTGCCCAGGAATATCAAACACTTCCTCCAGAATCAGTGCCTCCCGGTTTCGGCTTCATTATCACCGCCGCGGCCGAAGCTTGAAGCTCGAAGGTCTTCACACTCACCGTGCACTTGGAGGCTGTAATGTCTGTTGTCCACTCCTGCCCGGTTGGAGGCGACGCAGGTGTAGGTGGCGCTGTCGGACACCTGGGCACGCGTTATCCTGCCATGAACAACACATTGGAACTGTGAACTCGAAATGGCAGGTTTATTTGTTAACGTGTTTTTTTTATTTATTGAAATAAGAATAAATCAAGAGATACACCAGACAGAAAGATGCGTTGGGAACCGTTCAGTCCACTGACCTACCGGAGCACCTGTCCAGCAGAGAGAAGCCGTGTGTGGGAGGACACGGACAGAGGGAGGCCGTTTCTCAGCCAGTTGAGCTGCGGGGGGGGGGAGCCGGCGGCGACGCACTCGATGTTGACTGAACTGTCCAGAACGGTGGTCAGCTGCTCCGCCGCCTCGCTGTTGCCGTCGATCGCGGGAGGCACTGAGAAAGCGACAGGGCGACAGATTAAAAAAAAAATCAAACAAAACAAAATGACTTCCTCGAGCCGTGTCATGATCAAACTCACCGTACACGTTGAGATTAAATATCCTGTCCTCTTCTCCAGCAGGGTTGCTGGCCACGCAGGTGTACTTGCCGCTGTCAGAGGTTTGAGCTCCATTTAAAGTCAGCGTGCCGCCGTCTGGACTGATGCTGAACGCAGCAGCAGAATCACGTCAGTTACCGTCATGACCGTCAAATAAAATGGACTCAGAGTTCTTAGGGCTCCTCTATTTCCTTCTTCACCGCGACCAAAACTACCTGAGGTCCGTGCTGAGGGTATCATTGATGGCCTCGCCGTCCTTCAGCCACTGGATGGTCGGGGTCGGGGCACCGCGGGCTTGACAGACCAGCTGGATGCTTTCATTCAGGAGGACTCCCACCTCGCTGGGAAGCTCTGAGCCAGAGATACTGGGAGGGACTAGGAGAGGAAAGATCCAGTGTGGAACATTTGGCTTGATTTATGATTTTTATATTGGTAAAAACTCAACATACTGCCCATATATGCATTAATAAAGCTGTATCATCGCAGTGCGACGACTGGGCCTGGGGCGACTGTAGCTCAGGAGGTCCATTATCCATTATTATTATTATTAGTGCAATAAAAGTTTTAGTTTCCCTATCCTGACAACGGTTCCCATATCCATAAAAGACTAAACACAGATCAAGCGTCTGGCTCCCAGCTAGCTGCCGGCTCGTCCCTGACGGAGGCGTTGCTAGCATACTCACCTTGCACGGTGAGGTGGTAGCTCTTGCGGGCCTTGCCCTCCACGTTGGAGGCCACGCACGCATAAGTGCCGCTGTCGGAGAGCTGCGAGCGAGCAATCTGCAGTTTGCTGCCTCCCGAGAAGATGTGCATCTCCAGAGACTCTGAGTTCTCTAAAGAAATTTTAAAAAAAAGAAGCTTTATAATTAGGCTATTAAAAAAAAAAAAGAGAAAAAAGAAAGTTCCTTTATTATCAAAATAGCTTTGAAATCGATGAACTGAGGGGGCCACCTATGGGTCTTCCGTTCTTCAACCAAGCCAGACTGGGAGGAGGGATTCCAGTGGCGTCACACGCAAAGGTGACTGGGTTGCTGATGGTTTCCACAACGCTCTCCTCTGCTGGGCCATCGATGCTGGGAGGCACTGAGAGGAAAGTCCAAAGAGATCCACTGATTCCAACTGTTGCGTAACAACATGATATTTTTAGTTGAGGTTCTGACAAAGAAAAGAGTTTTGTACCATAGACGTTTAAGTGGAAGTTTTTGTCCACTTGTCCAGCGACATTGGTGGCCTTGCAAACATACTGTCCAGTATCAGACACCTGAAACAAAGACGGAACAGAGACAGAAATTGAAAATACGTTGAGCATTCCAGTCACCTGGCGCTGCTGCATTGACACCACACACTGGCCATGACAACGCATATAGTTTTCTGCACGCCGCCTACCTGCCAGCGGACACTCTGCGACTTCATAACCTCATTTTGTGTGATCAGCAGAAGGCTGAGGAAGGCCCTCGGCCTCATGAACGCAGAGGTAAACCCCCACGGCTCCAAGGAGACGCTTCAACCTCTCACCTCCGATTCCCTGATCTGCAGCATCCGTCCTTCCGCCAGGATGCGCAGATTGGCCGACTCTGCCACCATCCGGCCATTCTTGTACCAGGTGATGGTCGGCGGCGGCACGGCGTTGGACTCGCACTCCAGAGTGAGGGATTTCCCCATGAGGACGTTCACCACCAGGGGGGAGTCGCCGCTGCTGTCCCTGATACTCGGAGGGACTGGAAGAAACGACGTCATCTCAGCGTGAGTTTAACCAGCCGCGTCTTCACTTGTCTGTCACGTGTGAGCGCCGACTCACTGAAAACTGTGAGGTGGGTGTGCTTGTGCGCCTCCCCCGCTGCGTTCATGGCCACACAGCTGTACTTTCCGCCGTCAGACACTTTGGCCTTCAGAATCTGAAGGGTTCGGCCGCCTGAAAGCCAGAAAAGCAGGAGCACGTACGGAAATTCAAAAAAGTGTGGCACTTTTTGGGCTATTGCGTGTATCCGAGTCCCTCAGTACCTGGCATGACCAGTGCATTGGCATTTGCCTGAATGGGGCCCCTTTCCTTCAGCCAGCTGAGGGTGGGAGGGGGGAAACCGCTGGCTTCACAAGAGAGAGACACAAAGTTGTTGACCACCACAGTCAGCGTCTCAGGGTTCGGCCCGATGATGGTGGGAGGCACTAATGAAGGGAAAAAAGACGCAAGCATTTAAAGTCCCGGCGGGTAAAATATGTTAAAAAAAATATGCACATTGTTTCGTTATATAAAGTAACTTAGTGACTCGGAGTGAAATTATTGGCAAGGCACAAAAAAAGCTGAAACGCACCGTGAACGTTGAGGTTGAAGGGTTTTTCTGCGCTCCCGGCCACATTGTCAGCCACACACACGTAGCGACCTGTGTCAGACACCTGCGCAGTCAGCACCTGTGGGTTATGGAGGATGTTAAAACAGCAACAACAAAAATGACACATATATGAATAAATATTATCATTAAACTCTTGGCAGCAAATAAATAAATATTAGCACATCAGTAGATTGTATGTATATATATATATATTTTTTTTTAATGTGACGGATTGGAGCAGTGAGTCCCTACCACTGAAACAAGTACAAGTGCACTAGAGACAAAATGTCTCGAGTGCACTCTCGGGTATCAAATTACACGTAGCTTTCTTCCACTACGGTTTACCAAACCTTGGCTTGCAAGACATGAGGTCGGCAAACATTTGGAGTACTTGTGTGCTCTGATACCTGAAGAGCTCTGCCATTGGACAGAATTCTGTGCAGTCCATCGGAGCCGAGCGGCTGGCCGTCCTTGAACCAGGTGATTTTGGGGGCGGGGTTCCCGTCCACGTGGCACTCAAGCTGGGTGGTTTTGTTGACGGAAACTGTGACCTCATCAGGGAAATCGCCGTCTGCTCCTCGGATGATGGGGGGCACTGTTGCAAAACAGAAAGGTAACTCAAGAGAAAAAGGTACAATTATGAAATATCTAAACGTCTCACGATGCTGCTCTGACTCACACAGAACTCTGACATCATACTGAATGGAATCCTCCCCTGCTTCGTTGACAGCCACACACGTGTACCTGCCCGAGTCTTCAGCCTGAGCTCTGGGGATCTGCAGCACTCTGCCACCTGGGCAGGATAAAAGCAGGTGTTCACTTTCAATCGATTTTTTTTCATTCTTTTCGTGCATGGTTTCCTTGTTGGCATCACCTGGCAGGACGAGAACTCTGTCACTGGAGGTCAGCAGCTGTCCGTCTTTGTACCAGGTGAGCATGGGAGGAGGAACGGCGTTGGTCTCGCAGTACAGCGAGATCGGGTTGTTGATGATCACGTCTCGAAGGTCAGCGCCGAAGCCCGGCAAGGTCGCGGCGTCGGCGTCTTCGCCAGGCTTGTTGAAAAGAGGCGGGACTGAGTAGCGGGGGGAAGAAAGAGGACGTTTCAGCATCCAGCTCAGGTCGGGTTTTGGAGTATTTTGGTCATCCAATGAGAAAAAAGCCTCAGTTGATGCATCAGCGTCAGTCAACCCAGATCACCTTGTATATTTACATCAAAGTCCTTCTCGTCTTCTCCGGCCACATTGGTCGCTACGCAGGTGTAGCGGCCCGTGTCCGACACCTGGGCGTGCCTGATCTGGACAATTCGCCCGTTGGCTGTGACCGAAACGTGGTCATCGGAGTGCAGGATCTGAAAAACAGTTCCAATTTACCAATCAATCGCCTGGTTTATGCTGACGATTTGGTTATATTGTCGCCCTCTAGTGTTGGTATGCAGCAATTGCTCCCTATCGGTTGCTGTCACGGTACGCAGTTTGATATTTTGTTGAATTGAAAAAAAAGAGGATGAGAAGTGTAACTTTCCTACCTGCTCGCAGAACAGGCGCTCAGAGTTGCAAATAAATTCAAATATCTTGGAGATGATTTATGTGACGACGTATAATGACGTTACAAACTCTACGCACAAGCCAACGTGCTTGACACGAAAACATTTCATTAGCGTAGCGATGATGTCAAGGTTGCTGTTTAGCTCCTACTGTACTGAAGTAGTGGTCACACCTCTGGGAGCACTGGAATAGATGCCTGCATGTCTTCTACGTGTACTTGTTGTTATGTACGTTTGTGTATTTTGAACTTGTTTCTTTTTTTTAATATGCACCTGAGAAATTCCCTGCTTCCTGATTCCATCTTAACAAGGGCATCTGATGACAGTCCTACCTGGCCGTCCTTGTACCACTGCAGTGCTGGCGTAGGAAAGGCCTGCGCGACACACTCCAGGGTCAGGGTGTTGTTGACTCGAATCTTCACCTCTTTAGGGGCCAGTCCTTCCCCTGGGACGTCGTTCTTGTTGATCTGAGGGGGAACTGCAGCCGAGACGCGTTTTCAGATTCACCCTGGCGGTAGAAGCTGGAGTCTGTTTGCAGGTCACTGAAGGTGCAGGATTCTTACCATGAACTTTGACCTCATAGTGCTTCAGTGTCTCTCCAGCCTCATTGGTGGCCACACAGGTATATCTCCCGGCATCCTCCTCCTGAGCGTTGAGAATCTGAAGGGTGCGACCGCCTGTGCAAAAAAGGGACAGCAATATTTACATATTTATATATATATATATATATATATATATACACAGTATATATACAGTATATATAGAAATATAGCGAGGGTGACAGCACGTTTCGTAATGAGGTTGACTGCCCGCCTCTTCAAATAAACCAATGAAGAAGAAGGTGGACGAGTGTGCGCAGGCCACCGTAGTTCACTGGCGAGCTCAGGAGGAGGGGGGAGCGTGAAAAGACGCAGCCGCCTAACCACCTGATGTCGCTGTTTCTTTCTTTTCTTTCTCAACATTTTACACACTGGAGCACTGAGAGGACGTAATGACGGCAGACCTGGGAGGACGCGGACGTTGCGACTCGACTCAAAGGGAGTGCCGTCTTTCAGCCAGGTGATTAGGGCGGGGGGGTAGGACTGGACCTCGCACAGCAGAGAGGTGGGACTGCTGAGGGTGACCGTCACCTCCTCAGCAGAACCGTCGGGGCCCGATGCAGCAATAGTGGGAGACACTGGGGGGAGGGGGGAGGGGGGGGGGAGAGAAAAAAGTGTAAATCTTCAACATTCGTCTAAATTTAACTCGTGTCTTTATTCAGGTTTGACATTTATCTTTGAGTTGACCAGGCGGCTTGCTGCGTTCGTACCCAGGACGTTGAGGTTGAAGTGGCGACTGCGGTCGCCTGCACTGTTGGACGCCAGGCAGCTGTACCTGCCAGTGTCTGCAACCTGGGCGCCGGTGATTTGGAGGAAACGGCCGTGAGATAACACTTGGTGGCGCCGGTCAGCCATCAGCAGCTGTCCATCCTTCTGCCATTTGATGTCGGGCACTGGGTTCCCTGGGGGATCATAAACCGGGTTTAATGAAGTGGAAGTTTGGAAGAAACGTGCGATTTAAATGTCAACCAGGACGTGTAGCTGTGCAGACCTTTACCTGACACCTCACAGGTGAGTGTAATGTTGTGTTTCTCCTTGACCTTGGTGTCCAGGAGTGTCCCCTCATGTTGGATGCTTGGTGGGACTGTGGAATTACAGGTAGTTTGTTAATAAGCACTACATTTCTTTCACGCATCTTTAACAGCTTCGAGCCGTTGAACAACACAAATGTGCAAAGAGATAAATGGAAAAAGTTTACCGAGGATCTCGAGGTCAAAGTTCTTTCTTTCCTCCCCGGCAGCGTTTGACACAATGCATGTGTATCTCCCAGCATCCTCCACTGCAGCGTGCATCAGGCGGAGGCTGCGACCACCTGTGGAGTTAATTGTTAGCATTTATCTTCCGTCATTATGGAATGTTGCCCATTGTGCAGAAGGGAAACCTGCCTCGACTTGGGGAAAGTGTGAAGAATGATCAAAGCTGCTGCAACGAATGGGGCCAATTACAATTAACTGGAATTTAAACTTTAATGCCCGCGGCTGTGAAAACATTTGTCTTTAAAATGACTTATGGTGTCATCTTTTTTATTAGATTTTTCTTCCATAAAACGTTGTACGATGAAAAAAAAAAAAAAAAAAAAAAAAAACCTGCGTTGTGCATGAAAACCGCAGCTCCTTGTTTATGTAAGTATATTTTTCTTTTATTCGTTTTATTCAAGTGGTTGCCAAAGAGTTCTCATTATCCTGAGGTCATGTTCCAAAACACACAACCGTCCGCCTTGGCGCAGAGCGCCGTCGCAGTCTGCAGTTTAGGAAGCGTTTGGTGCTTCAGCAGAGGGGCTGTGGTTTCATTTCAAGGCAACCAATACGTCTTCATAAACGTCTTGAGAGGCATGATTGCTCCTGATGGGTCTTCTTTCATAAACCTCCGTCTATTTGCTTTGGCCTCAGTGACACAGATCCGACTACAATGAAGTAGCCGAGATGCCCTGCAGCTGCTCGGCCTTCGTGAAGCTCCTCTAGGAAGCAAAACGTTTTGTGCCCCGCTTAGGAAGAGTCAATGTTCAGATTTCTCGACTGTTTGCATTTCCTCGGCGAGATCGCTCAGCAACGTTTTGGATACAGTGCTAAAGATTTGGACACATCATGCATTATGTGCTGCACTGTGCTGCGCTGACAATCGGCCTGAAATCTCGGAGTGCAGTTGATTTTAGTTCGGTCACCCACATTGACCCCACATGCTGCACGTGCAATGTTCCCAGCTCGGAATGGGATGCTTCAGCGAGAGGACATTCCTCACTACTGGCCCAGTGCGAGAGCACAAGGACTGCAAGAATTCAGCTTTTGTATTCTGCTTTGTTAACAACAAACAAGAAAACACCTTGCATTGGTTTTGTGTGTCTCTGATGCAGCCGTACCTCTGGACTCACACACACACACACACACACACACACACACACACACACACACAAAACAAAACATCTCTGGCTACTTTTTAATGCCAATAACTTGGCGTATCTTTTGAAAGCCGTACAAAGTCAAACACCAACTCACCGGAGAGGACGCGCACTGAGCTGGAGGCTTGAACCGGACGGGCGTCTTTCAGCCAGGTGATGGCAGGCAGAGGGATGCCAGAGGCCTCGCAGCTCAGGGCAACTGGGTTCTTCACGACAACGCTCACGTTCTCTGGTAGGTTCGCTTGACCGATGATGCTGGGCGGGACTGGGGGGGGAGGCCATGCAAGAGAAAAGATGGAAAGAAGAGTTCAATGGAGCAAGAGTTGAAGATGTTTAAGGAAGCCCGCCTGACAGAATATACATATATATACTGTATGTGTATATATATATGTATATATATACATACGTTCCTCCTACCGTAAACGCTGATGTCGTGCTTGCTGTCCGCCTGGCCGGCGGCGTTGACAGCGACGCACGTGTAGCGCCCCGTGTCGGACACCTTGGCGTCTTTGATCTGCAGCAGCCTCCCCTCGTTCAGGACCTTGGCCCCCTGCTGGCCGGTGACGGGCCGCCCGTCCTTCAGCCATGTGACGGCAGGCCGGGGGACGCCCTCGGCGGCGCACTGGAGGGTGACGTCGCCCCCTTTGGTCACGACGACGTCGTCGCCGCCGCCGCCGCCCTCGCTGTGTTTGATGGAAGGACGGACTGGAGTGAGAGAAGCAAGTGAGTTGCAGCGGATGCTACCTTAAGAGGACGTGAAAGCACATGTTCTAATCTTTCATCTGAGAATGGAGTGAAATTCTTTCGCTGTTTCTCAGCGGCTTGAATCGATATGACTTTTGTTCACTTTAAACCAGCGCTTCTCAACTGGTGGGTCGTGACCCTAAAGTGGGTCGCGGAGCTGTTTTGATTGTGTCGGGGCTTCGTGGGCAGTTTTCCTGTTTTTAATTTAAAAAAAAATAAAAAAAAAAGATTTTAAAATATATATATTTATAGAGAAACTGTTCAATTCAATAATTGACCTCCTAGACATGATGAAAGTGCGCTGTGCGTGTTTGGATTTTTGTGGAATAAATTTGAGCGCTGTGTAATAACTTTGGGTTGCAACTCCATGATAAGGAAACCAATGTAGGTCCTGAGACTCCACCAGTTGAGAAGTGCTGGCCCTAAACCACCAACTGTTCCTTCCAAATCTTTTTGAAATCAAAAAAGAAGTGAAGAAGTGAAAAAGTCTTTGCTTTCTGACAGTGTCAAGCTTCTGATATCAATTAAAGAAGAGCAGGATGAGACCAGCCACAGAGGCGCTCATGTACCATAAACCTGCAGGTTGTACTCCTTCGAGACGTCTCCCGACGCACTGGAGGCGGTGCAGGTGTAGGAGGCGGCGTCGCTCCTGTCAGCGCTGGAGATCTGCAGCTGGCGGCCTCCAGACAGAACCCTCACTCGCTGGTCCGCCTTCAGCTCGGAGCCTGAAAGACGTTAATTAAAGGGTCGGCTGTGATCTTCCAGGAGGTCTGCACACAGCTATTCTCTCTGGTGACACTTGCCGTCCTTCCTCCAGGTGAGGCTAGGGGGCGGTATCCCGCTGGACTCGCACACCAGAGTGATGGGACTCCCCTCGATCACCGTCCGGGGAGACACCTCCTCGGAGCCTCGGATACTGGGAGAAACTGGAATAGCGGCAGGGCGTTGACAGGAGGAGCTCACATCACATGACAGTGCGGTGCTTTTGTATTCTGCTGATTTTGCTGATAAAAATTGAAACAGTTGCATAAAAAAAAGAATATCCAAAGCAAAAGTGTGTCAGAAAAAAACTGAATTAGAATTGATTGAATCAATTAGTTAGTCTCTGCTTTTTTTTTTTTTGTTTGAATGTGACAACATGGTGCTCCAGCAGACTGCACCGTTAAGAGTTGAAGAAAGATGAAGAGTCAGACTTTTGGTTGATCTATGAGATTGAAAATGGACGTTCAACTCACCCCAGACGTTGAGGTTGTAGTTCTTTTCCGTCTTGCCAGCAACATTGGTAGCTTGACAGGAGTATCTGCCGGAATCCTGCACCTGGGCACTGTTGACCTAACGATCAGAGAAACCCCGCCCAGATCACCAGTCACGTCTGAACTGAACGGACGAGTCCTCTTGAACAGATCTACACCTAGAGCTAAAGCTAAAGCTAAAAGCTAAAAGCTAAAAGCGTGTCTAAGAGGCGTGACTTGGCCGACCTTGAGCACGCTGCCGTCTGCCGACACCGTCAGCCCAGGCTTCCTGAAGAGAGGGCGGCCATCTTTGCGCCAGGCGAGGGTGGGCGGAGGGATGGCGTCACTCTGGCAGTGCAGCTCCACCTGGTGGCCGAGCATCGCTGTGGCGTTCACTTCCTCGCCCTTGATGTTTGGTGGCACTGTGGTAGACATGAGGACATTTTTCATCTCCTGATTATAGGTCAAAAATTGTTGATGATGATTTAATTGTTGCCATCATTATGATTGAAGGATTCGCAACTTTGTTCCAAAGCAAAGCAGTCAGTAGAACAAGTAGTGGTAGTACTAGTAATACTAGTCGCAGTAGTAACATCCCACTTGCAGTAATACAAGTGAAGCTAAGGACATAAATATCAGCTGATAAAGAAAACCCTTTGCATTATTCATTGGTGGTAAGTGGTGGTCAGCGACACGTAAAGCCGCATCATTTTTTTAATTTAGATATAAACACGTGTGTGAATGTAAATGATCACCGTGATGGGAGACAAGCTCAGCCTCAGGGTGGACCCATGGGGATTTCACTCACCGTAAACCCTGAGGTCGTACTCCCTCTGCTGTTCACCTCCGGCATTGACGGCCACACAAGTGTACCTGCCGGTGTCGCTGACCAGAGCGCTGCTGAAGGACAGCACCCTGCCGCCAGACAGCACCTGGGACACAAACACAGCAAAGGCGTGTCAACAGAGAACGTTTTCACACAGTTGTTCATCATGCAGGTGCTTATGCATTCTGCTAAAGACGTGAATGCACAGTGGGGCCACAACATGAAAGTTCAACAAAGTCGTGAACAGTGAACCTTTTCAGTTGGAGCCTTTTGATTTCAATTTTAACAGCAACCTTTTTTCTTTTTTTTTATGAAATAACAATAAACCAATTAAGTCACGATCATAATCATGAATACACATCGCGTTCTGGGATTTGGTTGGGATTTAGTATTCGCGGTACATGTGCTGTACAATAGTGGCGGGCCAATTTTAATCACAATGCAGGCCAAATTCTGACACCTATGCAATAAATGAAAAAGAAGAAAGAAACTAAGTAGAGAATGACAGGAAAATATAATAAATCCCACAGGAGTGACGTTTGACTCTAAATGCAACCTCAACTTCTAGAAAAAGACAATTTACCTGCAAACCATGTGACACACTGGCAACGGGGCTGCCGTCCTTGAGCCAGGTGAGGCTCGGCTGGGGAACGCCGGTGGCTTTGCACTCCAGTCTGGCAGCTTCATTCACCACCACCGTCGCCGTGCCGCCTCGGCTCGCGATGGCCGGAGGCACTGCAGCACAAACCCACGAATGGAACGGTGACCCAGGGTCATCCCTCACTCGCCTGGGGCGGTCAGGCAAGTCGCTGCTGGCGATATGGAGCCGCCCGGAGACGACAGAGAGCCCGGAGGAGGAGGAGGAGGAGGGGGAGGAGGAGGAGGGGGAGGAGGAGGAGGAGGAGGGGGAGGGGGAGGAAGAGGAGGAGGGGGAGGAGGAGGAGGAGGAGCAGGGGGAGGGGGAGGGGGAGGAGTCTCACCGTGAACCTGCAGGCTGACGGATGTTTCGGCCGCTCCTGCCACGTTGACCGCGACGCACTTGTACGTGCCGGCGTCAGACGGCTGAGCGCGTTCCATGGCCAGCACCTGGCCCCGCTTCAGCAGGGTCAGCCCTGCCGCACTGGTCAGCGGACGGCCGTCTTTGTACCAAGTGATGACTGGGACAAAAAGGAGAGGAAATGGGGGAAAATGAGTGGATGATAGGGTGAGGGTGAGGGTTAGAGACCCCCTCCCTCAGAATAATAATTACAGGTTTCATGCAACGAGCGCTTTAGTTATGCTGCAAAAAATAACTTTGGTTTCCATTTACTAATAAGAAAGTTCAATTCTGTGTCGTTGGGGTTGTTGTTTTTTTTCCCTACTATTCTACTATTATTTGTTTAATCTTTTAGTGTATATTGAATGTTATCTGTGTGTGCACAGCCAGTAAATAATACATTTCTCAACTGAGGACCAAAAAGTATTTATATGAATACTGAAATATCCAGGATATTGAATTGTTTAAAGACAACTGTCTTTAGAGGGCATGAAGAACAGGAAGCAGCAGTGCGGTCAGAGAAGTACACAACAAAGGCAGTGAGCCACGGTGACACCCACCAGGCAGGGGGCTGCCAGTGGCTTTACACTCCAGCTCAGTGGGGAAGCCGGACAGGACAGTCTGGTTGACGACGTCTCCGGAGTGAGCGACGCTGGGTGGCTCTGAGGGTTTAGGAAGAGAATCTCATCAAGTCATGAGAGTCTTTAACTCTGACACACAAAACACACAGGAGAAATAACAAGTGTGTTTGAATTACCGTGAACACTGAGCCGTATGTGCTGCTGGACTTCACCAGCAGCGTTAGTGGCCAGGCAGGTGTATTTCCCAGAATCCTCTAGTTTTGCCCGCGTCACCTGAAGCGTTCTGCCTGCAGACTCCAGCTGTGGCGAGTACGTGGAACAGCAAAGAGGCTTTTATCCACAGTTGTGTCATTTGGACTTTCAAAAGGCCAAAAGATAGCAATTATTTCACCTAATTAAAGTTCATTTTTAACCAAGGAGCTGACTGTACATGGGAACGCTGACACAGTTGGGGCAGAACTGTCTAAAATGTTTGAGGAAACCTTAAAAAAAAAAAATCTGAATTTTAAAAACATTTCTTTCTGTAGCAGTGTTTTTGTTCAGTGCAGATCCACAGTGCTGCTCAGGCAAAAACTAGAACATATATGGTATACATGGTTTCTTCATCTAATATGCATGTAAGTGATAAAATGCTCAAACAGTGGTTTTTTAATTTCTCAGCCTTTCCGCTTCATGAGAATGAAGGTATCAGCTGATAAGAACAAATATGCCCTGCATGAAAGCACACAAAATGTCCCCTTACGTGCTGTTTGCTGCAGTAATATGAACAATCCTGGCTCTAACAGGCCTGCAGATGGGTGAGTCGCCACAAAAATAACTAAAGGTATTGGCGAGTGAATCAAGGATCCCACCTGGAGGTGGCCGTGCGTGGCGTCGACGGGTCGGCCGTCCTTCAGCCAGGTGAGGCTGGGAGGAGGGACGCCGCTGGAGACGCACTCCAGGCTGACGGGCTGGTTGAGGACAACCGAGCGCTCAGCAGCTCCGGTGGTGCGAATGGACGGAGGGACTGGAAAGAGGATTGAAAGGATGCACCGTTCAGCATAAAGGCTTTGGGAAAAGTCTCCAAGTCAGGGAGCTGTATCCACCCCACAGGTGAGCCTCCCAGTGGCTTGCGTTAAAAATCGTAGAAATGCGTTAAGGAAAAAAAAAAGAAGATTGTTTTCTAATGGGGGGGGGGGGGCAACTTAATGTTTTACCGTGGACGACCACGTTGAAGTCCCTCTCGTGGTCTCCTGCCTCGTTAGAGGCCACGCACTGGAAGCGGGCCGTGTCGGAGACCTGAGCGCGAGAAACAATCAGCCGCCGACTGTTGGCTGACACCCGCAGCCCCTCCCCCTGCCGGACCGCTTTGCCATCTTTATACCACCTATACGGACACAAAAAAAAAGAGAAAAGAAAATGTTTTGCAGTCAGAGCGCATGCTATACTGCATGCTTTCCTCTGTGCACTGGGGTGGAGATCTTACGTGATGACAGGTGCAGGTGTTCCAGTGGCCTGACACTCCAGCTCCAGGGGGCTGTTGATGATGACCGTGTTGTCCGTCACCTCGTCCGCTCCGTCAATGAAAGGAGGGACTGCGGGAGGGGGGGAGTCCGGGTGGAGATTTGGGGGGGGTGGAAAAAAAAACAACGCATTCATGTGAAGTTGCACCGTCTTCTTCAAGCTAAGAGCAGATTCTCTCCAACATCTGATTGGAGTTCACTGAACTACGTCATTGGGGAATCTACGTTGTTTCAATACATGTCTGTGTGCAAATACGGCACGTCAGTGCTTTAATCAGCGCTGGGAAGGTCTGTAGAATGGCTCCAGGACTGAAGTGACCTCGTTGTTGTGTCATCTGTAAAGACTTCTGAGCGAGGCCTCAGTCAGACGACAGGTGTCAGTTTCTCACGAGGAACGTAGACACGCTCTATATAGACAGGGTTCACAGCATAGAAAGGGAGCCGGGGCACAGTTGTCGTGGCCGAGTGGTTAAGGCGATGGACTAGAAATCCATTGGGGTCTCCCCGCGCAGGTTCGAATCCTGCCGACAACGGAGGCTTCTTTTTTTTCAGCTGCCGTGCACGCTGAGTACATTGTTGCCCATAAAGCTGAAATACTGAAAAACTGATTTTTGAATGCAAAGTGAAACATTTTCAAGCACACAAAGAAGAAAACCTGCACATTCTTAATGGGGAAAAAAAAAAAATAATAATCAAATGTTCAACTCTTGATCACATGAAAAAATTGATTATTTCATGATTAAGCTGAGGGCAAAAATGAAATATACTGCACTAAAAGGGGCAGGTTAAGTTTTTTTTTCCTTTCAGACATCTGTTAGTTTCCCACGAGGAACGTTTACATGCAACATAGACACAGTTCACAGCATAGAAAGGGAACAGGGGCACAGTTGTCGTGGCCGAGTGGTTAAGGCGATGGACTAGAAATCCATTGGGGTCTCCCCGCGCAGGTTCGAATCCTGCCGACAACGACCGCTTCTTTTTCAGCTGTCTGTCTGTCTGTGGCTGTTGGACCAGGTGACTTTATAATTACTGTGCATTGTTGCCCATCAAGCCGATTAGCGGTACCCATAACCCATGTGAGGAGAGCGTGCAGTGTGCGTTGCACGTTTTTGTGTGTGTCATTACCTAAAACCCTGACGTCGTATTTGACCTCCCTCTCGCCGGCGATGCTCGTGGCCACGCAGACGTAGCGGCCCGAGTCCGACGCGGCGGCGGAGAGGATTTCGATCTTGCTGCCCTGCTCGAGCACGCGAACGCTCTCGCCGTCGCGCACAGGAACTCCGTCCTTCAGCCAGGTGAGGGAGGGAGGAGGGTGACCCCGGGCCTCACACTCCAGGGTGAGAGGCTTGCTGAGGACCACTTTCCTCTCGTTGGGCCCGTCATCGCCCCCTGCAATGGTCGGAGGCACTGCACCCCAAAGTAGATAAAGTGAGCGTTTTCGAAAAAAAAAAAAAAAAGGTTAGAACATATGAATGGAAAAAAGCAGCAGCAGAAATTTAGAGTCTCACAAGAATCTCATTACAAATGCAATATATGTTTTAGGTCACAAAATCAAATAAAATTCCCTTTAAAACTATTTTAATTGGTTTCTAACAATGTGTGTCTGCAGTCTGTCAATGAGCCCCTCAGAAATAAAAAAAGTCAAGTGGAAATCATCCCTTTGTGATGTCACAGAGGGCACTGATACTGCTCTTAGGTTCGGGACCACAATAAGTCACTTAAAGCAGGCAGCTGCAAACATAGAGCTAAATGCTGCTGTCTGTCAAACTACAGATGTGGGTTTTTTGTAACCAGAAAAGTGCTTTTGACACGTGGGGGGGGGGGGGGGACGAAGAAAGAAGACAGTGTGACGACGCTCTTACAGTAGACGTCCAGTTTGTAGCTCTTCTCAGCGCTGCCCGCCACACTCGTCACCCTGCAGGTGTAGTGGCCGCCGTCTGAGGCCTGCACCCTGGGGATCCTCAGGTAGTGTCCCCGCTCCACGTACTGGGTGTGCCGGCTGGACAGGATGGGCTCCCCGTCGCGGTACCAGGTGATGGTGGGGAGCGGCACTCCGCGCCTCTCGCACTCCAGAGTGACCACCGTGTCCAGCAGGGCCGTGGTCTCCGTGGTCACGTTGCCGCCCTTGATGGACGGTGGAACTGGAGGGAGGAACATTGGAACATTAATATTCAAATGGAATGTTTTCCTGTTTTTCACAACACAAAATTCTTTTCAAAATGGGATCCTCACCGTAGACGCTGAGGTTGAAGTCCTTGGATTGCTTGCCGGCCGTGTTCATGACGGTGCACTGGTAGTGAGCTTTATCTCCCAAACGAGCACTTTTTATCTTCAACACCTGACCCCTGTCTGTCACCTCCAGGTTGGGGTCCCCAAGAAACACAAGCCTAGAAATCAAACAAACAAACATTTTCTTTTTTTAAGACATCAGTTTCTCACCAAGAACGTAGACGTTCCCCATGAATCTAGCAAACGGTTCACAGCATAGAAAGAGAGCAGGGGCACAGTTGTCGTGGCCGAGTGGTTAAGGCGATGGACTAGAAATCCATTGGGGTCTCCCCGCGCAGGTTCGAATCCTGCCGACAACGACGGCTTCTTTTTCAGCTGCTGAGTGGCTGCGTGTCTGTCTGTAGCTGTCGGGCCAGTGGACTATATACATACTGTGCATTGTTGCCCATTAAGCTGAAATACCCCATTGTAATGAGTTGATTCCAACTTGATGAGCAACAACAGTGCAGACCAGAAGGCTTCCACAGTTCTGAAATCAACTTTGCTGTGAACTGAAAAACAGCTTTTTGAATGCAAAGTGAAACATTTTCAAGCACACAAAGAAGAAAAGCTGCACATTGTTAATAGAAAGAGGTAAAAATCAAATGTTAAACACTTGATCACATGAAGAAATTGATTATTTCATGATTAAGCTGAGGGCAAAAATGAAATATACTGCACTAAAAGGGGCAGGTTAAGACTCAGTTCACAGCATAGAAAGGGAACAGGGGCACAGTTGTCGTGGCCGAGTGGTTAAGGCGATGGACTAGAAATCCATTGGGGTCTCCCCGCGCAGGTTCGAATCCTGCCGACAACGGAGGCTTCTTTTTCAGCTGCCTGGCTGTGTCTGTCTGTCTGCCGCTGTTGGACCAGGTGACTTGACAAGCTCATTGTTGCCCATTGAGCTGAGATAGCTTTGTTGTGAGGCAAAGATCTTTGTTAGTTTTGTTTATTCACATTCAAACTCACCAGTCATCCTGTTTCAGCAGGAGCAGTGATGGTATCATGTGTCCCAGCAGCCCAAGTGGAATGAATTCATGCATAAAATGTGTTTGTTTGGCAGCAACAGAAAACAGGTCAAACTGATCTTATTCCAACTTTATGAGCGTAAAGTGTACAGACCTTCACCTTTGCACCACAAGTCTTCTACAGTTCTTTGTCGTAAGCGGAAAAGAGCCTTTTAAATGTCACCTACAACCCTGCACTCAAAGACTAGGATGACCTGGGTGGCTAATTAACACACAGTGATGTTTCAAGGCACTTACTTCCTGTCTTTGTACCACTGAATGATGGGGAAGGGCACTCCTTCTACCCTGCACTCCAGGCTGATCTCCTGTGTGACCGTGGTTGAAATGTCCTGGACGGAGCTGGAGCCTGCAATGGTTGGAGGAACTGCAGCGCGCAGTGAGAGAATAATCATAATATGAGACAAACTGGGTGTATGAACAAAGTCAGGGGTCATTTTACAATTCTGTTAAGAGCGAAATGAATCGCTTTGCACGTGGCTCCACCAAACGTTGACTTCCGTTGACTTCCTGAACTCACCCAACACATCCAGGAAGAAGTCCTTCTCTGAGCTGCCAGCGATGTTGATGGCTTTACAGCTGTAGCCGCCTGCATCTGCAGTGCTTGCCTTCAGTAGCCTCAGGGTTTTTCCCATATCCAGGATCTGGATGTTGCTACTTGCAACCACCTGCCAGTCAACGTGCAATTTTTTTTAATCAACAACAAACAAGGAAGACAGATGTATTAGATACTAAGGAACTCCACGCTGAGAGGTCAATGATTTTACACAAGGTGCTGCTCTGGCAGTGTGTGTGAGGCACCTGTTCTGGAGCAAAAATCACAAACCAGGTCTGGGTGGAACTTGAAAGGGAACCCAATTAAACTGTTGCTCCGTGCAAAAACATTGGGGGATAACTCGACTGAGATGACTCATGTCTTGCAGAATCAAAACACTTAAATTCCCCCTCCTGCTACTTGGAGAGAAAACTCCGCCAGGAAGCCAAAGGAACATGAAGCAACCAGCAATCAGGGATATGTGGCTTTCTGCTGTTGGATCAGATCAGAGCATCATGACGGTCTCGTTCTACCGCTTTGACCGTTTGCCGCTGCGGTTAGCTTGGCTGGTCTTTGATACGCAGAGGATTAAACTGTGGTTACAGGTCTGTTTTGTTTTGGAAAGTGAACACTGTAATCAGACTTCAGGATGCATTTCCATCGCGGTGCATGAAAGAGATGTCGTCACAATTTCTTCTTCTTACTTTCAATCCCGCAGTGATCTTTGCTCCCACCATTGCACAGGGCTTCCCCTCAACCACAGCGTAAACACAGACAACAACTGTCGTGTGTTCGGTGTTTAATCCCTCTGACAATACAACAAGCACGATTTGTAAATATCTGGGTTTATTCCCAATGTTTCGTGTTTCCTTTTCACCAAAACCCGGTCAAAACAGAAGAATGCCGTCCAGGAGTGCGAATCTTAGTGCTAAGTTGTACAGAATACATGTTCAGAGCCTCATCAGGTGCATTACACTTACAGGAATCCCATCCTTGTACCAGGTGATGACCGGTGTTGGACTTCCTGTGACATCACACAAGAAGCTTGTCGACTGGCTGAGCACCAGGGACGTGTTGCCCGGAGAGTCGCTGTCTGGAAAGTCTGGAGGCACTGTGGAGGCATCACACAGGATCACCTGTCATCAACACAGCTATGAAGGAGCACAGCGCAAGTGGGGAAAACCTCTTTCAAAGCCAGTGGGATAAACCAAAGATAAGAGGTCAGTCACCGTTGACTTTGAGCTGGTACTTCTTCTCCGTCGATCCTGCCTCGTTGACAGCAGCGCAGGTGTACTCGCCGTTGTCCAGCGGCGACAGGGAGGCCAGAATGAGCAGCGTGCCGTCCTCCAGGATGGACACGCCGGGCTCGTTACCCGTCAGCTCCTGGCCGTTGCGCAACCACCGGATCACCGGCTTTGGCAGGCCTGAAGAGCAAAAGAGTTTCACACAATCGTCCTACATTTCACCGCGATAGGAAGGCTTTGCTGTCACGTTAAAAAAAAAGCATATTTGATTCAAGACTTCTGACTGATCCTTGACTCAATAACTCAAGGCCATGACAGCAGAAGGAGGAGAAGAGTTCTTTATGTCAGCAGAAGAAGGAGCTGTTCTGGTTTACCAGTTGCAGGACAGGGGAATGCGATTTGCTGGTTTGCAACTCTCTCCTGCAGGGGACTGTTGAAGGGGGGTTCCGGTATCTCAACCACAGGGGGCACTAAAACAAACGCACCATTATGAGTAAGCACACACTTCACACACACACACACACACTCGTTGATAATCCAAGCACTGGAGTATTTTAAACAACACAAAAAAAAACACAGCAAACATTTGAGACATTTAATGCTTACAAAACACTACAAATAAACAATTAACTTTGTTCTGGGATCAAACCAACCTTGGACTAGCAGCTGCACTCGAGCCTCGTCTTTGCCCGCCGTGTTGGTGGCCGTGCAAGCGTAGGTTCCTTCATCATCCAGCCGCACACTTCCAAAAGCCAGGCTGCCATCAGGTGACACAGGGTAGCTGACGCCATCCTTTGTCCACGTGAGCGTCGGCTCTGGGAGCCCTCTGACGATACAGGGCAGCTCCACGGGGTAGCCCACCTGTACCTTCATTACCCTGGGACCCGCCTGGATACTGGGTGGCACTGAAGGACAGAAAACCAGGTCATCAAACTCCAATGGCTAGATTGGACAGCGGGTGTACTGAAGTTGCTCAAACCAGCAATAATAATAACACACATGAGATAAAGGTTTACCTAAAACACTCAGCTCGACGTGTTGTGTGAGGTTTCCAGCAATGTTGGAGGCGACACACACATACAGTCCAGTGTCTGACTCTCTGGTTTCCAGGATCTTCATGGAGCCTGAGGAGAGCTGGCTGTGCCTGAGAGCAGCGCACGAAACAAAAACAGCAATAAAACCGAGCTCCAAAATTTGACACCTGAGGGACGATAATTCTTTCCCAGCTTCCAGAGCGCACACACTCGACTCTGACTGCTGTGGAAGGCAAATGCTCCAGCACGTCTTTCTCATTTACTGTCATCTGCAATGAAAGCTGCTGCCGCAGGCAGGCAGGCAGGCAGGCAGCATTACTCATCATGCTATAAGGTAAACTATGCCCTGAGGGTGTGAACAGTAGTGTTGTAGTCTGGACCGCAGAAAACCGAGACCAAGACATTGTCGATAGTGAGAGTATCGAGATCGAGACCAGACCAAGACTTTATATATCAAAGAAAAATAACAACAAAACAGAAAAAAAACCCGACCGGTATCTTTTCTAAATTCAAGTTTGCTTCTAAATCAAACGGCAACATCTCTTTTCAGCGAGGTATCTTTTAATCGTTGTCTTTAACATAGAATGTCCAGTCCGGTTGATTCTGATTGAGTTTGTTGTCACTGTGGTTGCTTTAGGGAGCTAACGTGTGGCTTTAGGTCACCTGGGAGAAAAGGGGGAGATGAGCTGCCTCTCCTTGGCCCAGCTGATGCTGGGTGGTGGAACACTGTGGACTTCACATGGCAAAACCGCATCTTCGCCCTCGATCGCTGACATTTTAACAGGCTCTTCTGCACCGTCGGCGCCATCTGCCTTAAACCTGGGGCGGACTGCTCGCGCATGCATGGAAAACAAACACAGCAAACGATTTAACCCTTGGCCATTTAGTTACGATGAAGAAGAACAGCTTTAATTCTCAAAGAATGACAATCTGATTTTTCTTTTCTTCACATCTTATGTTTTACTGCAAATGGCCATTGGCTATGTACAGCCTATGTCATTATTTTGAAGGCCTTTATTTTCCATTCTGGAAACAAGGGAAGAAGCTTGGAAAATGAACTGTCTAAATGCTCTATAAATCTCCAGGAAACATTCAGCCCTCTCTCTTTTACCTTCCGCAAATCTGGTAGAATACAAAAACAAGGCAGCCACATAGAGGTCTCATTGTGACATCACAACGGACGGATTTCCAGAAGTCTGTGGTTTACCACACGCAAGAGGACCAAGCAAATTGAGTAAAGATTAGAAATTCATCGAGAGCTGAACGGCAGGCCAGAAATGCACAAGGCGATCAAGAAAAACATCAAATGAGTTGTGCATAATACAGAACACTTCAAATGTCCTTCCATCCATCTGACATTTACCGTAGACGGTGAGCTGGACCTTCCTGGACATGTGTCCCGCAGCATTGGTGGCGGTGCAGATGAATTCACCACTCTCGTTCCCAGAAGGGGAGCTGATGAGGAGGCTGCCATCAGAATCGAGGAGAAAGGCCGGACCACCCAGGTTCAGCTGCTCCCCTCCCTTGGAAGAATCACATCCCACGGGGACAGGGTTGGGTCAACACTTTGTTTCGTGAGCAACACTTTGTTCATACTACAAACTGTGTGCAAAGAAATTCAAGATTTATCGCTGAAAATCATTTTTCTGGCGGCTGAAAATACAAATGATGGACTCTAATGACGCTCTTCTGTGCAAGACTGCATGTCAACCATCTGGGATCAATGCAACGTGATGGAGAACATCAAGCAATGAAGAGGGAGTCCCATTCAAACAGCTGGTGAAAGACTCAGCGGGGCTGGGTTTCATCCGTCCCTGTGGACCTGCTCGCTTTAACAGCATCGCCTTTACAACTCCAAGACACAGCATAAAAGACGGAAAAGAGGGAGGCGCTGTCCAAATACACACACGCTGCTTTGTGGTGCAGGTTTAGAGACTGAGCACACTGTACAGGCCACTGGCTGATAATGAGGTTGATTTGGTGGCGTGGGAGCTGTTGTGTGCTCATCCTTTGATGAAGAATAGCCCTTAAACAAACAGAACTTTTAGTCAAATAAGTGGCAGTGTGGCAAATGCATTTCTGACAAAAAAAAATGAAGGCAACTAAGTATCATTATTGCTTTCTTTTTCACATACGCTGCAAAGTGTCACTAGCACGCTATGCACACACTTTTCACTGCTGAATTCATTTAGCCCATGTTTCTTTTCTTCTTTTTTTTTATCACTGCTTGAACAAAGGCTAGGATTGGGGGAGGAGTTAGAGACACACTGTAAGAAACCACCGCAAACATCACAGCTAAACCTACCTTGGCCCAGGAAATTTCAGGCGTTGGTACTCCAATGGCCCTGCAGGGCAGAGTGACAGGTATTCCCTCAATGGTGCTGAACACCTGAGGGCCATGCTGAATAGTGGGGATGACTGTAAGCATAAGAAAAGCACAGAGACATAGGATTTTTTTTTTTTCACTCCGATGAAGGCGGAGAATAGAATACGGCGAAACATGTCGCGTAAGTAAAATTTGAAAAAAAAAAAAGAAAAAAGTCCATGTCTGAGATAAAAGAACCAGCGAGAAGCAATCGCAAGAAAAGACAGAATGAACTTGATTCAGTCTTCAGTCTTGATCATTTTGCTCGTCTGTCAGTCATTAAATGTGGTGGCTTTGAAACGCTTGATGTTGCTGCTCTTGATGTGCACATCCTGTTTTCCCTCAGAAATGATAGCACTTTGTTCTTGGCATCGGAAAGAAGCCCTTCCTTTACAAAACACGAAGGCACTTTGAGGATGGAGAGATTTTCCAGTTATCTTTTTTTCCCATCCTGGTTAACTCTGCAGAGCAGATCAGACCTTTGAGGCCCAGAGCATCCTCGTGGAAATAAAAAACGCAATTTAACCAAACAACAGTGTGTTCACAATTATGTGCGTTGTTTAAAAGGTACAAAAAGCGCTTGTGGGTCAATGTTATGGAAGGACAACGGACAACATGGTCTTAGGCAACGCCACACTCTCTTTTTTGTGTCAGTAACGTGCTTTAATGACATATTTTTAGAACATCTATAATATGTTCTATAGTTTCTGTGAGCCAAGGCAGGATGCATCTGTGTTTGCAGCGAGATTGTGGATGAATGCGCAACTCCAGCGACCTCTGACCTTTAAGGACGGAGGTCATTGCGTCAGTTCCGGCCTGGTTGCTGGCCAGACTGCATTAACCCTTCTCATCTTTTCTGCTGATATAAATTTGGCAATCTTAGCACTGGATTGTGCGCAAGGCATCATTTTGTACTTTACCATGGACGTTGACAGTTGTGGTATGGTTGGTGGCCCCGATGACGTTCTCGGCCAGGCAGCTGTAGTCACCGGCATCGGACAGCCGAACCCTCTCGATGTGCAGACTGCCGTCCCTCCTCACTGTTACATACTGGTCTGAGGTCACCTGAAGCAGCGGAAAGCGTAAAGAGCAAACCAGACTTTATTGGTAGGCCCATTTCATCAAACTGGACAGGTCGGCCGAGGTGTCTTTCCTCACCAAGCCATAATTGTGCAGCCACTGCCTCTCGGGGAGAGGATTGCCGGCTAAAAGCACGCACGGCAACGTCACTTGCTGGTCCTCGATCACACTGAGCACAGCCGGACTCACTGCGATGAGAGGCGGCGCTGCAGAAAGCGACCAGACAACAAAGACATGGTTAGGAATTCCAAAACTCAGATGAAAGTGATCCTCACATCTGCAAGGTAGCGGAAAGGTGAAACTTTTTGCACCTTTTAAACATAGAGCAGATGGGCAAAATAGTAAATTTGCCATTAACAGAACCATTAAAAGAACAAACTCCTTATTATGTTGGATTGTTCTCAGCACAATAGAACAACGTTTTTCCCGTAATTCTTCATTTTCCCCAGATTGTAAACTCATCTCCTTGATGACCGGCACATTTTTAAATAGCACTCAGAAATGTGAGTGTCTCCGGATGTGAAGTGATGACGAATGAAACATTAAAATCAACGGCTAGTTTGCTCAAACTGCCCCCCAAAAAATACATCTATTTATTCAGTTACATTGACATAAACTCTACATGATACTAGCCAAAGCAAAACGGCTTGATTCCACTTGGTGTGATCTGTTTCTAAAAGGTCAGTGAAGGCTAAAAATCCAATATATCACGGTGCTATCAGGTTTTCACTCCTCACACTCACTGGCAAGAGAAAACAACCCAACAGATAGAAACAGAGGCCACTTCTCAAGCTTCTGGGCCACTATTTTTTATGACGGCCTGGGCCTGTTTCCCATGGGACAATGTTGTCAGGAGGGAAAGAAGGGCACTGGGGCAGTAATCCATGTCGTCTGGGTTGGTCTGTGCTTTCTAACCTTTGGCCCACTTAATAAAAAGCACAGTGGGTCTCCACTGTAGAGAAAACAGCGGCGCAGAAACGGCGGTTAACAAGTGACACGTGTTCAAACAACAACCTCTGAAAACGTGCTAATGAACTTGCACTCTCATGTCAAAAGAAAAAAAAAAAGAAACCCGTCTACAAACTTGCGAGCCCTCAAAGGAACTGGATGTTGAAAGAAGAATGTGTTTTTGCTTAGACAGGAGGGTCTGATTTCTGTCCTTTGAAGGAGGAGGAACAATGTGTCCACAGGAGCTGCAGTTATTTCAAAAATGATATACATTCTAAGTACAGAATTCAAGTCTCTTCATTCTGCCTCTTCCTCAATAGTTGTTTTGACTGAACTGTGACAGCATAAAATGAGGATAAATTGGATAAATTGGTGCCAAAGCCGGTCAATAGTAAAGCAAAAACATGCACGTAAAATACTTCAAAGTTGTTCCTTTTGTTTTTCACTTAAAAATCCTGTCCGCATTTAAATAAAAACAGCCACCGCGCCATCATTACAACATCGTGGCTATCATGGAGTCCAATGCAAACAAAACCAAAGATTGCTGTGATTGGAGAACGGTACTCTGGATGAAATCTGAGCTATCAATCAATGACAAATCAAACAGAACAAATCAGTCGGTCATCAAAACATTCAATGTTCGCTCAGAGGTAAATCGTGGTCGAGGAGAAATCAGGTGAAAGCTGCCAAACGCTGCACCCACCCAGTCCAGTCACAGTGATTCCAGCCTGGGCCTCTATTGTTCCAAACACGTTGTGAGCCTCGCAGACGTACACGGCCTCATCGTCAACCCACAGGCCTAAACAGAGAGAGAGAGAGAGAGAGAGAGAGAGACAAAGAGAAACACTTCAAGTGCCTTTCCACGCAAAAAGCAAGCACACCTGCTGTGAGACCAGCGCTTACTGCTGATGTGTAGACCTCTGGCGCTCTGTGCGACACTGCCGTGGGTGCGCGGCCGGCCGAAGAGGGCGAGCCCGTCCTCTCTCCTCCAGACGACCTGCGGCTCAGGGTGGCCTTGGACTTGGCATGCCAGGGTCACGCTGGAGCCGATGTCCGTCGCCACATCTGACGGTTCCCGGGTGAACCTGGGCGCGGCTGTCGGGTTCAAGGTTAGAGACGGCAAGGGGTCACGATATGGAACGAACCCATTCAGCTGGCTTGGATTTCACAGACAGTTAAGCCGTCCGTTGTGTGAGCTTGAGCAGTTTTACGAGAGGACCAGAAGTCACAGACAGTTCGGGATTCGCTGTAACGGTTATGAGACTCTGACCTCCCACATCCACAGAGATTTTCCCAGAGGCAGTGCCGGCAGCGTTGACGGCTACGCAGGTGTAAACTCCAGTATCGACGTCCTGGGTCTCGATGATCGTCAGCGTGCCCTCTAGGGGGTCCGCATGTAAGAGGGACGATGAATGAAGCAGGGCGTCACCTGATGGTAGGGGGGGGGGGGAGTGCAGAAAAGAACAGCAATGTAAATAAAAGCAGCAAGAAAATACATCTCAGCTGCTTAGCTTGATATTGACGCAACTGTGTGTTTACAGCCCCATCACGTTGGTGTTTCCAGCTCATTTCCATTTCTGGGGAGGAGCGTTACCTTTGTACCACCAGATCTCCGGCTGAGGTGTTCCAGACGCAGAGCAGGCCAACACAGCAGTCTCCCCAATGCCAATGAGAATCTCGCTCAAAGCCACAGTCACCACAGGAGATTCTTGGTGAGAAGAAGAATGACGAGTTGGAAATATTTGAAAATATATGAGTTAGACCCAAGGAGCAAATGAAAAAGCAAAGAAAACGTATGAATTATTCATGGCATTAGCTCCAGCCAGTTCCTGACATCTCTCCAGTTAGATAGAGCTGATGAATGGATGGATGATGAGATGGATGAGGGATAGATGGAAATATGTTTGCATGGATGGATGGATGAATGAATGGATGGAAGGAAAAATGAATGATGATTGTTTGCCTGGAAGAATGGACAGAGGGATGAATGATGGATGTTTACATGGATGGATGATGAATAGATGTTTGGATGAATGAATGGATGAATGGATGGGTGGAAGGATGAGTGTTTGCATGGATGGATGGATGGATGGATGGATGGATGGATGGATGTATGGATGTATGGATGGATGGATGGATGGATGGATGTATGGATGTATGGATGGATGTATGGATGTATGGATGGATGTATGGATGGATGTATGGATGTATGGATGGATGTATGGATGTATGGATGGATGTATGGATGTATGGATGTATGGATGGATGAAAGGATAAATGGTCAGATGAATGGATGGATGGATGAATGTTTGCATGGATGGATGTATGGATGGACGGATGGATGGATGGATGGATGGATGTATGGATGTATGGATGGATGGATGGATGGATGGATGTATGGATGGATGTATGGATGTATGGATGGATGTATGGATGTATGGATGTATGGATGTATGGATGTATTGGGCTCTTACCTATGTAGGTGAGGACGGAGGTCATTGCGTCAGTTCCGGCCTGGTTGCTGGCCAGGCAGCCATAAACTCCGTCATCCTTTTTCTCCATGTGTCTGATAACCAGCGCACCATCTGCAGTCATCCTGTGTCTGAAAGGCACGAGTCAAGCCACAAAGCACTTTTTTATGGAAGTTTACCAATAAATAAAATTGCATGTAAATTGCCTGGACGGAGAAGCAGTGGACCTGGCACGCAACACAAAGAAAAAGCAGGAAGATCATTATAAAAAAAAAGACAACAACAACAACCCTTCATTATTTCTTTTAAATTCCAACATAAAATTTTGTAGAAGGAAATGAATTCACCTGCTGGATGCCATGATGAACATGTCATTGTGGGTCCAGACCAGACGGGGCGGAGGGTAGCCGCTGGCTGAGCACCTGATCCTGACATCATCTCCTGCTCTGAAGGTCTGATTACGAGGGTTTACCGACACCCTGGGGATCTCTGGAGGCAAAGCAGCAGATAATACCAAACAAATCCATTACTTTACTCAGTGTTTATCTCATTTTGGTTAAGTCATACTGACTTATTGGAGTGCGACATAGAGGAGACAGTGTTTGAAAAGATGTCCCTCTGGCAGGAGGGGTAACGGCTGCTGTTACCTCCGATGATGTTCAACATCATATCCTTCCTCATCATTTTCTTGGTGTTGGGTAAACAAGGAGCAACGTGAAATGTTGCCCCGGGGGAACTGTGGAACCTGTGCTTGATTCATGGTGTGTAACTTAACCCCGCGTTGGGATTTTCTACTTTCTGTTTCAAGGGCTGATGTCTTCTCCTGTGTGTATCACAACACACTGGACTGGTGACGATGACCGCAGAGGTACGTGGTCTTTAACAACAACATTCAACAGGCAGTAAAACTTTGACTTTGAGGTTTGCTGCTTAGTTTGGTTTTATTGGCTAAAGTTTAAAAAGGCAACTTTGAATTCCATCTAACACAAAATGAACTGGACAGTTCTGTCTTAAAGTTCCCATATTATACAAAAACCTCTGGCTTTGGAGGTTGTCACTAACCTGGCAGAGATATCGGTGCCTTTTGTGGCCCATGACCAGTCTCCAGAACTGAGAGTTTTTAAACTTTCAAAAAAGCAGAGCAAGCAAAAGAGTTGAATGATGGGTGTTTCTAATTTCCAAGGAGTGCACGACAACAACAACACACATTGTGAGAAAAAACCTTAACTTTTTGCATGATATGGGACCGTTAATCCCCGTCTGAGTGCAAGACTGCTCATGCGAAAGGCTTTCAATTGTTCTTTTTTTTCCCTTGTGAACAACCTATTTGCTGTTTCTTCAGTATCATGCGGTCAAACTTGAGACACGTGCGTTTGGACCCCAGGAAGAGGGAGGCAGGATGAATTGCTCTCCAATGACTCAGCATCAGCCTCGCTGACTGTGTCGGGCAGAAGCACGGCCCTGCGCTGTGCTTCACTCCTCGATCGAGATGCACTTCAGCTGATTCTACCCCTGCGTGCTCTCTCTCTCTCGTGTCTAAACACTCATTATCGCCATTTCAATCGCACTTGAAAGATTTTCTGTCGACATGAGACTCAATTGTATGTGCTCTTTATTGACCAAGTGACTTGCATTACAAATTATAAACAGTCTCAAGCCTTAAGGAATGGCGATGAGTTCTACTTTATTTCATCCCAGTGTGTTTGTGGTACGTTAGGCTACTTTACTGACATCAAAGTAAGACTAATAACTAGGAGGACACTGACCAGGGGGTAATTAGGTACCCCCACCCCCCCCACCCCCCTCCCCCCCTTGCCCGGGGGCTTGCTGACAGCTGTTTCGGCGAGAGACAGAAATGAGGCAGGAAAAATATAGCGAGCGAGGGCCGAGGTGAGGAAAGGAATAAAATGACGGATGCTGACAGGGCGATAAGGACCAGTGGTGGAAGAAGTTTTCTTTTTAGTGAAAATAGTAAAAATGGATTGTGTGTGAAATGTCATAGCTGTTGTAGTTTAGCCTGTAGTGCCTGTGATGTGACATTTCCTGGTACAAGCAGTGCAGGAGAAAGTGGGTAGGATGGATGGATGGATGGATGGATGGATGGATGGATGGATGATGGATGGGTGGATGGATAATGTGGATTATTATTATTTATTTTTTTTTTGGCAAACTCCTCATTCGTCAAGTCTAGCCCGAAAATTCAACATTAGCAAACATTCCCTCGTCAGGGAAGGAAGACGACGAAGGAGAAAGTAGTCACAGTCAGAAACATATGGCTTATGAATTGAACAGTGGTTATGCAAGACCGCCTGACTGATGGATCCAACAGACTGCACTATGTAGAGCAAACAGTATATTTGCTACAAACAAGTATTTACTTTTTACAGAAGGATGAGCTTCAGGTGTGCACAGACAGCCACCGAGGGTCTGCAGTAGCCCAACCTCTGACTGCGTTCAAAGCTTCTTGCTCACAGAAGAAATCTAAAACAGACAACAGAAATGAACATGAACTGCTTTCCTGCCACGGGATGCAACAAAACCGTACAAACTGGACCTGTGACCGCTACACGCAGCCATTCCTCGGCCCTGCATGGGCTCAATGCTCTGCAGCGCTGGGCCGCATCTCAAGCCAAAGTCTCCTCCACCCAGACAACAAAGCGCTTGTGATCCAGTGTCAGTGAAGTGTTAAGAAGAGGCGAAAGAGTGCCCAGAGGTGGGGAACTTGACTCAAACACTTCCCGAGAGTCAAAACGTAAATGATATTCCCCTGTCCCATGAGTATTGGGGTGAATTATGGGGAGCTGGGGAGGGCAAGAGGCCCATGTATTTGGGAGGGACCTTGTTAAAGCGTTCCCCCACTGTGTGAATCATGCTGGAGGATCATTGCCACATACCAGGGCCAGTAACCCACAAACTAATGCCTACACACATACATGAATTATATGCAAAATAATGTGGTCTGCTGACATGCAATCCTATAAACTGTGAAAGTGAGGAATTGTTTTTGCTTTACCTTCCACGGTGAGGAAGACTCGCTCGGCCGTCACCCCTCCCTCGTTGATGGCGACGCACTCGTACCAGCCGGACTGATCGGGGCTCACGGGGGACACCTGGAGCGAAAGGTTGGTCAGCACGTGCACCCTGGGGTCCAGACGGGCGTCGTGGCCGGCCCTCAGCCAGGTGAGGTTGAAGTTAACGGTGCTGACGACGTGGCACGAGAGGACAGCGCGGGAGCCGGGGGTCACCGTGACGTTACCGCGGACTGTGACGGCAGGAGGAGGCTCTGTGGAGAAGAGGACAGACTCAATGGATCAAAGCCATTGAAACAACATCAGCTTAGAATAACTGCTTTACACGCGTTGTTTCCAAAAAAATAAAAATAAAAGTCAAAAATCCTGGGTGGGGGCGGGGCCTCTATGGGCCAGCCACCGCAGTCACATCTAGAGTAAGAAAACATTTCTAGAGAGATTAAGAATATAGCAATGTAAACATAACATCAGAGATGGCATCATAAATATTATATAACAGCTTTATGAAAGAGAAATATAAAAAAAGAAAGAAAAAACCAAAACCTCATCCTCAAATCCTCACGTTCACAATTTCCAGTCCCTGTCTTCTTGGCTCTCTGTGTTTCACAACGCTGTGCCACTTTTCCAATAACATTATCAAAAATACTCGTCCCATGAGCTTTCTCGTGTCGTAAATATGTTCTGCTTCCGTGTCAGAGCCGAACAGCGCAGGCAAGGTAGCGAGCGCTTTGGCTCCGGCTGGGAGAGGGATGCTGGGAGAGGGATGCTGGGAGAGGGATGCTGGGAGAGGGATGCTGGGGCTTTCAGCGCAGCTCGTGTTGGGGATTACAGAGACATGTGTTTGGACGCCGTGTGTTTCCGTATCGAAGAGCGACTCTGGCCAAGTAGCAATGAAGTGTAAGGAAGAATTTTATTTATTTTTATTTTATTTCCCTCCCCCCCCGCCAATTTTCAGGGCGAGCAAGTTGGAAAAACGCAGTCCTGTTCTGTTCACGCCTGGACTGAGCACGCGGGTGAGTTACAGCGCAGAGTTTCACTCACCACACACATTCCCGCCTGGCTCCCTCTCCCCATCTTCTGTTTCACAAAGAGTCTCTCAACGCTTCTCTTTCCCTCTGTACTCGCTCCCCCCCCCCTTCGCCTCCTCGCCTCTGCTCGTCATTCATCGTGTCAATGAGGCTCTGGTGATTTTCACTGAGCAGGAAGTTTGTTAAAAAACAGTGGTTTGAATGGACCGACTGGCTGCACTGGAGTCACTGTTGCCTCGTGTAGGGAAAAAGACAATTCAGCAGCCGAAAGCTGGCGCGGGTTCACCGTTTTTTTCCTTCCTTTTTGTTTTGGTCAGTGTTCAGAAAAAAAACTGCATGAAGAATGCTGGGGCTTTACGAGAGGAAAACATATGTGGAAACTGCAGCTCTAATGTCACATATCCTTAGGCATAAAAACAACAACTGTTATTCTACAGCCACATCAAATCTGGAATGGAGAGTTCTATGTGTTCAAGTCCACAGCAAGATTTCTAATTAGTTTGCACCACTGAAAAAGGAAAGGATAACTTCATTGAAGTTTCTTTTCTTTAAAGGTGTGATTGTTTAAAAGAAAACAAAAAACAAACAAAGCTCACCGGGTCTATTTAAAACTCTGTCACCCTAAAATAAGTGGGTGAGTCACGTTACATGTGCTTACCTGACACGTCTAGGAAGGTGCGAGCTCTTCCCGTCCCAGCACTGCTAATAGCAATGCACTCATAGTAGCCTTCATCTTTCAGAGTGACCTGCGCTATTTCCCAGGATGCATTGCCAGACTCACTGGAAACACAAAGAAGAACACTTGTCCCCATTGTACAGAGAAGAAATAGCCTGGCTTTTTCAGACTAGAACCCCACTTGGTCGCCCTTATTACAAGAACTGACAGCATGATTCATATTCTGATTGGACAAGAGGTGAACTGCCACACTGAATATCACCCCATCTGTGCGGCCCTTCTCACCTGAAGAACTGGTCTACCCCAAGTCGCCTCCCATCCATGCTGAAGCGCAGCGTGAAGGGGATCAGGCTCTCTATTTGGCATCTGACGGCCCCGTTCTGAAGGTAGTAACCGTTTGTTATTGCTGGCATCAGCACCTGGGGGGCGTCTGGAAGGACACAAATACACAGATATATAAAACTGCTCACGCTGACGTCTAAGTTTGGGGGACAGGCTTGGGCACTGACCGGGTACCACGCTGGAGAAGGAAACGCTGGAGACTCTCTGGAAGGGGAAACCATGCTGGTCGTATCCTGTCACCCTCAGGAAGAAGGCCTCTTTGGGAGGGATGAACTCCGTGATGTTCCACAGGCCGTACGGCTGCCGCTCGGGGTAGTAGCGTATGGGCAGGGTTTTCATCGCCTCCCCCGTGACCGACAGGAGCTCCAGCCGGTCAGCTCGAGCAGGAGCGGACAGCCCGGTGGTGTTTAGGAGGATGTAGGTGGGAATTCCTGGGAATTATGGACAGAGCAGGTTATACTTTGCCTCCCCACGGCCTTGTGATGTAATGTGCAAGGGCAAAAAGTG
The DNA here is from genome assembly GCF_046127955.1 of Nelusetta ayraudi. Taxonomy (NCBI): domain Eukaryota; kingdom Metazoa; phylum Chordata; class Actinopteri; order Tetraodontiformes; family Monacanthidae; genus Nelusetta; species Nelusetta ayraudi. The sequence continues at coordinate 179,767 of NW_027466259.1, forward strand.
CTTCTTTTTCTTTCTAGCAGCTCAGTAACCTTGGACTGGTCTGCTGGAAGTCTTTTTCAAGTCCAACGTGGGCTTCCGGGAAAACCCAGCCCTGAAGTCAATGTTGCTGAGACCTGTAATGCGCACGGAGTGTCTTCCTTCGCTGGACGTCTGTTACAAAAAAAAAAAAAAAGGGACAAACGTAGGGAGTGAAATTAAAAAGTCGGCAAAAAAGAAATACGATCAAGTGCAGAAACCTGAAAAATCTGCTTCAGTACAGTAACAAAGTAGGTGTGCTTTGTTATTTCCCACCTCTGAGTGCAATCCACTAAAAATAACATTCGACAAAAGCAAAGTGGGTGACAGTGTCGCTCCCCGCGTGTGCAGACATGCCACGCTGGGCAAGTCGAGGCTGAATTTCATTTATCTCCCACCTGAGCGTATAAAACATCCACGATTCCGAGATGACCCATCGCGTCTTGACAGTCACGCCTTAATTACAGAGACGCGACCACTGTAATCAGGGCGGCTAATGGCCCGCGAGGTCTTCATCATGTGGACGTCTTTTGAAGCGTTGAGAGTCGCGGAGACGGAGTAATTGCATTGAAATACAGGTTGGTGAGAGGTGGAAACTCCTCACCTTGGATAAAAAAAGAAAAAAAAGAAGAAAAAAAATGTGGAAGTCTCGCAGACTCTGACTCACAACGCGGGGCGAGGCGTGCGAGACTACACTGTCATTTGCGATTGCCCGAAATGACACGTAATGTGTGGATTCGCTGTATTTCACAGTCTTGACTGGCTCTGTTCCAATCCCCCGCGGGAAAGAAAATGACTGGACAAAAGATATTCTGCAGCTTTCAATGGTAATGCCTGCTATCACCACAAACAATACCAGCCCAACCCCGACTTGATGGCAGTCGTAGAGTGGTACCGCGCATTTAGTTGGCTGGTGAATGAGGCTATTATTAGGGGAGAGGTCCTCCAAAGGTCGCTCTATTACCAAAGGCATGAAAAGTCCCTGTCATTTAGGCTGCTCATTTCCTATTCCCGTCCACACCCAGACCCAGTGGCCAACAGGTCTCGGATACGCCCGCATGAGTGAGGTGACCTGACACACACACACACACACACACACACACACACACACACACACAAATTCAAATCCATCCATCCATTTTCCGATCACTTTCCTAAACAGGAGTACACTAAATCCCACCCACTGGATACGTTGCCAATTTATAATGGGGCCAACACAGAGAGACAAAAAAAAAAAAAAATACATTCACTCATACAAAGACATTCAGAAACCACACAGACACATAGAAAAACATGCAAACACAGAAAGATCCCATGTCCAAATCAAACCTGGCAACCTTTTTTGCTTTGAGGAACCAGTGCTAGCCACTGCGCCATCTGGGCCATGTCAGCTGTGAAATGATAAATAACCCATCCTATCCAAAGACCAGACCAAGCAGTATAACTGTTTGGTTTCCTGCCATACAGCACCCTTTTGTGGGAACACACCTTGTTTTTCCGCAACACCTTACGCACGGCTGAAGAGAAGCTAGCTAGCTCACGGGTCACTTGTGTCAGTAGCAGGGGTACTGCTCTCGTCCAAAACATATTTTGAGTGGTTGAGTGATGCAAAAATACAGGAAATCAAAAGAAGATACAGCGGGTACTCTTTGTGCGATCACGCTTAGCAACTATGAAGAAAAACACATTCTACACAATGAAGTGAATGCAGCCAGAGTGATCATAGAGTAAGCCCATCATCTACACTCCACCAACACAGCCAATTAAAGGCAGATTATGAAGAATCAAATTCCTTTTCATGCACAAACTATGGCCCAAGCCTGAAGCTGTGGTGCCAGGGGCCATTAGCCCCGCAGAGAGCCAGCATGTCACATCGCTGAAATCCCCCCCAAAGTATTTATCCACATTTCTTTCAATGTCCTGGGAAACACTGCAGCAGATAAGAGGGCGATACTTTTAGCCGTGAAGCCAGATAGAGTGGCGTCGCGTTTGGAAGAAGAATAGAATCAAGGAGCCTTTAACACGGAAATAGAAAAGTAGGTAAATGACTTGACGATGATTGACAGTTTGAAAAATGATGCGACACTGAAAATAAAGTAAAGTGCAGTAACAAGGCCAAAAAAAAAACAAACTCAGACTCCAATCAAAGCCTTGTGAATTACCATTTGATCTAACGCTAAACAGAACACACAAACAAACTAACAAAATCGAGGGACAAATTTGTGCTGGGCGGAAGCTCTGCTGCACTCAGCAACGCTGGTCTCTTGCCAGATTTCCCTGCAGGTTAGTGACGTGACAAAGCACGAGATTAACCTGCGGGTTAAGTGCAGACAAAAGCTTGACATGGCTTATTTGTGCTGGCACCGTAAACCAACCACGGGCCAGTGGCGAGCTACGCGGTTGAATGTTGCGAGAGCAAACTGTGCGCCGTTACTCTCGGAGGCTAACGACATCCAGACGGATGGGCTCCCATAGTGGCCCATAATGACATTTCTGCTTAATGAGAAGGATTAAGGGCGACGTTAAAAGGCAGGCAAGGAGCAAGAGAAGCAGCAACCTGCTTCCAGGCTTGCAGGAGACTAATGAAAAACAAATGCCATCTGAGGAAAACGAGTACAGCAGTGCATCAGTGCCAGGACGAGTCATGGGGAATGGAGTTTTTTTTTTTTTTTTTGTTTTTTGGAAGGGAACTTAAGCGTAGTTTCAGCAACACGTGCAGCCTTATCAGCTTGGTGGCAGCACTTCTCTTCGCCAGGCAGAGGAAGCGCAGACATGACACGCTTCTACATTTTGCTCTTGTCAGCCAGGAAATTAAATGGGGGCAAACACATAACACAGCTATGCGGAGATGATGGAAAGAATCCCAGCAGGAGTCTACGGGAAGAATACTGGGGGCCATGGAGGCCCCTTTAACAAATCACTCAGGTAAAAATGCATGTCATTTCCCAACATCTGGCGCTGACAGTGTGGGCAGTCAAGCGTGTGACCTTTCTTCCCTGCAAACACAACAAAAGGCCCAAAGAAAGTTGCCCCAAATAAAACTTTTGCAGGGTGTGTTGACGGCAGAATGACGGCGTTCCCTCTGTTCCTCGCTGACTAACTTAAAAAAATTAAATTAATTAAAAAAATTGAGCGACCAAATGTGCATTTCCCATCTTGTTTTGATCAAATTGATCACACATTACTGCATCTGTGCACTGTGATAGACAGCTGCTGTGATTCCTCTTAAGGTCCTTCCTCGAGGGTGAAGCGCCGCGGTTGTCCGCCATGACCTCATTCCAGGGTTACACGGGTCAACTGTTTGTTGTTTGTCTTCTCAAAGGACAGCTCAACTACTGGGAATTGACGGGACAGGTAATTCTGCACACATTCCCAGGTGAAGACAGATGTGTTTACCTGGATGGACCACATCCCAGGCTGCGGGTCCTTGATGTTGACAACTTTAGCAGAGTTGGGGATATGCAGGAGCTCCTTCAGGCCATCACTCTTCCCCACCAGCTTCCCTGGAGGTCAAACACAGCAATTCATCTTTTTTTTGTGTGTGGCTACATGCAGCGCAGCTTACACATGTTTCAAATACAAAAAAAATGGTATGTGTTCAGAAAAAATAAGAAGACAGAATGCGACAAGATGGGCCTGTGCAATGTACTTCAGTTTGAGTATTTGCCGAATATCCTAAAGAGAAATTTGTTTTTTTTGTCTTCTTCTAATTTTTACCTGCTTGATTGTGGAACATTAGAAGGACCCACATTCTATCCATATAGTGTCGATCTTTATTTTGGTCCTTCATCGTGGACTCTAGTGGAGCCGCCGTGTAAATGATTATCCAAGAGAAAGCTTTGTTTAGCCCTCTGTTTAGAGCCTCCTGCAAGAGGTGCTCGGTTTTTAGCTTGCTGCAGAAAGCAGCATTGTTGTCGTTCACATTTTTGAGAGGGGACTAGAACAAGGTGGTCTCATACAGTGGAACAAACACACCTGGCTGGGCATCTTGTCGCCGACCTGGGAGACGTTTGTGACATCACAAAGGGGGCGGATATTCTCTTAAAATCAGAGCGGAGCAGCCAAATGAATTTGACTTTTTCATTTGAGGGACATTGACTGGAGAGCCTGAGGCTAATCAGTTTGTGTTGCAGTGCCTCTCATACCCTGAGGGTTCCTGATCTCAATGTTGGGCGCTGGGCCGCTGAGGGCCACAGTGACCTCCTTGAGACTGGGGTCAAAGGGCAACTGCCAAGTGTTGCGGACGCCGCCGGAGTGATCGGTGGACAGCAGGTGGACTTTGGACGACTGCACGGCTTCCTCCACCCACTTCAGAACCTGCAGCGGCGGCAAGAAAATGCGGAGAATGCAGGAATCATGGGTCATTGACACTGTGGGAAACACAGCCGTGCTCTCGACGTTTCAGATCAGGAGGCGGATAAAGCTGCAGGCCGGGGCGTTCTGTCAAAGGAAGTCACGTTGAACATTTTTAATAAGTAGACTCACAACCACACACACACACACACACACACACACACACACACCCTTACCCCTGCAGTTGTGTACAAGGTCGCCTCCCTAACATGTGCAAAGCTTTCATCAGGAAGTTTCTCACGTTCCCTCATGCACTCACCCCCCGAATACCCCCCCTCCCCCCACCGCCTTGTTCTCCCCCCCCCCCCCATCTTTCAACTCCACAGCTACTGTTCATCAACCCCCAACTCTTTTTAACTCACAATGTGTTCCCTTGCAGCAAGTTGAAGTGGGAGCAGTTTTCTTTCTCACCAATTGTTGATTGTTTTTTATCTTGAATAGGATTTTATTTGGTGCAACCTTTCCTGAATTTATTTTAGCCGGCTGAAAGGAAACAAAGCCTTTAAGGGGCTTCTTATCTTGCACTGTTCAAAGCAGAGCCACGTGTGAGCAGAAGGACTATCGAACAACGTGTGTTTTGTGACACGTGAGGATGCGAAAGAAGGAATTTTCCATTTTTAGCAGCTCCTGTTCTTATCAGCTGACAAGTTTTGCAAATTCACGAGGACCTACCTCATTGACCTGTTTCTTGTCTAGATGGAAGACCTGCCCTGAGCTGGTGGAGGCGATCTCCTCGTAAGCCTTGTAGCCGACGTGCGCTCTGTCATCACAGTCCCCCGTCAGCACAAACACCACCTGGGCACCCACAAATGTGTTTAACAAGCGAAAAATGTCCTTTTCCTTCCAAACCTGTGCGTTATAGCAACCTGTGACTGTTTCTGCTGAATGAGTCGGAGGACTTCATGGGTCAGCTTGTAGTCTTTGGAACGGGCGTCCGTGAAGACGTAGATGAAGGATCCTGGCAAGGAGATCTCCAAGGCGATCTTAATGGCGCCGACGCTCATCTCTGGACAGTCGCCGCCCCCCTGGGACACACAGAGAGAGGAGAACATGTTCATTTACAGGCTCTACAGCGGAACGTGACCCTGTCGCACGAGGCAGCGCGTTTGCTCATCTTTTCTCAGAGTTCTCGTCTTCTGGAAAACTTGCAGTCCCCTGCAGCGTTCCAACACGCGCACACACTCATGCGTGTAACATGTGAGCTGTCCACTACACGGGGCTACGAGGCACCGACCCCTGAGGAACATCTGGAATGAGGTGACCCGTGATTCTGAGGCCAGGGTGGGCGGAAGGTGACGAGACAGGAATCCCCTGTTTCTCCCGAGCGCCCGCCACCCAAAACTCACTCCCCCTCATTCCCTGACTGCCCTCAACACTGATGAGTGTGATAAGCCCACCGTGCACTGTTGTTCATGTACTCCCCCGAAAAACGTTTTCCCTTTGAGACTCAACGGTCTTCAAGAGGCAAAATGTCCACGTCTGAGAAGTATTTTTTCCACGCGCCACCGCCAAAGTACTTCCTCAGGGGTTGCGCAGGTGAAGAGCGGAGAGGAGAGGATCTCCAAATTGGACCGAGGAACGGAGCAGCAAATCAGAGGAAGCTGGACGTCTTCCACCTTACACACAACACGCTCGCACAGCCGGAGCCAAGGATGCACGGACGCCTGCCAATTCTTTGGCTTCAAAGCGAAGACCTCCAAACGCCGCTGGTCTCCGCCGTGTGGTGGGAATTCCACATTTGCTTTGATTATTCCAAAAAAAAAAAAAAAAAAGAAAAATGCAGGGGTTTCTCCTCAGCTTACTCTCCCAGTTGTAGTGATTGCAGAAAAATTCCAACTTGGCAGAGCGCTATCAAGCTCTCAAACCCGTGTATGTTTTTTGTTTATGTGTTTGATAGAAATGGTGCAAGAAGAAAAACAAACATGGTGAAGACGTTAGTTTTTTTTTTTTCTTTTCTATCCAATTCAGTTTAACTGTGTCCAGAGCCCCTGGAACTTGAGAGCCCAACACAAACTTCAAATGTACACAAACGTCTGTAAGTTATTTCTCAATTTTTGTTTCTTCAGAAATGTTTTTTTTCTTCTTCTTCTTAAACAACAACAGATCTATACGGACAGATCTGGTTTGGCCTTAAAATCAACAAACATTCCATCCAGACGTCTGCTGTGGCCAGACTGTTTTATTAAGGCCGGGTGACCTCACGCCAACTGCTGCTGTCTGAACCCACCTGAACGTACAGCTCTCTCAGCTCATACTGGAACTTCTTAGGGTCTGTTGTGATTGTCACGGGTCCAATCTCTGAAAAACAAGGAAAAGAACCGATTAATAGAGGTGCCTGATCTGGGTGATTTCAGCTTCGGGGGAAGAGCGGAGAACATTTTTGTATCCCGAAATCCTCAGCTTTGGCCAAATGTTGTTTTTGGCACACTCGGTGCGCACGGATGTCCAGATAAAAATGTCATGGTATGAATTTCTCTGAGACAAAAAAAATCTCAGGAACAGAGATACATTTGAAAAACAGAGGCATGGGAAGGAAATATGAGAAGGGTCAAGAGGACTCGTGGATGATAAGAACACGAAAGGAAGAGTCGGGGACACATGGGGGCCAAAGGTTGCAACATTTCAACTCACTTTTCATGAATAATGATACAAAAGTTTAAAGGTTTAGCTCTGACAATTGGCTTTTTATTAAAAGACGACAGCTGCTAATCGATCACACAACAGCAGTTGGAGAAGATAAAGACTCGGATCAAGCTATTTAAAAAAAACACCTTAAAGCAGAATTTATCTCCATAAATTGGATAATGAATCTTTTAAAATGGCTTCATTTGAATGAAAAATACACATTTTGAGATATGGTACATGAAAACTATTTAGTGATATAGTAACTATAGTAAGTAACGTGCTGATATCCATTGTGCTATTTACTTGAAAACAAAATTTGGTAAAACAGTGCTGATATGTTTCAAGACTTCACTATCACAACCATGGCGACAGGCCCTGCACATTTCCCTGGCCTGGCCTGGCCTGGCCTGGCCCAACTCTTTAAGTGTTCCATAAAGGAGGGTGAAGATGGTGCCACAGTGTGATCGTGGTCTGTCTGTACAAATGCCAGCGGTGGTCGTCGCCGCTGCTTCCAAGCCTACTTTGTTTTGTCCTTTTATGAGCTACTAAAGCCCCCACTTAAGTCCAACTGGGTGACTTCAGCCCACTGCAGCTGTGCTGGGGAATGAGCCTGATGAGGGCCTGCAGCACACACGCACATCGTGCAAATGCACCGACGGATGCACTGCAGCTCTGCGGATTCAAGCAAATTGGACAACAAGGTTTTCCTTGTGGAGCAGGAGGATCAGTTACATTTGAAAAAAAACCCACTGCGCAACATTCATTCAACTTTTCTCTCTTTTCTAAAGGGGTTTCAGGAATCGTCAGCGTTACCATCATTTTCCATTCCAGCCACTGAGACATTCAGGAGAGTTCTCTTCTCTTTAACAGTGCCACTTGCATTACATTCATCCTTGAAACAGCTTTGCGTCCACCGTTCTAATGCAACATACACAAATGTGCCAAAAAAAGAAATCTTGTCGCATCGTGTGACCCACATTTCTGCATCCTGGTGAACCCTCCAGGTGGAGTGAACAAACACTGAGACGACCAGAGACACTTTGCAAAACTAACATGGAAATGAGTCTGGCTGCTCCGAACGGAATATGAACCTCCAGCCAAAGTCTTCAGAGATGGAAAAGCTGACATGTCTTTCCTTATGAGAGTGTTCTTCAGAACACTTTACTATTTTTCTGGCCCGTGACCACAGCCAGACTTGCACACTCACCGGGCTAATAGTATGGAGAACTATAGGTGATATTTACCGAACTCTTTAGGGTATGGAATTGCAACAAGATATCCCTGTAAAAACACCCCCGTCTCGCTGTTATACTGGCATTACTTGTGTACTCGTCCAGATTTGGGAACCACAGCATGAACCGTCATGTCGGGGCCCAAGAGCAACAAATACTCATGCATGAGAGCCTCCCAGCTCCAGAGGACATCACGACTGATCATTGCTACTCGCCAGTTCGCGCAGTTTTGAAACAAATCAACGGCCAAACAAAACAAACGAGGGTTAGACAAAACAAAAAATGCAGTGGTGATGCTCTTGTCCTGTTGTCATGTCTGTGAAAGCAGCCATCTGCAACATCACGCGCAGACTAGAACAGACTGGGCAGGGAGCCAGTTCTTGACTTGGTTTCAGCTCGGCTGACACGCAGGCTTAAAGCCATTTGCCAGGGATCACTGGTGCAATCAAGGAGGAACAAGTTCCTCTTTCCATACAACATCAGCAGCGAGGAATTCCAAAGCCGAGGCATTGATAGGTCACAGCTGTTAGCTTCTTCCGACCAAATAAACTGCCAGGTGCACATTTGATCCTGGAATAGTTCTGCAAGACTCCGACATCCCTCTGAATCATGGTAAGGTGCGGCATTCTGTGCCAAAAACTTGGGCCAGAGTCCACTTTTTTCAAATTTGGCATGTCCACATACAAATGGCAGTGATGACATTCGACTTCTGCAAAACTTATTTTCGTTTCTTCATTCCCCGAAGAAAGACTCCAAGATGTTCTGAACTCATAATCACTCTGTTTTGTGAAGGACAAAGGACAAAGGTCCGAAAGGAAAATGTTGAGGCACCTGCTAGGCAGGTTAGTGTATATTTACGCAAGCATGATTTAACATTCCTAAATAATAAAAAAATAATAATAAAAGAAAGCGACTCACACTGCTGACAGACTTTTTTTTTTTTTTTTACGGCTTTCCCCGTTCAACAAAAACCCAACAGTTGCTGCTACAGCACTTAACAGCAGCGGCTGTGAACATACGCCGCTTACTGCTTTTCTGCTGACTCAGGACGAAAGACAAACCTGCCAGCTTGAGTGTGGCTGTCATCCTGAGTGTCGGCTATGGGGGCATAATTCACTTAATCAGCCCCGGTGAGAGAACATGTGTGAAGCAGCGCAATTAGCGCGCCTCATGGAGGAGAGCACTCGGCCAAGGCCTACGCAGGGAGCAGCACACAAAGGCGGGCGAGGCCGCGCACACTTTTGACACGTGAAACACGTGGAGCAGATAATCACCTTGGAGGTAGAGGAGGAAACAGGCAGCAGCAGCAGCAGCAGCAGCAGCAGCAGCAGCAGCTATCCGCTGCGCTGCGTCTATTCCCTTATTAAATCTGATGGAACTGTACGGAATCCAGCGATGAACTCACACTGGAAGGCTCTTCCAAACAGGAAATTGCAGTCTTATGAGGAATTAATATCGTCATGTTCTTTTTAAAACCAAAGCCACTTTCCCACTGAAATTAGCGAGTTGACGCGGGTCTGGCTTCCACCTGGGTCGCTTGCCGGGTTGTTTGATGCGGGTCGACGAGCCTTTCCCACTACCACCAAATGCAGATTGTGGATTTTTGGCCAGTGGGAAAGGGGTGTAAGTGTATGTGGACGTGGTGGGCGTAGAGAGGAGCAGGTCAAACCCTCTCAATCTTAGGCCATTTCATCGAGGTTGACATCAACTAGCTAGAAATAGTCCGTGGCTAAAAAAGCAACAAAAAAAACCCAAACAAACAAAAAACAAAAAAAGCAATTGTCAATTGTCTGGAGTACTATCTTTAGATGGGAGGTCTTGTGAAGGACAGGAGACAGCAGCTAAACCATGCACTCGACTGAGTTCAGTGAGTGCAGTTGTTCGGCGGCCCATATGTGGTAGCAGTTGGCTAAATGCTAACATGACCTGGCAGACTAACAACTTCCTTTCTTTGAAAATAAAGGAAACAGGAGGTTTACGTTTGCGTAGCCTTCTTGTCCTTCTGACTCTGGCACGTCAGCTGTTGGGGAGCTTGACAGTCACCGAGAGAAAACAGTAGAATTTAACCTTCAACAGCAGCCACACAGTGGCCATCTGTGGAAGTCGCTACACGAGCGCTTCCTGGACAAAGCTGTTTCTTCAGCGGGCATGTGCATCTGCTGTTTATTGACTTCATCAAAAACCGCTTCAAGGCAAGATCAAAGGGAATTTTACCAGCATTCTTGCTGTTTCCGCAACCCTTTCCCAGCAAATCTACACAACCTAAATATACCTATGTTTCTCCAATTGGCACCAATGATTTATAATTACAACACAGCCATAACAAACACTCATTGAGACACAAATAGTGCACAGTGTACCCTGTGGTTGAACGTGTAAGCATACCTATGATGTTTGCAAAGGTTGAGTGAGGAAGACGAGGGGTTTGCGCAAAGGATTTTTGGAATGCCTTTTCAGTCCAATAGATCCACCGTTTACTCAATTATTATCTTTTGACAGTGAAATACTCCCAGTGAGTCAACATTTTTCAAACGTGCTCGTCCATTTTCGAGTTCTTAAACATCGATCAAGACGAGGCCTGAAACGCTTGCCCTGACCTTCCAGTCAAATGTGCCTTGAGCCGGTCTCAGAGGTCAATAGCTTCTCGGGCAGGTTTTAAAGCATTTGAAGATGGAGTAGAAGTTAGGCTGGAGCAACTAGACTTGTTCTTGCCATCTTGAAACCTTCAAAGAAGTCCAATTGCCCCAACGTAACCCTTCTACTGTAAGACGACCAGGATGACTGAGAACCTTCACAGACATTTGAGGATGTACTTAATCTAGCCAACCACTGATCTATTGACACACTGCAAACACTACCTTGATTTTTTTTTCCTTCTGTTTACTCCATTACCATCTTTCTTTTTCATCAATTGTATTCCAGCTCTCAGTTTTTGCTCCTCCTCTCCTCTGCGGCGCTGCTTCTTTCTGTTGTTTGTTTTGTTCCCATGTGTCTTGTCCGGGTTTGTTTTGTTTCATATCGTTAACTTCACTAAATCATAAACTGTGTAATTAAATAATTTGGACAGGCTATGAATTAGGTGTAATCATCTAGGCTTTGTTCCCCTCTCGGGTGTTTTGGTATGTCATGCATAAATAAACTAGACTACACAGAGACATGTAATTCTACCCAGATGCATGTTGTGATGGGGGGGGGGGGGGGGGGCAGATTGCACATGTGAACTCAATCAGACTAGATTGACCGTTTGTGGATACGCAACGCATGAGGAGATGCAGCTCCGGGGAACGCCAATTCAGACGGTGCAAATTTATGATTGTCACAGTGAGTCCAAATGAGGATGTGTGTTTGTGAGAAACAAAAGCTCAGCTTGGAAACACATGCCTTTGTCCGTCGAGTTGGATTGCAAGTCAGTTCCCCAGAAGTAAATCCCTAAATAAAAGATGTGTGGAAGTAAGTCCAAATCAGAATAGTTCCTAAGAATAATTGCTCGTGGCGGAGTGAAGCAGAGGAAGTGAATGATGACTTTGAGCTGTTTCCTTCTTTCTTTTGGCTGCTCCTTAAGTAGCTGATCTGGTCGAGGGACGGGTCACAGGCAAAGTGGACCGGGCAAAGCGGACCTGTTTGTGGGAGGGGAATCCACATAAATGTTGTCACATGTTGCCAATTAAAGTTTCTAGTCGTTTTCCCAATGCAAGATTCATTTGGCAAAAGGCCATGCATGGAAGCGGGTTTCAAAAGAAGAAGAAATGTCAAAAGACAGATGGGTTTTTTCCTGTGCTTCTAGGTAATTGAAAACCGGCCACAAGCAAGAGAAAGAAATATGGCTCGTAAAAACATTAATAAACTTGGTGCTTTGTTTTGAAGTAAACTGCCATTATGTTTTAGCGAGCACAACACTATTCTGGAAGAACAGGCATCTTCAATTATTTTCTTCCAACGGTTGAACTGAACGTGACTTAAGATGTGTGAAAGACGCGTTAAAAGAGCCTGCTGGACACAGTCCACGATGGCAACCGTTGCAGGGAGTCAACTTTGAGCACAATAAGGTGGGAATGATCTGGATCCTGTTAACACCACATTAATCTTGCTGTGTGTTTTCATTGCCATTGTTAGCAAGTGGCTCACAGAGCTTTCAGCTCTGAAATCTGCCTCATCCATATTGCCAGCCTCTACCACTCTACATTCTCAGACGGCTTTAGAACCCTGGAACCATTCAATTCGCTTGATTTGCAACACGGAAACCAGCTGTTCGGATCTCTCTTGAAAAACTGGATGAAGCGACCGTGAGACCAACTGCTGCCGTTGAGATTATGATGCAATAGCAGTTGTTTTGTTAGAAGTAGATTGCGTTTTAACATTAAGAGACAAAAGCACTTCACTGTGGAAAAAGTTCCTGTTCTCCTGTGGTGCTGACAAGAGTTTTGTTCAGCACCACAAGGCATTGTGGCTCACCACTGGGTGGGGACGCACGGCTAATGGCGCCTTGCTCCCACTTTAGGCAGTTAGCTTAGCTACCGTCTAAAGACTAACAATAAAAACTCTGCCTGGTCAGCTTTGATTGTAAAATGACCAATTACCTTCCAACTTTTGCCTTGCTGTGACCGTGCTGGCTCTTTACCAGATAGGTTTGTCAGATGAATCCACTGGAATCAATGAATTGATGAATGTCAAATCTGGCGTGACAAATTAAACTGTTCTAATAGCCATCTTTTATTTCAGATTTCAAACTTGAATCCTAGAATGACTGTTATTTATTCTTCCCTTTACTCACTGTTTCGCTGTTGCTTTAAAAAAAAAAAAAGAAAAAAAAGAAGCAGTGGTTTCATTTCACAGATGTCTCCTATTTAGCAAATTGCGTTACTGCCTTCATGCACTGTGCTCACTGTCGCGACAAAAGGAGCTTTCATTAAGGCTGCTAATTCACATGCTGTGGTGTTTAAACTGTTTTAAAACACTGCGTTGTTTTGCTCTCCAAAGACAACTTCATGGATTCAATTAAGGTGTCATTTGACAGCACTTTCAAGCAGCGGGCTGTTATACATTGCGCAGCGTATTTTCTGTATGTAAACTAAAAGGAATGAAGAAACAAAAAAAATGAACTCTAACTGCATCAGATTATTCTACCCACTCCTTGGTGACTCCTCACAACAATCAACTGCGTGGCTGAAGCTCCTTATTTGGAACATTGTAATGCTAACGTCGCCTAAAATTGAATAGTGCACAAACGCCGTGTAAATTCAAAGGAATGTGGCCCGAGTGGAAAAGTTCTGGTCTGACTTATGGGCCACGGATGTCAGAACTCCCCAATTTGAACATGTCGGCGCTCAGTCATCTCAACCTCTTGACTCTGGCATTTTTCAGTCAGCTCTGTCAACCCCGATCGATCATCAGGATTCTGGGTAGAGCAAACAGAGCAGGCATGCGGTCCAGTCAGGCCAAACCCCGCACGCTTGAGAATTTCAGCTCCCAGATGCGTAAGTTCACTTCAACAGTCTAACTGGTGTTTAATTACCCCAAAACGCAGAACGGAGAGTCGTCAGCGTAAACATGCGTAACATCCAGGAGAAACCCCGTCATTGGTTTCTGTTGAGTGTGCCTCTTTTGTTTTTACTGAGGAAGCGGTAATTGTGCTCACCGCAGCGGCTCTAAGAAACCCTAGACGAACCAGGTCAGCGCTGCTGGACCACACACAGATGCTCGCTCAGACGTCCGTGCCAGTGTGCCGCAGCAGCTCTGGAGCGGCGAAAGTTCAAAATCCAAGCTAGGTCCTCTCTCAAGACGGACGAGAGTGGAGGTGGTTTTCTTCGCCTTTCAGGGTTTGCCAGACAGTCGACAGCAACCTCAGCATCTGCTCGTCATCACCCCGACACAGAGCGACGGGTTCGTCAAAACGCCCTCAAATTTCACAGTTGAATAACATTTGGTGACATTTGAGGAGGCTGTTGTAAAGCTGACTGAAAATACTTGTGCAACAAAGTCTAGGAAACATTTGGAAATGCTGGGGCAAAGATTGTGTTTTTTTAGAGGGAAGGATAAATGACTTCTCCAGCACCAACAAGAGGGAAGGGGCAGGGAGCAGCGGCGGTCTGACCTTCAGCGTCAACAGCGTGTAAACGCAGAGTCCAGCAGCACTCGTCTTGCACGTTAAAACCAGGCAGACATCAGTGTCCATCACAGTTCTGAGAGGACTTCTCCTGCCCTTTGGTTTGGTCTCAGCGTCGTCTCCTGCCGTCTCACACGAGGCAACAGGTATGCAGGCTTTTATTAAATGCCTCATGGCTAAATCCACTGAGGGCTGGAGGTCGTGAAACAAATACTTGTAAGCAAAGATGGAGAGGAGAGGTGTATTTCCAAGCACCCTTTAGAGACCTTTCTCAAAAGAGAGTCACAAAACATTTGGTGCTGCGTGAATCCACTGGTCATTTCTTTCTGCCGGGAAGTTGAACGGTTGGTGGTGGTAGAAAAGGCTGACCCTGGTGATGGACGCACCTGAAACATTTTGTATCTATGACCAACTAGACTCTTAGAGGATTCCTCTGGGAAAGCTTAAGACCGTTAAGGCCCACATTTACTTTGCCGTTTCCTCTGTTCTGGTGTGAATTACATGAAAATATGAAGCCCGTGAACCGCAAAGCCACCTTGACCTTGTTGTTGGAGCTGGGGGTTTCACCAATGCAATGTCGCAAAACTGTCGGATTATTATTGTCAGTTGAGACGGACTTTGTGAAAGTAGTGTCAGGTAGAATAAAACAACAGAGCAGGCTGCGGAAGCACAACCATTTTACTGTTGGGTTGGCTCATGAATGGAATAATGGAAATGAACAGAAAACTGGAATATTACTTCAGAGTGAAAGATTTCTTATTAATATTGGATCAACCAAATGTGTTTTTAAATCTAATGCATAATTATTTCATGCGGCTGAGAGAAGTAGCTAATAGCTAAGGTTAAACCAAATGGAAATCGACGGCGATGTTTAAAACCTAATTCAAAGATAAAATCGTTTAGTGCAATGTGAAAGTAATTAAAGGATTTTTCTTTTTTTTTTTCTTTTACAATAGTGTCTAGACATCAGGTTTACATTGTCTGTAAAAAAAAAACAAATTCATGAAAAGTTCTCATTGAGGGGGCAGCAATAAAAATGACTCCACTATGCTGCATAATGTGAGTGGCACAGCAGTAAAAAAAAAAAAAAAAAAAAACTGACTTTATAATGTACAGCATTATGCCTGCAGCTGGTGCAGCTGGCAAAAAGCAGATGGAAGTAATCCAGCTGTTTTTCAGGCGCCAGAAAATCAGCCACTATGTAATTGCACTGAAGAATAAGACACTTTCTGATTCAACAACGGCCAAATGTCACAACCTGCAGTAACAGGTTGCTCAGTCTGCCGACATACAGTGTAGTAAACAATAAGCAAGTTGAACTTTTGAGTCTTCCAGATGAAGAAGCGTGTTGGTAGAGCAGCAAACATAATCCAAGTTGGGTAAAAACGCAAACGAGGATGAAGGATGGGATGCGAAGGTTTCCGAACGCAACGTGAGCCGACCTCAAACGGAACATCACTTGGGTTTGTTTGGCCTGGAGAGCAAACTGTTATAAGTCGTAGGCTGCCGAGAAATACAGAATAAACACGTAGTTTGAAAATTGTAAACCCGTATGGTCGAAAGATCCCAGATTATCAGTGACTCATCATCAAAGGTCTTCAAAGAACGGTGTGTTTATTTACATTTTAGCTTCCTGCTAGCACTGCTGTTTTGTTGAACCTTCCATGTTCCATGGAAAGGCATCAGTGCTGTTTGTGACATCACAAAGGGCTTTTTTTTCCTGAGAGCGTGTGCACACCATATGAAATAGGCACTGCAAGCAAATAATCTATATATAATCTAATATTTTTTTCTTTCTTTCTTTCTTTCTTTTTATAAATGCAGAATAATCATTGCTAGAAATCGAATTCAAAGTTCAGTCATTTAAAGACAAGGTTACATCATCATTTTCTCTCACACAAAAACAACCCAACCATGGCAATATAGTGATTACTTTTTTTTTCTTCTTTTTTTTTTTTATGATACACTGTAGCATCAAGTCACAACATTTCAGACACAACACAAGAATCTGTTTGTTTTTTTTTCAATTGCCCGCCCTTCAAGCTTCGTGTCTCCTCTCCACCGCTCCAGTCCGTCCGACATTCATTCTTCCACTCAGACGAAAACAAAACACAAGACACATGAGGTCAAGAGGATATTGCTGGGAGCCCAGACAGTGATGTCAAAGAGCCTCAAAGGGTCACAACCCGGGCACAGGAACCTCAGGACCTCAGGATGAGGCTCCGGTCTTGAGCGGAGGACAGAAAACAAATCCACAGCGCCCCGGGGGCAAAGCAAAGCCCACACAGCGGAGATTACAAAGTGGAAGAAGCGCCTGACAAATGCCTTTTAAACGGGTCATTAAGGATGGATTTATGTGACGCGTGTGCACCAAACCGGTCCATTACCTGCGACCCGTCGCAGTAATCGGGTTCCAAGGTGCATATTTAGGCTGAGGTACCGCAGAATTGAGTGGACGGTTTTCCCTCAAGAGAAGTGACAACACTGTTTTTTAAATCGCTTCTTCTTCTTCTGCTGCTACTTAAAAAAAAAAAGAAAAAGAAAAAAACCCTGCAAAGTGCTACCAGATGCTAAAGACAGTGCAGGTAGCAATTTAAATGATGCTGTCACACTCATGCTCATTGACTGAAACATGGTGCTGTAGCTAGTAGCTCGTTAGCCAGGTATACTAGCTTCCCTTTGCTAAATGCATTATGCTACTTCCAGTCCTTAACTGTCCAATCCTTCCACTGGGTTTCCAACCATTTTCAATGTTAGCACGAATACACTTAAGAAACTCATACTGCCAAGTGTTTAGTACAGACGGCTTTAGCAGCGGCTAATGCAACGTTAGCCACTGCTACAGCTGCCATGTATAAATGTGTCCACAGGGACAAGAGCAGATTAAAGTGTGCCTCCAGCTCCCCTCAGGTATGTGCTGCCTTCGAGATGAAAGAGGTTTAACCTCTCAACACCAATTACAAAGCTAAATGGAGTTGAAACGATAGCGCCAAGAGTGCCTGGGGGCCACTTCGGAAGCTGACTGTACTGTCCTAAAAAATTAAAGGGCCATTTTAATATTTCAGGGCAGCTCAATACCGAACATGAAACAGACAGGCACACATTGTCGTCTGCCACACTCCTCTCTCCTCCTCTAATTCTCCTCTAAGACCTCCGCCTCCCTCCTTTGGCATTCCTGGCTAATGGCATCATTATTGACTCCGTCCAGCCAAACGCAAGCTCCTTGTAATCTCATACAGGCGGGGCAGTTTGGACAAAAGAGAAAAACAATGCTGCTGCCGCAGCAAAAGAGGGGACGCTGAGCATCAACAAAGGGAGCTCTGAGATGGAAGACTTTGATCGCGAGGGCTTCGCCCATCGCCTCTCGTCATCTCCGCGACCACCATCATCTGCCGGCGGGGTAAACCCTCGCAAGCCAGGCTGTCAACTTAGCGTAAGGGATCAACTGCGCACGGAACGGGAGATACCAATAAATGATGGGTCCAAGACTGAGTTCATTTCTGAACTGCTAAAAAGCATGTGATGACGCTTGGCTGTGTGAGCAGCCTGAGTCCCTTTGGAACCTTTCAGGGAATCAGACTATTGCTTGGCCTCTGTCTATTTGGCCCGCTTTCCAAATCTTGGAAGAATCTGGTGCTGTCAGAAAGTGTTACAACACAATAAAGTTTCTCTGTTTTTGACTAAATTCATGTTGTTGTTGTTGTTTTGTTTTTGTCTTGTGCAAAGAAGCAACCCACGTAAATGGCTTTGTTGGGAAAATTGGAGCTTTGGCCTTGTTTTTTTTTTTGATTCACACCAACTTTGGCTTGTGCAAACACTATTCACACACTAAACACCTCACAGAACAGAGACAGGACCGCAAGAGTGGGCACCACAACACCATTTACAAGCTAGCGTGCCGACAGCTACTCTTAATGGACGTTTGGTCTGATTCATACTGGCAGAGTGATGTGTGTTTTATCCTTCCCCATGTCAACTAGCACATGAATGTAACTCAATCAACAAAGTACCCTCAATTTAACTTGTAATACTGGTCGTGCATTACATAAACTGCATTCAAATTTAGCAGCGCTGATTGCACGTTAGAACCTTTTAACATTTCAGCCTACAGTGCTTTTAGTCGTTTTTAACATCACATAACCAATCAGCTCCTGAACCCGACACGGTGTTGCAACGCACATCTAGTGTTGTACCTTGCAGCAAGGCTTTTGACCCTTACTGCCTGACTCAACTGGGACGAGAACAAATTTGAAGCCAAAGGTCTAAAACTCTTCTAAAGGTTTAAACTCTTGGGACAGGACTAGCTACCAGGATTTAAATTAAATGACACATTATTCATAGGGAAACTTCTCATTATTATTGCAACTGAAAACAATCCGGTCTTACTGTGAACTCATATGTGACTGTGGAGTTTGTGCAAAGTGCTGCACTGACCCAAGACAGCAGCTTTTGACCCATCGCAGCTTCAGCTAATAAAACAGCACAAGTTACACACAACACACCCTCTAAACAGCAAAATAGGCCATTTACAAGGACAAGCATGTGTGTGAGTGCGTCAGCAGAGCTGCGTAGGCCCTCACAGGGCCCTATAGGAACAAACTTGAGGACCCGCAGACATGAGCGCAACCCTCGCACAATGTAGTATTGCTCTTAAACTGCGGATGATTGGAAAACTGCTTAATTTGACAGTGATTAAAGGTTCAATGAGTCATTTCCTGGCTTGCGAACAATCTGAGCAATGTAAAATAATGTTTATTTGGCTGTAAACTCCTCGAACAAATGTTCCGTGATTGCCGAGGGTCTGGTTGCAATACACCTTTGACTTGCAATAAAAGATTCCTGAATGAGAGGATGATGAATTACGGGAGTGTAAGCAGGAGGGCCGGGGTGTTTTAGTTCACAGCTTCTATTTTCTATACAGCCAGAGGTTCTAATTGGCATTACCTTGCGAGAGCAGCCACGGTATAATGACAGGGGGGAAATGCCTACGCCAAGATGTGTTCGGACTTCGAGTTACATACACAACCCTGCAGCGGCTCAGTAAAACAACTCGTCATCTTTCCTCTTGCTTTCCTTCTTCCCCTCTCTGCAGGATGGAGGAAAGAGGGGGAGGCTTCCTGACTGATCTTCCCACACAGTCCTGACCCCAATATCCAGACATCCTCCTGACACTCTCACTTGACACACACACACACACACACACACACACACACACAGGGCCGGGAGAAACACAGATACACAAACACACACTTGAGTGTTTACAGTGTCCGATTGCAGGGTAAATAAAGGGGAAAGCTCCGGCCTCCGACTGAAAGGAAGCCAAGTCAAACAAGAGGACTGGCGTTATCACAGCGGGTTGGATGGAAGGTGAAGAAAATGGAACTTTGCTGGAAATGAACCTGTCTGAAAACATCACGATCACAATCCAAAGCTCTGAGGTGAAGGTAGGACAGAAAACAAAGACCAGGGACAGAAGGAGAATTCTGACCAACGTTGTGCTACCCCACGTTGCAGTGTGTGCTGTGCTAATCATTCCTCAATACCCCCCCCCACCCCCCCCCCCCCCCAGGGGCTTTGGAGAACACATTCTGACATCCTCGTAAACATTTTAAATAGCAGACCAACGTCACTCGCTGGTGAAGGGCAAACAGAAAGAGTGGGGTTTTTTGGGTGTTTGTAAAAAAAAAAGAAAGAAGAAGAAGAAGAAGAAGCTCAAAATCTTTTCTTTTTTTCTTTTTCATTTTTCTTTTAAATTCAAATTACAGAGCATTTAATTGTGGACACCCACAACATTTTTGTTGGGTTTTAAGATTTAAAATTTTCATTTGAGACAAAGGTGGTCTAGCATTGTATCGTTAATATTGAAAATAGAATCTCGAGATCTCCACAAAAAATATATACTCAGCCCTCTGGTACAGCTGCCCACAAAAACACCTGGTTTTAGCTTTCTCACCTTTCTCACCCCCCAATGAGCAAAACGTTCTACTCCAACCACGTGACATTTATCATTTCTTATCCTTAAATTTCCTGCAACAAACACAATCGCTTTGGTTGAGTTGTTGTCTCATCCAATGTGACTTTATAAAGACAATATCGGGCGATCAATCTGCCCTCCTGCATGGTACCCTGCTCCGGTCGACGACGGAGCCCCAACATCTAACGCACCTAATCCTTTTTGGCTACTTGACATGGTGTGACACCACCATTTGATGGTGCTTCACCATACAGCCAAGCTGCCTAGATCGCCTTCTCCGCAAAATGTAGTTATGTTTGAAACAATCACCCAATCAAATTTTATCTCTAAATATCCCAGTTTCGCAAAAAAAAATACATTTTCCTCAAAGGGCTTGACGTTCCCTAAGGATAGATGGGTCTAGTGGTGGGGCTCGTTCAACCAACCCAGTGAAGGAAACCTTAAAACCCTTCAACGTGGAAGAAGAGGAGGGATCCTTCTCTGGGTAGATGTGCAGTGGGTGTCCTATACAGTATGTTTATGTGCAGTTCATCCTGCACCAGAACTTTCAAACTTTAAAAGTCAACCGGGATGAGAAAAACACACCTTCTTTAGATTTCAGTTAATAGAGGATGCTAGCAGAGTGTCTTTTATATATAACTATGGATTCTCACTCCACCACTGGCAGGGCAAAAGCCTCAGCTCATGAGTCAGGAGTCAGGAGTCAATATTCAGGTCACCTTTGTTGCATCACTGTTGTGATATATTGTTGGGACATTAGCTCAGAATGAGAGAGCACCATCAGGGTGATGATAATCATCAAGCCGCTCTGCGAGGCTGAAAGCCACACACACTAACCTCGGCGGAATGCTAATGATAGTGACGGCCGTGGCTGAACATCTGCGCACGGAGACGCCGGGCTCTCTCCTCTGGAGGTGTGAGGAGGCACTCAAAGGGCGGACTGTGAGCAAACTAACACATTTCTCACTTTTCTGTGCTGCTCTGGTGTCGCATGTAAAGTACAAAAAGAGCGAGAGAAATCCCAGTGGAAAGCTTCACACCTCCAGCGATGATGGTGACCTTACCTGGGTCGTGAAACGGGACCAGGGCAAAGTTGTACAGCGTCTTCTTGGGTCTGTTCAGGGACGTCTCCAAAATCTTGGACGCGCCCTCGATGACCTGGACCAGGTCGTCGTACATGGAGCCGGTCACGTCGAAGACGAACGCCAGGGTGGACGCTCCCTCCGGGATCTCCTCCTTGGGGGCTCCGCTCGGCGCGTCCTGGCCGGCGCAGAGCGCGGCTGACAGCGCCATGGCGAGCCACAGAAGCCCGGAGCCCATTTCACAAGCGAGCTGCTCCTCGGCGACCTCTCAGAATACTGTCGTTCTGTTCTGTTTTTCTTTTTCTTTTTTAACTTATTATTATTATTTCCTCTAAGAAGCTATCTTGGCTTTCGAAGCTTTAAGACATGGGGCTCTCCAGCGTGGACCTCCAGCTGCTGTCTTCTCGTTCTCGTTGGGGTTTCCGTGCGCAGGAGCGGCAGCCTCACACCTCTCAGTGACCCAGACAGACCGCCAGTCCCGGCAGCTGCAAAAGCGACTGTTGCCTGAGGAGTCAGGAGCCCTTGTTCAGCCCTGTCATACAAAGACCACCTCTCAGCTGGGCAAAGAATCCCCTCAGGCGCAAAGCACCCCATTCAAAGTAGAGAGGCGCTCTGATTGGCCGAGGAAGTTTTGGACCACTTCGACAAACTACACTGAAAGTGGACCAGTTGCGTTTTTAAGACACACGACTTATACTTTGCGACATTATACAAGAGCAATTAAACAACACGATAAAAAACAAACAAACAAAAAAAAAAACAGAAACAACAGAAAAGCAGAAACTAGAGCGTCGAAAGAACGACCAAGTTGCGAGGGCCGTACAGCGCTCTCTGCTGCCATCTAGTGGCTGTGTTCAGCTCTCTTCACCTTCCACAGGAACGGCAGCAGCGCTCAAGTTTCAAATTTGTTTAAATCAAACTGAAACATTTTTTTTGTTTACTGTAAATAAAGTGGGACTTGCATGAAATACCCATTACAATGCAGGACAAAATGTCATGTTAGGTATAGAAACTGTTCACCCTTGCCAGAAGACGATGATTTATTCATCAAATTCTTCATTAACGTTAAACCACTGCTTTGCAGCCTGTGTTCTCCCCTTTCAATGGTACCACAGTTCCAAGCAACATGCACAGCAGATGTGCATCATAGCTGATTAAGTGCGCTGCCCCCCCCCCCCCCCCACCTCAAACAAACAAACAAACAAACAAAGCCAAACACTCTACATTTCTAAACTCAGCCATTCAAACCAGGTACTTGAAAACCAGGTGCAACGTTGAACTCAAAACGGAAATCAGATATCTCCCGTAATAAGTTCATTAAAATGTCTTTGTGGATGTCTGTGGTGACTCGACTCCAGCACCAGTAGATGGCCTAATTAGCCCCCAGTCAGAACTGACTGAGAACCTTGGTGCTCACCCACTGCATTCTCCTCCAGACAGTAGTGCCCTGATTTCCATTGTTGTTGTTTTTATCTGAAAGAACACTTTGCCCAAGTTGTGTCACCCAGATACGACACTTCGACAGTTTGTTGGCAACAGTTTATTAAAAAAAAGAAAAAAGAAACAATTTGACACTCTTTCAAAGGCTTTCAGGGGCATATTTTCCAATGTATAAGTAGAAAAACAACACGTAGAAGACAATTGTATACTTTAAAGCGACACAATACAGAAAATGTATGGATGATAATCCGAATTCTTACTGCTCCATTCAAGCAATGGGTGGCGGGTGACTGCAGACAATCAGAATTCGCCACTAGGTGGAGACACACAACCACTTCACATTGTGTGTAAAACAATCGTCAATATTGTGGTTGTGACAACTTCAGATTTATATGACCTGGTACCTCACAAGCACTTTCTTAGAATGACATCTAGATTAAAATGACAGAAACAAATAAAACACATACAAATGATGATCGTATTGATCACACCTATTGAAAAAAATAAAAAATAAAAAAAATACAAGGCTTTGTAAAAGCAGCAGACAGTGCTGCCTGCGTCTGGCCTCTTCCAAGAGGATATTTCCCCAGATCTTTGCTGAGAGGATGTGGGTGGAGAGTCACATGGGAACATTCAAAGAGGAAACCTCAAGCTGAGGTGCCCGGATCCGCTCAAATGATGCGGGCGTAGAGCGCCTGTTCACGAGGATTTTGCATGGCAAACAAATAAGGAGAGACCAAAGCTTTTTTTTTTCGAAAATTCACCGTGGCAGGTTTAGCATGCAAGCCAGTGGTTACGCAACACGCCGCCCCCAACCCCAACATAAATAAATCATTCCAGTCTGCCAAGCTGCGAGAGCAGCGGGAACATCCCGCGTCTGTCGGGAAGACGCGGTACATGTATCAAGACACTCATTTCCAGCCACCTCTCTGTTTTCTAGGTGCCCGTGCTCCAGTGCCAGCGCACCGACACATAGATATGTGGGCACGTGCTGGAGCTTGTTTGGAGGGCAAACACCTGATTAAATTCTGCCAAAGTAAAGCAAATTGTTATCAGGTGAGGCCAATCTGCTTCCACAGCGCTGTGAGTCACCTGAGGTCGAGGAGAAGGAGGCACAACTGCTCCTAACACAGTTGAGCTGGCCGGCATGTCAATGAACAATGGCCCCACTGTCAGTTTACACAGTTAAAGGGATCAGCCATGCATCCCAGCAATTAGAGTTAAGACTTTGTTTTGTCTATTTGATTTGATTCCGCCACAAAGTAAAAGAACTCACAGTGCCTGCTTCTAGGAACATCTTGATCTGGAGCGTGAACATGCAATGAGACAGTCGATCAGTTGTCATTCAAGAAAGAAAAGCTGACTCATATGATCCTGAGTTGGAACCTTCTCTGGGATTTCACAGATCACTTGCTGGAAGTACTCGACCAAGGTCCGCGGCTTTGTTCTGAACCCGTTGGGGGCAGCATTTACGCTGATATCGATCTCTGAATGGAGAGCCTTTTGATTTTTTTGTTCCAACGTTTCCAGGCAGTTCCTCCTTGTTTCGACCGGGGACAGTGAAGCTGCTTGCGAGCATGACCCTGGGTTTGACCTTCATTCGCATTCACCAGTCGACTGCGCTGTTGCCGTTTGTCGCACAACTGCGATCCTTTTTGAAAATGCTGCGGCGCAAGTTTGGGAGAGAAGAGAGATGGTTCTAGCGATAAGAAAGGGACAAACACAAAAGTGTTTCATAAGCTTGGTGACGGATGAAAGAGTGTCCGCCCGGCTTGATTGGTAAAAGCACTTTGGGAGATCACTCACGTTTGGGGGAAAGCCAACGTGTTCTGTCGAAGGAATGCTGTAGCTGAGGACACTGACTGTCACTCCTGTTATAATTCCCAATCAGTTATCAAATCCCGACCTTTACGTTGTGGAGTGACAAATTGCATCCTCTGTAGATCAGCCATGTTTAGCTCCCCCCCCCCCTGTAAGAACGCTTCATTTCAGTTTCTGGCTAAAACCAACACTCTGTTGCACCTTCAGCATTCTCGACGGTGATGATACATAAAGACGTCCTCGGGCGCGAGTAGAGGGGAATTTTTCAGAGCACGGCGTAACATTTTAAAGCAGCCCTCTGCACCTTTTTCTTTTTTTTTTTCTCCCTTTCACACGCTCGGCGCCAGCGACGTAGTTTCGGGAAGGACCCTGCCCGTAAAAAAAAGTCATTCGCACATTCTAACACTAGCACTCTCCCTCTGCCTGCGTGGTATTCTCCTAGCAAAGTTGAAATTACTGGCGTGACTGAACACCAGCTCCTCTGTCTCGCAAAACAAGATCCGCGTGACACCTGGGCTCCATCCCTCCAGCGGGCGCAGCGAGCAAAGAGGTGGCCCCAGGGGCCAAGTGACCCTGCTGCTCAACACACCTAATCCCCAGGTTTACTGCCTCTCGTCTCGGTCATGTCTCTCCTTTGTGTGGAAACACAACTCGCCGGGCCAATCATCGCCCGCCGCTTGTGCACCATCACAGCGACATACCGTTTATAATCCCCTCTATTCACTGGCCTGCTCCCACTCCCGGGTCCCCAGCTTTCATGAACTGGCAGCGAGCAGAAACGAGCATGGGTGACCACGCGAATGCCGGCATTCAGGGGCGAAAACAATCGTGGCCATTCTCTCGCTGCACCGTCGCCCACTCAGACAACAGTCAGACGCGAGAAGCCATGAAAACAAATCTCTGTTGCTGGGTTATTTTTATAGAAAGAAAATCACAATGAGAGCGGGAAAGCGGTGGAAATGGATGCAGGCGTTGGGAACGTTCGTGTAAAAAGAGGCGCTTTTTTTTTTTTTGTTTGTGGTCAGGATGATATTGGAAAAAAAAAAAAAGCAATTGCAGACATAAAACAATGAGAATTTCTGATATTCAGTCAAATAAGGGCACAGTTAATCCTCCTTCATTGTCATCAAATGAAACTGGGAATGTCAGTGTTTTGGAGGAAATCAAAGTGTATAAGGTGGATACAAAGGAGCATGTCATTATATCATTAGTTTGAAGCTCGCAGGTCAAACTAGTTTGAAGCTTTCGTCAACGTGTGTTCTCTTATCTAATGTACTTACAGGTGTGGACAGACACGCTCAGGTTTTCTTAGAAATCAACGCAAAGTATTTCCGCCAGATAAACCATCAATGCAAAATAAGCAGCCGAAACCCAACATGAGGCAAAGTGACTCACTTCATATTTCACATTCAGGTGCGCTGTTCTCCTGTGCTAACATCGCTCCCCTTGCAACTCATAAGTTACTCAAGCCTGTCATTTTCTTCGCAGTGACGTAATACCACTAAGAGCTGCGTTGTGTTGCAGAAGAAGCAGAGCGAACAGCTCGCACGCACACGTGGGTGCATGAGTGCATCTGGAACTATGACGACGGAGAGGCCAGTGGTGAGGAAGGCATGAGGAAAGAGACAGGAGTCACATTTTTTTTAAAATTTTTTTTAGAACCAAATCACTGAATGTTTGTGTTGAGTGTTGACGTGATCAAAAGATTCTGAATAAGAGATTCATCCTAACGTCGATGTGAGTTCTGAGACTCTCTCCCTGTGTCAGCGTGCGTTCCCTGACTTCCTCCCAGCAGCCATTAATATACAAATCAGGTTCCATCACGACTCTGAAATATCTGTAGGTGTGGATGTAGACATCTCCAGGACAAAGGTGGTGCATGTTTCGACATGGGATGGCAACAATAAGCAGACCTTCGTTTAACACCTGTGCAATATCATTTACAGAGTTGCATAGAATACTTTGTTCTCTCCATTCTTTTCATATTTCGTGACTCTGGGCAATGTTTAAATGTGGTCTGATCCTGCTGAAAATGTTTAGTCATTTGTATATTAGTATCTTAACAGTGTAGAGTGACATTTCAACTTTGTGCCGTGAACTCCGTCACTTTTTTTCCTGCGAAAGGTTCAACTATCCCGCAGCAACGCCATAACACCTGGAAGAGAGCGGATTTGAAATGCATTATTTAGTGCGCAATCCATACTCATACATTTGCTGCATGATCATTTCCCTCACTTCAGCTCGTTGACTGCGTGTTGATCGTTGTCTGATTGCAAAACAGCAATCAAACAACAGCAAATGATGAGTAGAACTGGACGGGGAATGTGGAAGGAAGGACTCGTGAGTCCTGAATTCACTTCAAGACAGTGAGTATTTCCTGGGAGAGACGGGGAGGACTGTGGAAGGATGTGTGCCTGTTGTTGCTCACCGTCTCCTGTAAACCTACAAGCATCTGTGTGTGCAGGCGCTACCTGTTCATTCACACACAAACACACACACACACACACACACACACAGGGCATAAAACAGGAGGGAAAGCAGCAGAAATCCGCTGAAATATTTATTATGGGAAAGCAGACTTTATCATTTCCCAAGCCGCCTCTTACTCAAAACAATTCAGTATCTCGCTGGAGGAACTGAAAATCACCTCCAGAAACATTCAATGTCACCTTTTGGTGTTTGGGAAAGCCTCATATCTCAAATCTGCCACTTCTCCCCTACACCAGACCAACAGATTTGGCAACCAAATCTTCCTTCCCAGACCTTGATGAAGTGTCAGGTGTATCTGAAGGCTTCTCGCACAGATGTTGAATCTTTTTCAAGGCCATAACGCCGCCGATAAAACACAATGGTAGACCAAATACAATCCAGAAGCACAAAACTCATTCAGAGAGTTATATGTGAGTCTATGGAGAAAATCGCCCAACTATCACAACCGGACCGGCAGGAAAATTGCCGTCCTATAGAAGTTTCCAGCTAGCTAGCTTTACTTCCAATTCAAAGTGCAGGCTATACGTGTAAAATACTCCCCAAAGCCTTCCATCCTTTCCATCTGTTTGAGTATTGGTCACTGCACAGTAACATGAAACCCAAACTGTAGAGGCTAACTAAATATGCTCTTTCATAGAACACTATAGAGCTTTGCAAGAAATGGTTAATTCACTAAAAACGTTCTGGTGACATTCCGGAGAATTCCACACTCGCCCAAACCAAAAAAACAATGAATCACTGACAAGGAACAGGATGTTCTAAAATATATTTTTAAAAAATTACAGATTTAATTTCAGTTAAACAAAAAAAGAGTCTCTATTGAGTTGTAGAAACACGTTTTCACGGGTTGTAGTGGTGAGTCATTCAAAGGTTGGTGTATTTTTCCCCAAACAGGTTTGTATTTTTAATTGCAATAGCAGCAAGTTATTACAACAGTCACTGAACTTTCCCTTCTTTTGAATATATATATATATATTTATGTATATATATATATATATATATATATATATATATATATATATATCAGTATATCAGTCTACTCTTCTACTACTACTTATTTATTTTATGATGAAATGCAGAATATAAATTAAAGCCTTCACTATCATGCGTAGAATATGGAGTCCATAATAATTCTTCAACTGTGTGGAATAGATATATAACCACTGTAAGGGGTAAGAGCACTGCAGTAAATACCTTGCATTAAAAACGTTATCAAGCTGTGAAAGTTTTACAGCCTCGACATTTGATAAGCCTCAAGTTGACACCAGCAGCTCGGTACATTAAGTAACAATTTGACTTTGATAACAGAGTGAGCGTAACAGATGACTGCGTATTGAAGAGACACCGGACAAAGAAAAAAAGAAAAAGAAAAAGCAAATTGACCTTCACGTCTGTTAACCTCTGCTGCAGTTAAAGATTGCTGCTCTGGCCCATTTTGAAAAAAAAAAGGCCCAGAACAATAAAGTTAATAGCATACCAGCAGGAGGCCTTAATAATCCCACTCTGTTTAATATTAACTCATTTGTCCGGCTATTATTACGGCCTGCTTCTGACTGTGCTCCTGCATGCAATATATACTCACAACAAAATACATTCTCCTCGACCCGTCCTGACTCCTCGAAGCCCGAGCTTCCTTTGGCAGCCACACCCCCACCACTCCAAGACGGCGGCCCATTCATTTCACTGGAGTTGCTCACCCAGCGCATACGGTGAAAAGGTTTTTGACTTGCTCATGAATGGGCCCAGAGAGCGTGCCCTGTACACGTCACTTCCCATCATGCCTCTGTAACTCACATGATCTCTTTGGCCAATCAGAACGAGCTGAGACGCAGCGGCACGTACGACGTGACGTCGCGCTGGGAATAAACTCTTTTCTGGGGGTTTTCTGGCCTTTATCTCTTCTTTTTTTTGAACGACTAAAAGGCCATAACTGAAAACATCTTCAATAGAAAGATCTGCGAGGAATTGCATTTGAGGTCACAGTCATCCTGTCAGCCATTTCAAAGGGGTTTATTTTTGTACCGTGGCCTATGGGAAAAATGCTTTTTTTTTTTGCTGCAGTACCTCGAGTGGCCACTGGGACATCCGTGCTCCTACCCCAGGCAGGTCTCCACAATGTGACCTGCTTGAGGAGCCTGATTGGTGCGGCGGGTTGACCACCTGTTGATTGTTCTGCTATAATTACAAGCGGAGCGCTGTGAAGGTCAGGCAGCAGGCTCTGCAGAGGAAGCTGTCTTGACTTTGAAACTGTGCGCTGTGCACGCTTTGTGCAGTTTCATGGAGACTGTGCGTGTTCTACCCAGCTGACGTTCTTCTCGTGAGGCACACGTGTATTTTTTGCGAAACAGCTCTTCGTCTGGGCCGGGCTCCGATGCTTATTGTTTCTTTTCACCAAGCGCAGTTCTAAGTCATTGTTCCGCGCTGTCCACCCATGTTCATGTTCTATATAAAGCTCCACTGAGCCCAAAGCAAGGCTTTATTTTTCCAATTCGCTGTAAGTTTAAACATTTTGTGACAGGCTTTGACAAGAAATGTTAAGGATCTTGATTCATCGAGTCATGACAATGCGCGTCGGATACCTCCCCCCCCCCCCCCCTCTTGCATCAGTCGCTCTCCTTGCATCAACTTGCTTTACTGGCAGCAGAGAAAGATATCAGACCGGCCCACGCTGAAAGTGACAGACTGACAGGCTTTGTTTGAACGTTAACTCCCTCTTCCTTCCCGAGTTCTCAGACCAACATGCGACGAAGAGTTCATTGTTGGGCCTGTCGGGGTGACTGTCACAGGCGGGACATTTTGAAATGGGTCAAATGCTAGGAAGGCTTCTCGTCCTCGATGAGTCAATTCAGTTAGTAGCAGAGCGGGTGTGTCCTGAGCCTGTGGCCCAGGCTACAGAGGCAGAGTTCAGGTTTGTTGCCCAACCATCTCTTCTGCTTCATCTCTCTCTCCATCTGTCTTTTCCCTCTTCCAACTCGTCACCTTCATCCAACGCGTTGCTCCCCCTCGTCATCACAACTTTCACAATATGCAAATTACTGACTGGCAATGGGCAAAATGTGACTTGTCTTCTTCTTCTTCTTTGCCGTTGACCGTTCTCATTTAATGTTTTGCCAAATACTGTTTTCACAGTTGCAGAAGCAGACAGATTTGTATTTTTTTTCTTGAATCCGCAGTTTGTTCATTAACCATGAGGGTTTGTCTCTTTCAATCCGGACGACACGCGAGAAGTGTTTTGGAAGCGTTCGTTGCTGCTGCGCTTGCCGTGCAGGCAAAAGTTAAAATGTTCCCTTTTAGTGCTGTCGGTGTAACGCGTGGGCTCCGGTAAATGAGGTGAACGCTTGCGTCAAGGGAAAACATACACAAACACAATTGATTAATTCCCTTTTAACAAATATTTGTAAATGTCATGCGCAAACGTGACCCAGAAGGCAGCTCGTCCGCAACTGGGACCGGCCTGCGAAATGAGGACTGTTTGCTTTTATTCTGCAAGACCTTTAGGAATTAGAGGCTAAAAAAAACAACAGAAGGGTGATTGTTTTGGGCATAAACAGAGGTGACGGTCAAAACATCAACACTGTCCTCAGTTGTTGGCATGTGACATTGGAGCAGAGCCAGAACAAAGGCTTTTTTTTTTGTTTGTTTTGTTCTGTAGGGGAGGAGAAACTGTTTCATTTGTTAAATGAGTTTTAGTTGGTTTTTTTTTATAATTTCTTTTTCAATTTAGTTATTAATCTACATTTGTTGAGACATATTAATCGCACAGTTGTCGCACATCTGTTGTGCGTCATCTTCAGCTTCGAACTGACGACATTCATTTGTTGTCTTGTTTGTATTAAAAAAAAAAATAATGGTTTTATTTTTGAATGCAGGTATGTGGTGGTAGTTTGTCGCGATCCGCTTTCAAGTGCTCATCGTTTTGAAATATATACTTTTGTTAGAAAGCAAGTATCATAACTGACCTCAATTTAAACCACCAAATATTATCTGGCCCGCCACGGCCAAATGTGTCCGCTGACATTTTCTTTGTGGTGCCACAACAGAACACATCAGAGACAAACACAGGCGGTAGACGCACGCTGGCATGGCTGGCTGATCTGCATCTGTGGTTGTGTCAGTTTAGGCCTGACTTAGAAGAAAGACGGGCTCAAGATGATGACGAGATGACCGACCTGTCACCGTCTTTGTCTTTTGGCAGCTGAATCTCAGTCACAGATTTCAATTCAACAATTCTGTCTCACTCATTAGCCTCTTCTTTTCCCTCAGAGGCTTCATCTGGAAAGTGTTGATGTTGAGCACTCAGAAGCACTGCGTACAGAAAACTGTGAGCAATCTATGAAACTAAATATGTAATTTATTCATCCACTTCTTTAACATGCAGTGAAGAATTTCTTTTTGATTTAAAAAAAAAAAAAATCCCCAATTTTTACAGCAGTCAAAATTATTATTATAATTATACGCATGCATATATTATATATTATTCATACTATTTCATATTACATTTCTGCAAATGTATTGACTTGCTAAATACACGCATATGACGAGGTTTAGAAAGTAGGAGACCAGAGGCACATGTGCCAATAAAGAGCTTGTTTCCCAGAAGAGGTCAAATGAAGACTTGACCTGCCAGCTATGTGGGTCACATTTCATTGCCACTTTTTTTTTTTTTTAGGTGCTAGGCCACCGCCAGATCAAACAGAAAGTTCCTGTTGCAACATCAGCAGCACTTTTTTTTTTTTCCTGGCCCTGTCGTGTGCGACTCTCACAGACGGGCCCAAGCTTTATAAAACACTTGGCATGCGCTGTGTGAGCATATGTTTTCAAAAAAAAAAAGAAAAAAGAAAGCAATCAAAAGAAAGTGTGTAAAAACAGGTGGGTGGGGAAGGCGCTTTCAGTGAGTATAACCTCACAAGTGTGAGCAACAGCATACTGATGTCATCAAAGACACATGGCTGTGTCTGCAAGCTGCCCCTCAAGTGTAAAGGTGCTAACTCAGATACCACCCAGTGACAAACAGTACCGTTGGTACGCAACTAATGAGACGTTGCTTGCGGCATAATCAACACCCCACTGTCAGTCAAAGGTGTGAGCTAGTAAATCATCATATTGTACAACTGAGTGGAGTGTGCGTTGCAACGGAGGGTACAATTTAGTGCCCGAAGAAAAGAACAATGTAATTATCTGCAAGGAAACCACCCTAGAACTTCATGTCTGAATATGAAGCAATAATGGACCAGAATGTTCTGTCAGCGCAATGTCTCCTTGCGGCTCTTGTGTTTGCTTTCAGCTCACAACATGAAACACACGGCACACACTGGAGATACATCCTGCCTTTTAATGAATGCTGCAGCTTTAATCCAGCCATAAGGCTCCCATCATCTGCTGATCTTTGCACCCTGCTTTTAAGTCTTATTGCTGTAGCACGTGACAGCCCCTATTTTAGCTCTGCAGCGTTAAGCTATTTTCTCCCAAGTGGTGTTCACCACTGATATATGTTTCTATTTATACTTAACCTTTGTTATGTTGTGGAAAAGTAGCACCGGTTGTGGGTGGGGTTCAGTTCGACCGAAGTTTACCGTGCTTTGGTAGACATGAGGGAAGCTCAGATCTTGGATTTCTTTTGAAGGTGCCACTCAAAGAAGTGGATATAAGCGGTTGGTGGAGAGCGAAAGGGAACATCATGACATTTTTTTTCCCCGAAGGCTGCAAAGGGGGGGGGGGGGACATAGAGGTGAAAAGCAGCTATTGGAAGGAGCAGGGCCGATCCCGCTGTCACGTGCAGGCCTACAGATTTGCATGCGTTTAAAGTGATGCTGGTGCTGACTGAGGTCACCAGTGTGGGCGACGTGATCGCGTCATCACTAATCATGAGAGCTACAGTCATGTAGTTTAACATGCATACGTTTACAAACAATTGCAAAGTCTTTCAGGGCTTTCATTTATTGCAATACAACATTTTGATGGCAACATTTTCAGTATTTTACAAAGAAAATGTTTCACCACAGGCTAAAATATCCTTTGACACTCATTTAAATGATTTAGACTTTTACCTCCTTGATCAACCATTCTGATGGCTGTTTTACTTTGATTGATTGTTGCTTTCTCAAAAGAGATTGAAGCCCAAATGCGTAGCTGTCACATTACACTTGATAGGCTGTTTTAGGTCTCATAGATTTAAATATTTCAGGTGGTATATTCGCATATAATTCCCAAAAGGATTAAAGGATCATACAGTTAATGGAGTCCACTAATGGAAGCATTCAATTGATAACACAGTCAGTAGATTGCACCCCTGTAACAGTCATTTTATTTGCAGAAATCGGTGACCATTGAATGGGTCTGCAGAGAGCAAATACAATCGGAAGTTGACACTTGATTAACATTTCAACAGATTGTATGAGGAAGAACAATGCACTTTAAGTTTCTTTTGTCACATGTTGAAGGGCTATGGGTACTTCCAGGTCAAAGGTCAGCGGGCAAGCCATCATGAGGTCGATGAACCGCAAACCTATAAAGTTGTCCTCGCCACACACAAACGAAGAAGGTCACGTTTCGCAATCACTGCCAGTGGTTTGAATTGCATTTGCACTGTGCAAAGGAGTCAATCTTTATCATTGTTTTTTTTGTCTTTTTTAATAAATGCAGATAATCATTCATTTACGATAACCGATTTTCTTACAGCAGCCTGTGTAGAAGTAGAGCTTTTCTGTGTTACTGGAAGACTTCCGTGGGTCGGTGAGTTCTTTTTTTAAATGAATGTGTCAACTGGGTTGTGACTAAGAAATAAATGAAAGACTTGAAGCTCTGAAGCACAGACTGCTGACTCTGGGTTACATAAGTGTGTGTGTGTGTGTGTGTGTGTGTGTGTGTGTGTGTGTGTGTCTGTGCGTGTGTGCGTGCGTGTTCTTTCTGAAGTGACCCAATTCTTGGGGACAGACAACAGAAGGGTGGGTGGTGGGGTTGAAAAGACAGAGCTCGGTCTTCCATGGGGACCGGAAGCTGGACGCTTGTGACACTGTGATGCCAGAGGAGCCTGGCACGGCTCAGTGGCAGAGGCGACAAAGAGGGGAGGTCACCCGCGCAACAAATTTGTGTGCTGGCTGTTAAGGCAGGCGTTTTGCAGCAAATCAACAACTAAATCTCATGAACCCACAACGTTTTCTCATTGAACACTTTTTTTTTTTCTCTCTCTATTTCACCTCACATTTTAAGCAAGGGAGATCAACCGCTTCATTATTGTATTGCACGCACGCGCATTCCTTCATAAATACCAAGTAACCCATTCTCTGACACACACATAACAATGTGTAAATAGCCTGTCAAAGAAAAGACAACTGAGGTCACATCTTGGATCACATCTCATATAAGGTTGTCACTTTATCGTACCATCAACGAATCTGGTATAAAGCTTCTTAATTATTTCAACAAGTATTTTTTTTTCCACATGTGCACTGCATGTTTATTAATATTTAACATTCAACAGGCACAACAAAACACATACCAGCCTGGATGATAAGGACGCTGACAAAACATGACGGACTGGTTCCTCGGCTGGCACATGACTCTTGCTGTGTGACACACACACACACACACACACACACACACAAAAAAAAGGCCACCAGTTAGGTGTCAGTGAACGGAAAATGCCTGACTTTTTGTTTGTGCTGGTCCCGGTGTGATCCAACTGTGTCAGCCTCGCAAATGTCATTGATCTGTTCGAGGGAGGTTAACACAGCTTCACAGTTTATCACTGGCTTATCAGAGGACGACGTGGCACCGGTCTAATGTTCCAGTGCACCGCAGAGAGCCGTCAGTGTGCACATTCATTCAGTATTGAACCATTCGATCAGGCTTGTTCTTCTTCTACTCATTTTATCTTTTTTGTGAAGCAAAATGTCAAATGTCAGAGCTTGCTAAATGAGAAGTTGCTTTTAAGGCCATAACATGATACCAGTGGCACGCCGTGCATCTTACCTCAATTAATACACCTCATAATACCATCAATACTGTCAAAACCTAAAATCAAATAGCAATCTTTAGACATTAGTCAACAAAGTTTGAATGAGGCCAGCAAAAGTATTGCTATGTAATGGCAATAATGGTAATAGCTATGCTATTAAAGTAAACTGATTGTTTGCATTTGATTTTGAGAACATGCAACAACGAAACAGTAACGCGCCAAGTTATTTACATTATAGCTGGCTGGCCTTGGCATCGCAGAGTGAGCATCTGATTGGCTACTGGACCTGACTGAGTGCGTCCCCTTACAGGGAACAGGAGCCTGCAATGTTGATTCTGAAGACCTCAGGCAGATTTCATAGAACCTGGCAACACAAGCTAGCTGACATGTGATTGGATAAAACCTCTACCATAATACTGAGCATGTTTAGGCCAGCAGAGAAAGCCCACCACTGCATTATACAAAACCTTTCCTTTGAAAATGGAATTACACCAGTTTCACTGCAGGGTCTATCCAAATTCTTCAGTCAACTAAAATGACCTGCTTGAATCAACGACGTCCACGTGGCAGAACCAGCGCCGTGTTAGTGCTGGGCCCAGAAACCCTAAAATATTCATCGTGTCCTTGTCGGAGCGCATTACTGCAGCCTAGCTGAACAAATCTGTGCGGAAAGGAAGAATGAAGGGGCCGCAAAAATCTAAGATGATTCAGCAAATGAAGGGCGTCTCCTTTGTGCTGGACTTGGACAAAAGAGACACGAGAAAGAGACACAAACACGCACACAGTGGTCTGAGAGTCACTAATTATTGAAAAGCAACCAGTCTGACATAGGAGACATTTTTTCGGTTCCTGTTCTGACAGCATGTCTCGTTAAATATACACGTGATATTACATGGTGGTATGGGGGCAGGTATGCAATTTATACAATTTTGAAAATTCCACCTTAACAGTGTTTTCTGGTCTAATAGGTCTTAAAAAGGTCTATATTTTGCTTTTAGAATACAGGCCCTTTACAGTAAGTCAGCACTGCCGTATACAACAACAATTGTGTGCGTGTGTTTGTGTGTGTGTGTGTGTGTGTGTGTGTGTGTGTGTGTGTGTGTGTGTGTGTGTGTGGAGTTTCTTACCTCCGCTTACACCACTTTTCATTTTGACAAAATGGCCTTTTTCTAATTACATCATAATAAAACAGCCCTGAAAGAGCAAAGTAAGTCAGTGCGGTTGGCCGCTCTCCCACTTGCCATAATCACTGTCTGGTTCTCCAGACACTGGGCCGTGAAGGGCTGACTGCTTAGCAGAGACCTTCATTCACCTTTGCTGACAGTCAAGATAATGCTGGAGTCAGACGTCCCAAAGGAGCTTTTGCAAAGACAAAACATATAATGATTAAGAGCAAGGCGTCTTGAGACTTAAGTGGAACTGCGCTGATTTAAAGGTTTACACTCTGCAACTTACTCGTTTGAGCTGTTTCATTTGAATACGCTGCCTTTTCTGTGAGTCAGTTTTCAGTCTGCTTGTGTTGCACAGTAAAAAACTGACGCATTGGTTCTGTTTATGTTTTTTCCATTTTTTCCCCTCACATGACTGATATTCATGATGGTGTGATGCCCCTTCAAAGCTGTTGCTCTTCCTGTACCGCATGACCACACAAGGACCACAGGGATGCAATTAAAATTAAGAAGATGACATGAAATATGATGCAGGTCCTTGGATACAAGCCATTCATTTGCTTTCCTCGGAGCCAGTGAAAATATCTTTCACCTCAGCTCTAGTGTCACGGCCTTATATATATATGGACGGAGGTACAGTGTGCAAGGATAATTGTGCCTGACGTAAGAGGTAAAGTAAATACCTTGATAAATATAATCTGTGATGACTATACAACTATCTGTCAACACTAGATAACATTTATAAAAAAACAGCCTCAGGTGTATGTAAAGGCTACCTAGCTAACGGGAGGTTTCTCTGGCTTTGATTTGGACACAAATCACTACAAAAAAGAAACAAAACTTTGTGGGCAAATACACATATACACCTGTATATAAGTGTGTGTGTGCGTGTGTGTGTGTGTGTATGTATATAATATATATGTATGTATATATGTATATATATGAGCGTGTGTGTGTGTGTGTGTGTGTGTATAAGAATATACACACACAGGCTCTTCATGCAGACACGAAAGCTGGCTGACACTGTCACAGTGAATCACTTCTTACCCTCTAATCTAATTACTGATGTACTGACGTAGTGCTAAGCTCTCTTCATTCAAGGCAGGTGCTATAGGTTCCTCTTCCTTCAGATGACGTTTGCGCAGCAGTGGGGAGGGCTCAACCGAGATGTTCCTTCTGAATCAACATCAAGCAATTTAATAGCACGTGCCCACAGTCACGGAAAGTGAGGTAAACGGTGAGTAAACACGGAATGTAAATTTCAATGGTAATGTATTCAAAAACAAAAACCCACAAAATGCAAAAAGGGAGAAAGCTAGCATGACAAGGAAAAGGCGTCGACCAAGCTTACGCCATGTGATTTGAATTTTCCACAATAATTTAAAGTCTGCTATTCATTTTGAGGCGTCTCATGAACAAGAATGCACATTCATAGTCAGCACTACTTGAGTACACATTGGAGGACTCATGTAAATTGAAGTTGTGCCAGCATCCACAAATTATTAATCAATACTAAAAAACAAACAAAAAAAAACTAAACTTAAGAGTCAACACTGTGAATTTAACACAGTTTGACCTCAGAACTAATATTTCTAACTTTCTTAGTGTTTCATACCTGTTCACCAAAAAAAAAATGTTCTTAATAACTCAAGTGTGTTTAATCAATAACCAACTACTTCATTCTCTCTTGTTAATTCTTTATACACAAACACAGATTTCTAAAGGCATCACTGATGTTTAAGGTGCAACTTTCTTCTGAAATCCCTCAGAATTATAGATTACAAAAACATTAGCATTTCCTGAAGTACTACGACATCCTGATGAATGTCTAATCTTAATACATCTCTAATGACTTTTATGTATTTTGTTAGAATCAATCACTTTAGTCTTTGTGTACTCTATTCCCTGCAGGACCACCTTTTTTTCTTTTTCTTAGCGTTATTATTTTCAATTATCACTTCCCCTGAATATTACCTTGTTTCATATCTCTTTTTGTCTGTAAACATGATTGTATTATTAATTTACTTGCCAATAAAGTTTTTTTTTTTTTTTATCTAATTGCGCAGATCATGGGTCATACGCAACATATGACGTTCAAAGACTATTTTATATTGAACGCAGATTAAAGCTGACTCTGCAGAGGCTTCTGTGTACACAATGAATAGAATAAAGGGGGAGAATCAATGCATCTTTATTTTACTGGCAATGTTTTTAACCCCTTTTTATTACATTAAGCTAAATGGTTCGGAGTGGGCGTATCAGGAAGAAGGGGGGAAAAAAAAATCCTCTCGCTTCCGATTACGTCATACGTAACGAGGCGGTTACGCGGCGTCCCTCCCCCCTCCTACTCCCGCTTCGCAGGGTGCGCGCTTTCCCGTCATCATCAACAGCAGCAGCATCTGGCGCGCCACTCCAGGCAGCCAGAGCAAGTCCCGACGAGCTTGAGTGTGGACGTGCATCCCGCTGGACGAAGGAGCCATCAACCAAGAGCTCAGCTAAACCCGCGCGTGTGGCCGCGTTGCGTCTTTTCTTCGAGCCCGTGACAACTCACTCTTGAATTCGCATTAAATATGTCTAATATCGCTTTTGGTCAAAAGCCTCAGGTAAGAATTTTTTTTTGTTCCGTCGTTGTCGATGTTTTAACAAAAAAGTGCTAATCAGTGTGTTGTCATTTATGCTGAAATACCGCCTCTGAGCTTTTTTTTTTTTTTTTTTTTCTTTAAGCAAACGAAACGGACAAAAACCTATCGTCTTTTTTTTTTTTTTTTCCTTCAAGTCTCTGCGGGTTGTTATACCGCCGCTGTCACTTGGCGGGTCGGAATCAAGGTCGTGTTCGTCTTTCTATTCTTTTTCTTCTTCTCAAGACAGACGGGAAATGCGCGGAAATACCGTTACCGCCGTGTGTTGAGTGGGTTCGGAGCGCCGCCGCCGCTGCTGCGGCGGCTGCTGCTGCTAACCACGCTGGCTGCTAGCTCACCTTGCCGGTGTTCTGGCTCGGACAATGACAAACGAAGGACTGTGTATATTTGGTACAGTTCTATTAGATAAAGCGTCGTAGTTTCTGGCCTAGAATTACCGTATTTTCTCAGATAAAGGGCTGCTCATCCTAGCCGAGCCCTAGCAGCAGCGGCGGCAGCAGGTTGCCAGGTCTGGAGGCTAACGCAGCGTGGAACTACTAGCCTACTTGCATCTTTTATGAGAGAAAACTCGCCCCTCAGATCAATAAATCCACGCCACATCGCTGTTTTCGGGTGTCTGCGCAGGTTGGTCGGATCAAACGATGCGACGAAGCGTCGTCTTGTTTCGTGACCCACTTTTCTGAAAGTGGGGGTAAATGTACAGACCGACCAGCCGCCATACGACCGAGGGCAAATTGCCGGGCAGGCGGGCAGAGAGGGAGGGAAGCATCATGGCTCCCGGTTAATCAGCTCCACAGAGCACCGAGAAGGCCGGCAACATGGGCCAATAGAGACACGCGGACCCCGGGGGAGATGGTGTTTGGCGAATTGGAAGACATTGCCGACCGGGGGGAGGGGGTGTCCTGGCCGAGCCGGTAAACCCTCCGTGTCGTGGGTACACTCCGTCCCCGTGACTCTCCCTTTGATACCGTGTTTTCTTTGCCGAGACAATATTGAGAATATTGATTGTGTGTGTCGGCGCAGGGGCAGTATCGACGGGGCTGATCGATTTTGCAACAACTGGAATTTGTCGGGTATATCATCAGCGGGTGCGCTTTCTCTAAGGGATTTCAATTGGGTCTCCCGGTCATGTCTTGTCCTCGGAATAAATGGTTTCTAGCCGATTTACAGCTGGCTGCCACTTGGTAAAAACACAAAGCAAAGGCAGCAAATGTGAGAAAGAGATTTCGCTTGAACCATATTAGTTACCCCGGGGGTTTAAATTCATTTAGTTAGGCGTTTGGTTTTTTTGTTTTTGTTTGTTTTTTGCTTTATTTCCCTTTGCAAGTCCTTAGATTTGACTTGGAAATAAGTGTTTATATCAGAAAACGAACTGACAATTGACAATATGCTATGTATTACTAACATAAGATTAAAATCGATTTGCGGAGACGCGTTAATCCGAGCTGTAAATTTCCACACGCTCAAAAAGAAATGTCTAGCAATTCCTCGTCTCGCCGCTGGAGGCCCCCCCCCCCAAAAAAAATAAAATAAAATAAAAAAAAATAAAATAATTAAAAAAAAAAATGCATGGATTTTGTCTTCCGATTAGCGGAATAATAGAAAACGGGGAGAATACATTTTCTTTGACATGGCATAGTTTAGGACACAGCGGAAGCAATTTTAAAGCTACATTTTGTTTTTGTTTTCTTTATTATTTTAGCCCTTGATCTCAGCCTTCAAAGTATGAAGTATTCCTTGTTCATCCCACATTATTATTTTGTCTAACTGGTGGTTCTGGATTTAGAATATTATTTAAATGTAATACGAATAACAACTGGCTGATGGAAATGCAACAATTGTGGGTGATGTAAAAACCTCTTACAAACATAATGTGTATATTATTTCCCTTTTCCTCCTCTCAGTATTGTGTTTTTGTATAGTCTTTTTTTTTTTTTTAAGAAAAAATGCAATTCAAGCTTACTGCAATTTTGCTCACTGATTCCTAAATTTCCACGTTTGGTAACAGGAATATTGGTCACATTTTCAGCAGATAAAAAAATGTGTATTACTCAAGTTTTGGTTAAAGAAGAATTGAGACTGGAACCACGCCACAAACAGGCCTTGCCCGACTGGTCCAGCAGTAGAGGAACTGAGCCTCTGAGCCTTTTTTCCCCCCCCAGTTGTTGCGTAAGGACTCAAAACTGGGTCAGCGTTTCTCCATCCACACGCTAATGTGGGTGAATTATAGTTTTCATTGCCAATATTTATTTAAATACTGCCCAGTATAATTGAACATAATATTCCAGTACAGGGCAGCACCACAAATAGACGCTTCTCAAAAGCCCTTTTCACCCTTTAAAGCACATTTTGTTCTTGCAGTAGTAAATGATCTTGGATTCTTTTTTTTGTCAAAACTGGAGGCTGTAGAGCAGATTTTTATTTAGTGTCTGTCAAGTGCACACACGGTACTCTGGATGTGAGTGTTGCTTTCAAAATGTTGAAGAACGCAGGATGTTTATTGCACAATTTTAAGTGTAGAATGTAGGATTGTGAAATTTTTAAAGCACTTCTTGACTTCTTTTCTACTAGTTTGGAACTGTTTCTGACTGGGGATTTTCTGTTTCTGACAAATGTAATTTATTCATCATTCCAACATTTGGATAAAAGAAACCGCTGAAATGTCCATTTGCCACGCGTAACCAGCACAAGCTTGTTTCACCAGCGGGAAACAAGAACAATGGGAAAGCTCCTCTGGTCGGTGTTGTCCTCCTGTTACACACAGGGGTTTGTCAGTTGCCTTAAAAGTCTTTTTTTTTTTTTTAAGGGTGTTTTGAAAGAATTTTGAGGATTATTTCGTCTCAGTCTGGGTTGTCTAAGGCTTAGCAGTGGGTGAAATCAAAACCCTTTTAGTCGCAGAGCACTTGCAAGTGAACATAATCTCTTTGAGATGTAACGTGCAAGTGTGAGGAGGTGTGGCTTGTGGCCAATGTTTAAATATACATTTAGTCCTCGGGAGTGGGATGATGAAGATTTTGTTGCCGCAACCATTTATTTATTTATTTATTTTCCTGAATAAAAAATGTAACACTTTTCGTAACTCACTGGCTGAGGGGAGCGGCCACGCCTTGTTCCCACCTGCATTTTCCTAATACGTCAGTGCTTCAATGGATGAGTTCCTATAGGGTGGAGCCAGCTTAAGGGGCTTGTTACATAAAATAGAGCAGGAGTGGCTTTGCTTCAGAGAGAGCGCACATGGCTCTGATGGTCTTGCTGGGAGAGGAGCGAGGTGGCAACTGGTGTGTGAAGAGTTTAGTTTTTTATTATTTTTATTTTAAATGAAGGTTTGTAAGAAATGACATGCATAGGGCTTATGAATTACTGCTGTAAAAGTAATAATAGATCCGAACTGCATCCAACTTAGCATGCAGCCCTTCATTATTCTTTTTTTTTTTTTTTTTTTAATCAGTATTTGTGCAATAGAGGGGAGAAAACTGCGCATCTAGAATTGTATTTTTGAACCTGATCCGTCTTCCTGAAATGGCCTTTCTTTGTCTTTCCTTCCAGGTTATGATGTACGACCAACACAGAATAAGTACAACTCTATAGCCCAAGGGATCCCGAGGACTTGATTACAGTCGCTTCAAGCCTGATAGTTTGTCCGTGCGGCTGCTCCTCCCCCCTCTCTGCTCACTTGGGTTGAGTCACCTGGCATTTCTTCTAACCTCTTCCCGTCCCTCGCCACGGGTGAAGAAGACTCGGATTCGGCCGTAATCTTGGTCTGCTTTGCCCATTTCCTTCCCGAGGTTCCTGTTCTCCACCAAGCAGCGGTGCTTCCCTGGATTTGCATTCTCCATTAGGTACGACCGTGACTAATGCATCGGGACAGATTATAATGTATAATGCACAATCCACGTCCTAATCCTCTCTCCTGTCATCAATTAATAAAGTCGGCTCTGATAATGTAGTTCAGCTTAAGACAGACAGACAGACAGACGGACGGAACGGACAATGCAAAGAAGTGCCATGGATTGTGTCACTGTTAAATGTATTCACTTGTTTGTTTGCATATGTTTGAACAGGAATACTATTTCAAGGTACCAAGATGATTCCAAACGGCTATTTGATTTTTGAGGACGAGAGTTTCCTGGATTCCACCGTGGCCAAAATGAATGCCCTGAGAAAGAGCGGTCAGTTCTGCGATGTCCGACTGCAGGTATTCCAGACACGAGCACGTCCTCCCACACATGATTTACAAGCCTTCAGGCGGATCTGTGGAACTTTCTGGAGCTCACACACCACCAGCCTAAAGTTTGGAAACACCTTCTCAGGCTATTTAAAATAAATAAGTAAATAAATCTTTACGACTTTCTGCTCTGCAGATAGATACTGAAGACACCAAATATATGAGCAAGATATATGTGTTGCAAATTCCCAAGGGTTAGAGCTCCAGAGAACTGTGTGTCTTTTTGTTATGTTTTTCATCGGGCACCTTAGCAGGCAGCTAAGGGGTCCTTCAGTGATTTAAAAGGGCCCTTGCAGCTGCGCTGGCCCTCTCTCTCTCAGTTTGTGTCATGTCTGTTGGAATTGTGCTACCTCACTAACAGTAAAGACCTTGAAGCTGCTAAATTGTGTCCTGTCGCTCTCTGACCGGAGTGGCTGTGTGGATGAAGTGCTCCAGCGGTTCATTGTTTAGTTCAGCCCTCATTCTTCACAAGATGTAATTATGCAGCAAAGAAAAACACGTTAAATAAGAATTTAAATAGAAAACATCTTTGAGTTATTTCACTCTTTCATTGTTCCCTACATAATTCCATGTGTTCATATGTAGTTTTGATGCCTTCAGTGAGAAAGTGCAAAGTCAATAGTGACGAGGATGAAAAATGTTTGGACAGAGTGTGTCCCAACCTTTGGCTGCTAGTGTGCACGCATGATGAATGGAATGACACGCATTCTTATGAGAAATATTGTTACAGTTTGATTGAAAATAAGCATCAGTATGAGTTCTGCAAAAACTAGAAACTAAAAATGTTTGGGTTTTTTTCTGTCGTGCGTCTATGAAGTGATTTGATGAATATTTCTCATTTGTTGTCCAGGTGTGCGGTCACGAGCTGATGGCTCACCGAGCTGTCCTGGCTTGCTGCAGTCCCTACCTGTTTGAGATCTTTAACAGCGACAACGAGCCTCACGGCGTCTCGCACGTCACCTTCGAGGACTTGGATCCAGAGGCTGTAGAGATCTTGCTGAACTATGCCTACACTGCCCAGTCAGTAGCTCCGCTTGCCTCGACCTTTTTGTTTTTTTTCTTTTATTCAATTTTCAAGAGTTTGCTAGCGTTGCTAAACACCTCTTTTATCACGTGTCCTGCGGCGCAG
The DNA here is from genome assembly GCF_046127955.1 of Nelusetta ayraudi. Taxonomy (NCBI): domain Eukaryota; kingdom Metazoa; phylum Chordata; class Actinopteri; order Tetraodontiformes; family Monacanthidae; genus Nelusetta; species Nelusetta ayraudi. The sequence goes on from NW_027466259.1 coordinate 224,021, forward strand.
GCTCAAGGCAGACAAGGAACTGGTCAAAGAGGTTTACTCGGCAGCCAAAAGGTTCAAGATGGACCGAGTCAAACAGGTTTGTTCATTTTTGCACTCCTTCTCGTCTTACCGACGTATGATATTAATATTATGACTTACTAAATTTGTTGCCCGTCTTCCTCTTTCTCGTAGATTTGTGGCGACTACCTGCTTTCTAAAATGGATTCCCAGAACGCCATCTCCTTCCGTAACTTTGCCAGCACCATGGGAGACGCTAGACTTTTGGCCAAGGTGGACGCCTTCATTCAGGACCATCTGCTGGGAGTGTCCGAACAGGAGGATTTCCTCAAACTTCCCCGACTCAAGGTTGGACTGTGCATCTGTGTTCTTCTCTCCGCGGTGGCAGAAAACAGTTGATGTTTAAATCTGAGGCAAAGTCGAGCTTTCTCAAACTCTGCAAAACTAGCCAGGCCAGACGGCCTTAAACCCAAATAGATGCTTTACATCGAGCTTTGTATTTTAACTTTCAGACTTTGCATGAGATTAACAATGCTTAGTATGGTAGGGTGAGCCTCTTAAGAGTCTTTCCGACTCTAAAAGCCTGCTGGGAATGTATTTAGAGCATGGTAGTTACAACACAGGAACCAGCATAATCTACAGTAGACACTATATAGGTCTTCACCACGCTTATCAGCCCGTGACCTGTATGCTGGACAAGGGTTATCAGGGTACAGCAGTCAACGTACTTGGTGTTTGGCCTAGTTTCAGCTTTTCTCACATCTGGGCGCCCAATGAAATGTTCCTATCTGTCTGCATGCATCTCCTTGATGTGTGTTTTTTTTTTTTGCTGGTTTGTACTTTGAACATCTTTGAAAAAAGCTGTCGGTTTACAATTGCAGTTGTGTTCACTTGGCGCACTTCCCGCCAGTCAAAACGGAGTAGCCTTTGGTTTCAATAGGGAGCCGTGGTCGGGACACTGACTGGCGTTTGAATGTTAATTTAGACGCCACGCGGTCCAGGCAGATTGATGGCGGTGACTGCAGAACGGATGGCGCTTGTGTGTGAGAACTCAAAGGGTTTAATGAGGTGTGCTTGAGGTTTCCGAGGAAAAGTAAGCCATTGTACCGTCAATGAGTCACCCAGTTCTCAGATAAATGAGTAATAAGCCCCGGAGGCAAAGTATTCAGTTGAGTAATAGAGGAAATTTGGATTCATTCCTTCTGTTGTTTGTCTCGTCCAGTCTACTGCCGTTTGTGTAACTCCTCACACTGCCTTTATTCCCTTCACAGTTAGAAGTAATGCTGGAGGACAGCCTGACTCTGCCCAGCAATGGCAAGCTCTACTCGAAGGTGCTCAACTGGGTTCAGCGGAGCCTGTGGGAGAATGGAGACCAACTGGAACGATTGATGGAGGAGGTCAGTATACGGGGTCCGATCTCGCAGGCGAACCTTCTCAGTTCCCGCCCTGCCTCTTCCTCTCTCCCTCTCCCTCTCCCTCTTTCTTGTGTGTGTGTTTTTGACATGAAAGAGTCATTCAGGGGCCTGAACTAGAATTTGGCATGCCAAAGTCATGCTGCAATGTCAGGATTGTCTTTTTCCCTCTGATTTGTTGAGGTTTTTGCAGTAAGAAACTCTGTACCCCTGAACCGTGCTCCAAATTAGAGGTGAGCCAATAAGAGCTGCTGCTGCTTTGCTCTCTTTGCTCTTGTTTTCCCGTTTTTCATTGTTCTGTCTTGGGTCATGTGGTTGGTTTACGTACAGCCCCCACCCTCTCCACCCATCCAAGTTTTTTTTTTTGTTTTTTTTTTTTGGAACAGTGACTTCCTCTGAAACACAAAAGCACAGGTTCTCAAAAGGTCTGACACTTGAATCTGCTGCCTCTTTTTGCTTATCTGAACAGGTTCGCGTTTGTTGCTCCAGCACTAACAGGCCCTCCTCCCCGTTGATTTATCTCTCCTGTAGGTTTATTAGCAGCAGCAGGAGACGGGACTGAAGAGCCAAGGACTGAGCCACCAGGGTAATGAGTCAGAGAAAAGAGAGGAGGGGAGAGGAGCGCTACTGCCTCTCTGCAGCCTCTCTTGCAGCCAAGCCACACTGTGCTCCCCCACCTGTCTGTGCCACACGTGCAGATGCTTCTGGTCTCTGTGTTTGATAGATGGCGGCACGGCCCCCGAAAAACCTTTTGAGTGGTTAGATCGAGCGCGTTGAGAGCCTGCACGAAAACAACACGTTCTCATAGCGCTGCTGGGTGCCGATGACGTTGAACAAAGGGCAGGTTGTCATTAATCTCCAATTGGGGGAGAAAAAAAAAAAAAAAGTTCCCACTTCACCTTTGTGTAAAAAGGCTCATTCTTACTTTTCCGTTCATATTTTTTCTCACCTGGATAGACAGACCCCCCCCCCCCTCCCCCTCCCCCTCTCGCCACCTTGGATTTAATCTGTCATTGGATAATAATGGAGTGTAGCTCGATGGTTCTCAGGCCCCTGTGTTCAGTCACCTGGATGTGACTGCCACAATGGGCGACTCTTCAGCTAGAGGACCAGTTTCCAGGCAGCGGGAGACGAAGGAGGCAACGTGCCGGACGAACCCCCCCCTCCCCCCCCTCCCCCCACCACTCCCCACTTGATCCGTCGCAGAAGATCTTTCCAGACGCAGCCTCTCGCTCTTTACAAGCTCCCTCTTCTTCCTTTTTTTTTTCTTCCTCCTCTCATGAGGGAGAACATTAGGGACGACCAATGTCTGAGAAACCTCTCGGGGGCGGGGGGGGGGGGGGGGGATTCGAACCCTTAACCCACTCCACACAGTGGCGGCAGCGGCGGCGGGGCAACAGCCCCTCTAGGCGGCCGAAGACTTCTACCCCTCCCAACCCCCAACTCTTCCTCTTCACAGCTCCGCCCTCCCCCCTCCCCCCCCACCCCCCACACTCCCTCTTTCTCTGTGTTGCCATGGAGACAGCCACATGGGTGTGTTGTTCCTGTTTGTCTTGCAGGTGCAAACGCTGTACTACTCACCTGACCACAAGCTGGTGGATGGAGGGCTGGTGATTGATGGGCACTGTGAGGTGTTTGGTGGCGAGGAGGACCACCTTCAGTTTGTGCAGGTACCCAGCAACTCGTAGTCGAGTCTCCACCTGACTTTGCTTGGCCAACGTTTTGCTGGCGTGCGCGTCGACGCCGACTGCAAGCCTGCCTGCGCTCGGACGTGCAAACGATGAGGCTGAACGGCAACGCTTTAGTGTCGACACTCAGCCTGAACGATTATTCAGAAAGAAAGCAGCCAGCCTTGGCTGTGCTGGTTAATGAGAATACCTGAAAATGTGATTATTAGGGAGTCCTTGCGCGGCTTTGAACCCCAGTTCGGCCCCCCCCTGAACATCCTCCGATCCGCAACATGTTTTTGCGCACATTTCAAGGCTGTAAAAAATGACCGTCTGATGAAGGAATGGAAGCTCTAGCTGCTCTAGAGCGCCACCTAGAAGTAAAAACGCTTAAATGGCCTTAGCACCCTCTATGAAGGTCGTAGAGACATGGGACAAACACCCATCTGTTCCTCTTTTCAAGACCTACATCTCATAGAATCAGACTTTTGCTCCATGGAAGAGAGCTATTTCCATTTGTTTGAAAAAAATAAAAAATAAAAAAATAAAGCGCTAAAGTCAAAAACCTAAGTGCTGGGGCCTTGAAACAGACAGGCAGGACCTTGAAGATAAACAGTTATTCAGTTCTATAATACTGTAATAACCGTTTTCATTTTACGGCCCTTTAAAGTGGCGGTACACTCAAAATCTAGCAATAAAAAAAACACCATCAGACTTGTCGGAAGGCAGGCTCAGTCCCTTGAACGCTGCTTGCAGCTTTAATTTTCTTTCACGCTAATAATCTGCGGGCCTCGTGCGCGCTCCCACGGAGCTGCTTGGTGGCTACAGACGGCGGGAGGTTTTTTAGCACTGGGAAAGGACGTAGTTCATCCTCGCCGCGCCGACGCCGGCCTTTTAACGGGTAGTTTGCGCCGGCCCCCGGCCAGGCAACGGGGGGTGGTGGGGGGCCCTCGTGGTGAAGCCTTGGATTCTGTAGCTGCGCTGTGCTCTTGCAGAAGAGACCCGTACGGGAGAGCGCCCAGAGACAGATGAGCTGCAGCTCCTCGGGAAGCCTGTCGCCCTCCAACCAAGCAGCAAATGTCCCCAAAGTGAGCGCCAGGAGAGAGTGGAAGTATATTGCCTCAGAGAAGACCACAAGTAAGTGCTTCTTTGCCCTCACCGAGCAAAATCAAAAAAAAACAAAAATGTACCTTAGTCAAAGGAAGTCCAGGGTCCCACCCTGCGTCCTCGCTACTGCTAAACTCACAGCAAAGTGTTTTATTTTCCTGTCGTCCCGCCCTCCTCACGTGGCTTTAAACCCGCTCCAATCTGGCCCCCAGACAACACCTACCTGTGTCTGGCCGTGCTGGACGGCGTGCTGTGTGTGATCTTCCTGCACGGACGCAGCAGCCCTCAGACCTCCCCCTCCGCCACCCCCTGCCTGATGAAGAGCCTCAGCTTCGAGGCCCAGCCCGAGGAGCTGGAGGAGCAGCCGCTCTCGCCCATGCGCTACGCTCGCTCGGGCCTGGGCACCGCGGCCCTCAACGGGAAATTCGTCGCGGCGGGTGAGTCTCGCCGATTTCCGCGAACGGCAAGGGGAAGCCGGGTCGTCCGCAGCGCCGCTCAGCCCAGTCGCTCTGCAACTGTCGTTCCTCAGGAGGTTACAACAGAGAGGAATGTCTGAGGACGGTGGAGTGCTACGACCCCAGAGAGGACCGCTGGACGTTCATCGCGCCCATGCGGACTCCGAGGGCCCGGTTCCAGATGGCTGTTCTCATGGTAGAGAAAAGTGTCCTTGGTGTTTTATATTGAATAATAACTTGTTTTGACTGGGCATCTCCCAGTCGTGAGACCTCGTGCTCTCCAACATACGAGGCAACTTGTATTGATTGAAAGGTGACGCATCATAAGAATAAGAAGGCCTTTATGTGTCCCACATTGGGGAAATTTGCATATTTGATAATAATTGAGAAGAAATGAAACAAGAAAATGGCTCAAATATAACACAATAACCACCTGTCGTGGTTCCCAAGTGTCTTTGCGGCGCTGTGCAGCCCGACGGCTGCAGGCAGGAAAGTGCTGATCCTCATGCCTCATGATGACCTTGCACAGGGTCAGCTGTACGTGATCGGGGGCTCCAACGGACATTCCGACGAGCTGAGCTGCGGAGAGCGGTACGACCCGCAGGCCGACGAATGGATCCAGGTGCCGGAACTGAGGACGAACCGCTGCAACGCAGGTCAGTCGAACTGAGTGACTCGGGTCCGGAGCGAGCGAGCGAACGAGCCGCTTCTCTCCGGAAGTGGCTCAGCGTCTGCCGTCCTCCCCCTGCAGGCGTCTGCTCCCTGAACAACAAGCTGTACGTTGTGGGCGGATCAGACCCCTGCGGTCAGAAGGGCCTGAAGAACTGTGACGCTTTTGACCCCGTGACCAAGACCTGGTCCAACTGCGCTTCCCTCAACATCAGTACGTGTCCATACAGTCACGCACACACGACAGTTCAGAGGTCATTGGTTCAATTCTGAGTCTTGAATCCTCTGAGATCTTTAGGACTTCACGAAAATCCTAAAGATGACAACATAAAAACATTTTCCAATGTCTAATGTAGGGATGCAAAATATTGATGAATTCATTCGTTGTTAGCTGATTGACCTTATCGATCGGTTAACGGTGAATTGATCAGCTGTGATTTTTCTTGAGAAAAAAACGTGTGTGTGTGTGTGTGTGCGCAGGGAGGCACCAGGCGGCCGTGTGCGAGCTGGACGGCTTCATGTACGTGATGGGAGGGGCGGAGTCGTGGAACTGCCTGAACTCGGTGGAGCGCTACAACCCAGACAACAACACCTGGACCCTGGTGGCCCCCATGAACGTGGCCCGCAGGGGAGCCGGCATCGCCGTGCACGAAGGTAGAGCTTCCAGACAGGGAACGGCCTCGGGCCGGGCTGCTGCTGCTGCTGCTGCTGCTGCTTGACCAGCGGTGGGCTCCAACTGTTGGACTGGTGGGGCCACAGTGGGTTCTAAATGTTGACAGAGGGGCTGGAGCAGGTGGATGGAGTGTTTTGGTGGCCCACCTTTATAGGAGAGAAAATCTATCATATCAATCATTCATGTGGTTGACCTAGGGTTGAGTTCAGTCTCCGAGGCTCGCAGGGCTTCTTATCCAATCACAGGACGCGTAGGTGTGAAGTTCAGCGCAAGGCAGCCAGCCAGCTGGCCTCGGCACCGCAGACTCGAGATCTGATTGGCTGTCGCGACTAACTGAGGTCCGTTCACTTACAGCGGTCTGGGGCCCGCTGAGTCGCTTCTGCTGGCCTCAAGCAGATTTCATGGCACCCGGCAACACCGGCTAGCTGAAATATGATTGGATTAAAAACTCTGCCGTAATATAGGCCCATAGAAGCAAAGCCACCAAGTGGATGTTCTAGGATTTGAAAAGAACCGACAATGGAGAATAACTTTATTATCATATTTATGGGGAAATGTACTTTTCTAAGTAGCTGGACCTGACGAACCCCCACTACCGAGTCTTGACTCCTCCTCCTCTTCCTCCAGGGAAGCTCTTCGTGGTGGGCGGCTTCGACGGCTCGCACGCGCTCCGCTGCGTGGAGGCGTACGACCCGGCGCGCAACGAGTGGCGGCTGCTGGGCAGCATGACGGCGTCCCGCAGCAACGCCGGCGTGGCGGCGCTGGCCGGCGCCCTCTATGCCGTGGGCGGCTTCGACGGCAACGACTTCCTCAACACGGTGGAGGTGTACAGCCCCGAGGCGGACGAGTGGAACGACTGCGCCCAGGCCCCGTCGCCCCCCTCCGACTGAGGCGGGGGAGGAGGGGGGGGGAGACGGGGGCGGGTGGGTCGGTGGGAAGGGTCAGAGGTCAGCGGGGGGGGCGGGGGGGGAGGAGTTTCACAGCGCTTCACCTATTTCTCCCCCTCCCCCCCCCACCAAACTAACAGGCTTAGTGACGTAATCGTGTTTCGTGTGTGTGTGTGTGTGTGTGTGTGTGTGTGTGTGTGTGTGTGTGTGTGTGTGTGTGTGTGTGTGTGTGTGTGTGTGAGATAGAGAGAGTGTGCGTGAGTGGGGGGTATGTGAGGGGGAGGGGCGGGGGGGAGGGGCATTGACGAGGGGTCTTCAGTGAAGACTGGCTTATATTTGGTGGGCGGGGTAGTGGGGGGGGAGGCGGGGGGGAGTTGTTCAAAGCAACATGACGCCTTTGCATATTGCATACAATGTTTTTTCGTGCTGTACATACTTTTGATTCTTCCTCTTACTTTTTTGTTTTTGTCACATGCCAACATTTAATACACACTTAGTGCTTTTTCTTCTCTTCTTTTTTTTTTTTTTTTTGCCCCTCTTGGAGTTGAAGGATTTGTCAGTGGGGTGTTTTTCTTGTTTTCTTCGGACTTGACTGAGGAAGACGGCCGAGCGAGGACGCAGCGGTGGCGTTTGGAGGTTTCAGCTTCACTTTTCCTTTGGCTCGCGTATTCACAGGCTCAGCGCTTCGAAGCCTTACACACGCGAGTGCGAGATGGCAAATGAACCCCCACCCCACACCCCCCACCCTACCCCATCTCACCCCCCACCCCCACCCCCACCGTTGCTTTTTTTGAATCTTCAACCGATGGCCTTTTTTATATTTTTTTATACACTGCTGATTTACCAATAAGTGAGTGAGTAGCAGACGGCTCAAGTCAATGAATCTCAACCAGTGCCAGTTTTAGTTACCTTCTCGTGCACAGCACCGCGCACACTACGCACAAAACCATTGCTTCTGCTAACCAAACCTTTGTTATTGTGATACAACTAATTGTATGTAGAGATGCGGTTGTTGTTTTTTTGTTTTTTTTTCCCTTCTGGAGTTTCTTTTTTTCCTTTTCTTTCGTGTGTTAAAAGCGTCAGGCATTGGCAGATTCTTCTGGAAGGAATGTTAGAAACGGGATAAACTATTAACACATTTGTAACATTTCTTAACTAATAAATCGTTTCAATCTGAGTTTTGTTTGGAGTCTGCTGTTTGTCTCAACAGTGCACCGTCGTATTCCTCTCGGCGTGTGACTGCACCATAGGCTCGGACGTCCTAAAAACATCTGAGCTCAGCTGCAATCCAAGCAGAAGAGGCTGCGCTGATTTAAATAAATAAATAAATAAATAATTAATTAAAACTACCACTTGTCTCTACCTTTAAGTAATTGAGTCACGGGAGCTCCTGTGTGAGAGCTTTTTATTGCCGTCATTTTCTTCAGACTCTGAGCCAGCCCCCCCCCCCCCACTCCCCCCCGGCTCCTATAAGTGTCTCTCAGAGGGGATTATACTAAGCTGCCTAATAGACCTCAGCACGCAGAGACAGAACCAGCTCGACGGGCTGCATCTGCATGAGAGCAGAACTCCATGACAGGTGGCCTGGCGGGGGGGGGGGTTGATTCATTCTGCTGAATCATACTTGCTCACGAATCAACAGAAATAGAAATAACTGAATAGTTGACTGTGTAGTTTAAAAAAAAAAAAAAAGTTAAAATCCTATTTGGATTTGAATAGATCCACTGACAGGGTGACACAGTGGTGCAGTGGTTTAACACTGTCGCCTCACAGCAAGAAGGTTGTGGGATAGAGGGATGATCCATTGATGAGAAAGGGAGCGGAAAACATTTTTCAATTAGAAGCAAGTGAGCCTTCTTGCTTGGTGGTGGTCACCACCGTGTATCTGCAGCAGCCCAGCCTCATCAGTCGGACTGAAGTCGAACCTTGAAATCAACTGGTTTGGTCCGGCGGGTCCGTGGCCAGTGCCGGTCTCTCCCGGCGGTCCACACTTGCACAGTACGCGAGAGTCAACGTCCAGACTCGAGCCGTTATCTAACGACACAGGAAGTGCTTCCCGCCCACATTATCCTCCTCCTGTTGCTCCCTATACCTGTCCCAGCGTGACGCCTGATCCTTCCGCCTCGCAGTGGCGGGCAATAATCTCCGGGCGCCAGCGTCACCTGCGCTCTAATCCCCTTTCGTCACCTCACACACACACACACACACACACACACATCAGTCACATGCGCACGGCACGGCGAGCCTGTCCGCCAAACACGTGGGGAAGAAGGAACGGCGGTAATTGATTTATTCATTTCCAGTGAGAAAAGGAACATTTAAACGAGGCTGATACTTGAAAATATGTATTTATTTGAGGTTGCTCACCTAACATGTATTCATATGTATTGATGTACACAGAACAAAACTTGGCAGAGCTTTTCAGAACACTTTACTGAGGTAATGTTTCATATTTTATTAACAAACACTTCATAAAAAACCTTGAGTGCAGCTCTTGACAGGCCCAATGTGCTATAAATAGAAGCCTAGAAAACATTCATTGAATGAATTAATTACAGTAATAGGATGTCACCTGTTCACCAGACAGTAATGAAATGGTCCGGTGCCTTCAGCGCTCAACGGCTCCCTTGAGAACCGTTTGATCTGAGCGACGACGCCTCTTGTTTCATGTCTGAGGGATAAAATATCCAAAAGAATAAACTGCCCGAGCTCCAGGAAACAGGAAGGGAGCATAATTACAGCGCAGGGATTAACGCGCTGCATCTCCTGTCATTTAAGCTGCAACAGCGCCGTTCAGGAAGCACATTAGCCCGCCGGCCGCCCACACGGGTCTCTGCCCGAGCGGAATCGAAACACATCTGCTACCCAACCTGGGCCGACGCTACAAGTTCCATGGCGCCCATGTGGCCGTCGGCGTGACGTTATTCACCGTGACCTAAAGGCCAAACAACGTTGAAGTCAAACATTTGATGGCGGTGCCGCCCCGCTGGCACCGTCTAATCCGCTGGTACCTTTGTGCGCTTCCCGCGCTGGGATTGTTGGTTTAAGCCTCCCGGGCACTTTTCTGACAAACACAGGACGACAAGAGTGTCACACGACCTGAAGCTCGGAGGGCACGCACGCACCGCCGGGCTAATTTGACCCGTGGTCAGCGAGTGTCTCTGTACCAGAACGCTGAGGCCGCGGACTGGAACACGCTGTTTAGTTTAGTTAACTATTGAGCTGAGAGGCCCGCGCTGCTACCTTTGGACAGAACCCAGCAGGTTGTCTCACTGTTTGCACTGTTTGGTTGTTTTTTTTAAATAAAGTCCAGTGTTGTGTGGAGTGTGATGGCATCATGGCAGCGCTGCCAAATCAAATCTACCTCTTTGCAAGAAGTGCAATAAGCAAGAAGTGGGACTATTCCTTTACAGAGAAGCGCCTCACTTCTGACTGAGTCTCAGGGTAAACACCAGCTAATATTAAAAGTACAACCAAAGAAAAAGGAAATCGGACTCTGGTTTAATAACACAGCGTCCATTTAAAATATGTTTTTAACTTAACGGTTTTGGATATTGTGCATTCACGCTGTCATAAAGTTAAAAGATAATGCAAATAAATATCTTGCCAGTCTAGTTTGTCAGTATGCCAGCGGAGGGGGGGGGGGGAGTCAAACAGCAGCTCGAAGATTTCTGATGTAAGGTTAATAAATAAATAAATATCCCTCTGATCCACACAATGGCCTGGTTCTGAAGTGGACACCGTTTAAAGGCTCCCTGAAAAGAAGGGAAGGCTGCGTGAGGGACTGACCAGCCGGTCTCGGAACGCTGGGAAAAGCCGGACGCAACGTTGAGCAGAAAGAGAGAACAGCGACCTGTGAGGTCGGGTGGGTGGTTGGTTGGTTGGTCGGTCCAGCCGGGGCTACGTGGGGAAGGGGTTCTGCTGCTGACCCACCGTGACCCCGACGCAGTGGTCCAGGGCCCCCTTCAGCTCCACCAGCTGGTTCCCCCCGACCTGCAGCTTCTCCCTGGAAACAGGAGAACAGCTCCTTCAGTCGCTGGGTGGGTGGCTGCAGTACAAGCCCTGCATTCCGAGGAGGTCATGTAACAACAATCTTTAAATAAGACGAGCGGAAGGTAGGAATTTAATGGGCGGAGCTTCTAGAGGACAGGTGGGCAACATGTTTCATCTTTATTGAAATGATTAATTGCTGTGTGTGTGTGCGTGCGTGCGAGCTGTGATGTCATTCGCCAGCCCTCTGACGGAGGCGGGACGGCCAGACTGCCATGGGGGCGTGTCTGTGCTCTGTCTCCTGTCACGCCGTGGCTGGCAGACATGAATCCAGAGCGGCGCTGAAGCCGACAGCAACAGAAACCACCTTTACGGCCGCCTATGGACGGCAGGCGCTGAAAGCTTTGTGTGAGCGGCTGGAGGGGAAGTGGGGGGGTGAAAACCCAAAACCACAGGCCCAGAGCAGCTTGTGACGTCGCACGTGCGAACCCGGTTAACTGCACACAGCTGTGAACTCTGTGCACGTCTGTCTGAGACGGAGCAGAAGGAGCAGAAGGAGCAGAAGGAGCAGAAGGAGCCTCTGCGGCCTCACATTAGGAATAATAGATATTCCTGCACTCGTCACGTTCTTAAGAGCATTCCAGGAGGTTATTCCAGGACGCTGGTTGCAGGAATTAGTGGGCGACCCCAAACACTTGAATGGTCGTGGATGAATAACTAAAACATAAAGTATGATCCAATGAGGGCAAACATAGAGAGCATGGGTGGTGGACATTGGTTGGGTGTTCAATCAGTGGGGCTGGGTTGGGCAAGGAGAAGGGGCGGAGCTCAGGAGAGGAAGAAACCGGTTCCCAAATCTGCTGGTTCAGGGAGCGTCGCGCTCTGCAGCGCCTCCCAGAGTGGAGGAGGGCAAAGGGACTGGGGCCTGGGTGGGGCCTAACCCTACACAATGAATCCAGCCAGTGGCGCCCCGTGACGACGGCTGCCTGGCAGCAGAGCCGCCGGGGGAGCTGACTGCCTGTTTGTTTCCTCTGCTTTGTCTCCGGTGGAATGTTACATAACTGCTGGAGGAGGAGGAGGAGGAGGAGGAGGAGGAGGAGGAGAATCTGCTGGGCGTCAACACCCTGTTCCTCCATCCAAGCGGGCTAAACTGTGTTTTCCAAGGCAGCAGAGAGAGCAGGATGGAAAGGAGAGCAGCTCGTGGGACGACCGCGACAACGACTTCCTGTCGGCGCGTTTACACACCGACGACTTGCATTAGCAGAGGAGAGGGAGGGGGTGGAGGGGGGGGGGGTCTCACCGGTGGCACAAAGTTAGTGACGCACTGACCTACAATCCACAGTGTATACAAACTGAAGGGGGAAGCGAAGGGGTTGAGGGGCAGACTCATGTGGCTTACATAAGAGTCTGAATGGGTTCGACTGGTGTGATGACTGGACATGACATCCCCCCCGGGGGCGGGGGGGGGGGCAGCATACGATGGGCAGAGATGACATAACTTGATCGCCGTGCGGTTCAACCCAGCATTGAGCGAACCCAACTGGATTCAGCCCGGCCCCAAAGTGACGTCATGAAAAAGGATAGCGGTAGGAAAAAAATAAAATGCTGCAGAATGGAAAACAGCTTTGTTTATTTTCAGCCAATGTTACTTCAATCGCCCCGTAATAAACCTATTTTCGCAGCCACATGGTTGAATAGCATGTTTTAGCCCGATGTTTACAGCAAAAACACCCCAGTTTTGCACACATGCCAGAGTCCATTCTGATGCAGACAAACAGAAGGAATACATGGCGAGGGGCTTTGTCACTAACCTCAATCACGGTTGAAAAGAAAGAAAGAAAGAAAGAAAGAAAGAAAGAAAGAAAGGAAGAAATGTGCATATGCGCAGTATTTTTTAAATAATCTTATCCTCTTGCAATCACATGACAGGAAATGGTGGACGCCTGGACTAACAATGAGCTATTTCCCTGGAAGATTAACATATTATAATAAAAGAAAAAAAAAATAACAAAAGGTGACACCTGTTATCCTCAGGGTGTTGGGAGAGGAGACATGTAAAAAGGGCCAAAGCCCTGCAGGTAATATTAAAACAACTATAAGTTGGTGATGGTTATCCACTGCTGTGAAGGTGGTAAAGCCGAGTCGCAAAAAAAACAACGTACGTTAATTGGGCAAAGAATGCCAGTGAAAAAAGTAAAACAGCGCTACTTAGCATTAGCATCATTAGCTTGTCAGTACTTCAATTTAATGTGCATTTGAAATAATTCTTTAGGTAGCGAGCTTTGGAGTGCAACAAAGCTCCTTCTAATACGACCACCTTGTATGTGTGTGTTTTTTTATTTTATTTTTTTATTTTGAATGAAAGTGGGTTTATTTTATTTTTTTATCCCCACATAAAGAAAACCCTCTCTTTACTTTTGCTTAAATGTGTTGCGTCCGGCTTCCTCCATTCCCCATGACTTGGTTACTTTACGCAAACATCCCTTTCTGCCGCAATGCAAATGAGCTAATATTGACACGAATGACGCCGAAAGCGGCGGCTGCTGTGGGAAAATGGCTGTGGTGTTTCAGGGCGTGGGGTTTGAATCACTCGTTTGTTCAGGAAACGATTTGTGAGGATCAAACACGGACGCGGAACCCCCCCCCCCTCTCGGAGCGCCTCGGAAAACGGCAAAAGCACTTCCGCAGTGCATTATTTTATTTATTTATTTATTTTTTTTTTTTGAGGAATACTGTCCGACACACACACACACACACACACACACACACACACACACACACACTGTATACATATGAGCAGCACACAGGCTTCTGAAGGGGGCGCCCCTGAGGCCTTATGTAACTCATGACAACATACCATCGCTTTCAGCCCAGGAATCAAATATTTAGCGGCGAAGACGATGCACTCGGCTCGCAGCGAGCGTAGCAAATGAAATATTTACAAACACCGGGGCGGTCGACTATAATCCCGTAGTTTCCTGGCGGTGACTTGTTGTAACAGAGGCGGGCCGGGGATGGCGTGACTGCCAAGCAGCTGTTGCCTTTTAATGCTGCAGTTCATGGAGTGAGACACGCGGCCATCATGAACAATTAGGCGTTGCCACTGATGGCTGTTGCTCATTGAGAAGACACCTGCGGGAGGCAAAGGTCCGGCGTGGCACCCAGCAGCAAAAGTACCAGAGAGAAACCCCCTTAACGTCACGGTGCTACCGTCATCAGCCCACCCGGGTTGAGCGGGATGAGCGGGATATTTGCTCGCTTGTATGCGTCGGCGTATACACGTGCGTGCTCCCCGACAAATTAGAATATCCAGTCAAAGTTGTTTTAATTTGGCCATTTAACACAAAAGACGAACCCAACAAATTGTATTGAGCCATGACACGCAAGTTGACGTCTCAAGCACTTCCTTGTTGTGACTTTGCTGATTAAGATTTTGCAGCTGATTAAAACCACAAAGCCACAAACTCAGAACATTATTGTAAAATTTGAGATTTTTGTTTTTTTGAAGCTGCGAGACCTGATCAGCAGAATGCAAAGAAATAAAAACTTGAAATAATATTGATTTGCGTATTATTCCTTTTTATATAATATGTCACATTGACCTTTTAAGTTGAATTGCAGATATACAACAACCTTCTCAGGAGATTCTAATGTTCTGGGTAGCGCCTGTAGTCCACCATAAGGTGCGATTATATTTGAGAAAGTGACAGGCAAGAGTTAAAAACTGGAGGTGACTGCTGATGTAATTTAGCTCTCTCTCTTTCAATCTGCCCACACACAACTTCCTTCACGCAGGGACATGAACATCGTGACCTCTCAGAGCCTTGAGCGGCCATTCTAAGGGAGCGTTGCGTCACTTTATGACCTTTTATTTGTTGCGCCGCAATCCCTGTGCCTGTGAAACCTCCTAGCACTCAAATAAAGCCGTCAGCCTGCTAAATATTTACCTTTGCGCACAACCAGCAACACCATCGGCCGTGCATGGACAACGCACGGATGCGGGATCCCATTTCAGCGTCTTACGGAGCAAATTACTTATCGCCAAGCAACTGCGCTGCGGACATCGGCGTCCCATTGTGTTGTTCTGTTGTGGGGTTTTGTGTGTGTGTGTGTGTGTGTGTGTGTGTGTGTGTGTGTGTGTGAGGAGGGCTTTTGTGTTAAACAAACAGAGACGATGCTGGACAACCAGGCCGCGGACGTGCGCGGGCATGCCGCAACAAACACTGAAGCTGAGATTGTTGCTTTGTTTGATTGTTGCTGCCACATGCACAGATCAAAGTCAGTGAGGGACGGGGCACCGGATCAGCACTGCTGGTTCTAACGGGTCTGCACAGGGTAATCGGAGGGTACTCGGGCCTTGTCTCAAGTGTTGAAACGTATTCCGGCTGTATTTGAGACTTACGCTTCTCCGGTTGAATCAAATGTGTGCAAACTACTCAAGAACAAGGATCCCACTTCCAGGACTTTAGTAAACGTGGTTGCACGGCTCGCTCACCAGTTTCTTTTGACACCTCCTATGACGTTGATACTTGAAGAATTGGTCTTTAGTCTACAAGTGCAGTTCATTTTAGTGCAGTCACCAACATTGACCCACACGCTGGACGTGCACGGTGTCATCCAGCACACAAACTGATTTTTCAGCAAGATGGCGTCCCTTGCAACACATGCAGAGTACAAGAACTGCAAGAATTTAGTTTTCTTATTTTGTCTGATTCACAGTCGGGGGGGGATTCGTTGACTTCCACAACCAAACAACTTCCTTCAGGGATCAAAAGTTGGGAGGGGAAAAGACCGGGAAGCTGCCATGAAGAAGCACGCGAGAAGAGTGGGAAGAACAAAGCTAGGACGAACTGGTCAAACTTGAGTGAGGCGGACTGTTCACACCATCATCCTGCGAGTTCATCCTTTCCAAACACTTTCTCTGGGTTCTGTGCCAGGCATTCCAGGTTCGCGAGATGGAAGTCAACATTTATGTTGGCTGTTGTTAATAGTGAGTGTGTATGTGCGTGCGTGCGTGCGTATGCATGCGTGTGCGTGTGTGTGTCATACCGGTAGTCTTGCTGTGAAAAACAATCACGAAGGTCTTTTGCTGTCAGTCTGGAATCCACATTAACGATCTGAAACAATGCACAGCAGTCAGATGGAAAAGAAGCTCAACACCGGCGGCAGCAGCGGAGAAATTCACATCACTTCAAACAACGGCTCTCGCATCTATGGCTGGGGAAAGAACAGCAACGTGACACCAACCTCATAAGAGTGGAGGAAGCTGAGCAAAGACTGATATTCCTCCAGGCTGCACTCTGAGGACAGGATGCTGGAAGGAAATGAAATAAAGGCGTTCAAGAGCAGATACTGCTACAGATTCAGTCCCCCCCCCCCCAATTCCAGAGTACTTCTTATCTCCTGCTTCCTTTCTTTTTCATTTAGGTAATTATATATAAACACACACAAGCATATACAAGTATTACATATATATATATACATATATAAGTATTTATTCTTAATGAATGATTCGTCCGGGCAGACGGAGACCTGGACGTCACTGAAGGCAGCACAATTAAAAAAGAAGTTAAGACGGGTTAATTTTATGGTGAGTTCGTGAGAAAAATGCAGACTGAGGATAATAAATAAAAAAGCCTGATGATCGTTTGTTCAGGTATCAAGTCAGTGCTTCACACTGCTGTTCATCACAAAGATTTGCATGCAGTGCACAGGCAAGACAATCCACATTCTGCATTTTTAAGTATTTTCCTATGTCTGCATTCATGTTATATTATATTACATTATATTATGTGTCTATAAATCTCCGCAACCGCCCCTCGCTGGACTCTCGGGGACAAGACAACAAGAGGGCCGTGACGTGCGAGCCGGAGGCGCCGCTGCGCTAACCTGGAAGAAAGCGCCGAACCCTCTGAATGAAAGCAGTGAAGGCCGGAGGCGGCCTCGTCGAGTGAGTCACGGCAACGCTCTGAGCGCGACAGCGACAGCGACAGCAACAGCGACAGCGAGCCTCGGCCGTCGCCGTGGCAACGGCGCTCGAGCAATTCGAGACACGCTGCGCACGTGACGAAAAAACTCAACTCAATCAAGATTCCTCGGACGGAGACGGGTGGCGGGGGGAGGGGGGAGGGAACGCTGTGCACAGGGGCGCCTCGGGGCCGCTGGGTTTGCCTGAGACGCGGACATGTCGTGATTTATGGACCGAATGTTGGAATGAGTCAATCAGTAGAATCAAGAATCCCGCAGACTGCTCAGTCCACCCCACGCTTACGTAATGTCAGTAGGTCTCTAATGTAATGAGTGGACCATTTGTGGATTTGAAAGAGGGTCATTAGTGGGACTTGAGACTGCTGGATACCAGCCTGAACCAACACAATTCAGAGTCCTCCACTAAGATAAGGGACATTTTCTCCCAGCTAATCTCACCATCGGAGAAAGGCGACGCTGACGGGCGTCTTCTGTGGAACGTCCAAGCAAGAGCCTGGAGGAAAACAAGAGCTTTGCGCTTTTGTAGGCGAAGAGCGGCGCTGACGGACCGAAATCTTCCGTGTCTAAAAATACAGACAAAGGAGTGCGAAGGAATCCCTCGTTAACAGCCCAGTGTGAGAATCAGACCGAGGTGGGAAAAAGTCTCCTCCACTCTGCTGCTGCTGTTTCACAGAAATGTTGGCTCACACTTGATATGCAACTGGGGTGAACCTGCAATAAGCATATGCATTCCTTTTTAATTGCCGGGCAGAGTAAAGTGGGAAAGACAACCAGTCTGCTGCGCCCCAGCGCTGCAAGTCCAGATGAAACGGTTTCCACTACACATGCGTCACGTATGGGCTCTTTCGTGGAAAAAGCAGCAGCGTGACTGCAGGGAAGGGGGAGGGGGGGGGGGGTGTAAAGGGGGGGGGTGGACACGGTGTCAGGGGGTCCAAGTCCAGACGAGGGGCTGCGTGCGGTACCTGCTGAAGGCCTGGAGCAGCTGCGAGACCATGGAGGACAGTTTGTGCAAACAGAGCAGGGCGTCCTGGGACGGCGGAGGACCTCCAGCTGGCTGGGAGCTCTTCATGGTGTGAGGGTCAAAGCCCAGCGCTTTGAACCCGTCCATGCTGAAATGTGACAGGGAGGTGAGTGGAGGAGTCGGAGGAGATTAAAAAAAAATACACAGCGTGGGTTATCAGGGGGATCCCACGCTTGAACGAGAATCGACTGGTTTTTGTTGTTTTTTTGGTATACGGGCACCCTAAGGGGATAAAGTGCAAGACTTGACTTTCAATGACGGGTTACGGGAGAGGAGACTTCTCAATTCGCTTAAGACATCATCATCTAAGCCAGGGGAGGGCAAACCTTCTGACTGGTGGGGCCACAATGGGCTTGAAAAGGGGGCCGGAGCAGGATGAGATGGATGGAGTGTTATGGTGAGCCACCTCGTAGGAGCAAAAAAATATCATAGGATGGGTAGAAAACGTGCTTCAATGTCAATTGAAAATTGAAAATACATACGTATTTAGCTCTTTATCGATACAACTCTTAAAACACTGGGAAAAAATGACAAAATACAGCTATTCTATTACTAACTTACTCAATATAATGAAATATAATAAAATTCAATATCATTTCTTCCAGTTCAGCGGGCCGGCTTGAAAAGCTTAATGGGCCACATTCGAGCCCCCGGGCCGTAGCTTGCCCATGCCTGATCCAAGCACACGGGCTCACCTTGTCTGGCACACGCTGGACCAGATGTTCTCAAACAAGGCCCAGACCTCCTGCTGGGACGCCTCAACTGAACACTGAGTCGGTTGCTTCACTTCTTTATCGTCGTCAGTCATGACGACATCAGCAGCAGGAGACTCGTCCTGGACACACACACACACACACACACACACACACACACACACACACACACACACACACACACACACACACACACACACACACACACACACACAACTGGGTTAGGCTCCATCTGACCCCGTGACCCCTGAGCTCAGGAATAAGCGAGTATGAAAAATCTAGCTCGTCGTCGCCCTCCTCAGGTCATACCTTAGTAGGTTGATTTGGGAAGTTGTGACAGATTTTTTGTATCTTTCTTTTACTGTTTGAGTTGATATGGTATAGTTTTTTTTTTTAACTGTAAACAAGGACAATACAGTGAGGACAGACATACAGAGAGCGAATAAGAAACAACAACATTTATGGTTTTATGAGGGGGTGTGCATGTGTGTGTGTGTGTGTGTGTGTGTGTGCTTGCATGCGTGTGTGCAACTCTGGACATCAAAACTTGTGGTTTTTGAATGTGGACCTTGAAGCAGACCTGTGGCTGCAGCTTCTTGCAGATGCCGTCGAGCACAGCCAGTGCGCTGGGAACGCAGCCGGAAGTCTTCCAGAACGCTTTGACAATCTCCTTGGCATCTCGGAGGGCCGCCAGGGCGGAGATACGATCCACACTGTTCCCTGGAAAACAAGAGGGACCAAAAGTGAGCACGGGTAGAAACTCTCGGCTCCCTCAGTCAATCTAGAGGAGGGGGAAAAAAGATAAACGGTGCTGCTTGTATAACAAACACCTTTCTCATAGGGGCCTGTTTAGCGCTGTTGTGCGAGACGTGTTGTGGCGACAGAGATGAGAAAATGAGAAACAGTCGGCCGGAGAGGGAACTGCCGAGGTGAACAGAGCGCTCGGACCGACTGCGCCGGTGCGTGTCGGTTAAATGTTCAACTGAAATGACCATGCAGTGCAGCGCAGCGCAGCGCAGCGCAGCGCAGCGCAGCGCAGCGCTTCAGCCCGACAACAGTGCCACGGTGTTTAAAAGGTGCCGCGTCCTTTAAAATAAAATCACTTTCAACACCGAGCGTCCACGCGTGTCGGCTGCAACAGCATTGACATGACAGACGCCGTCGCAGTGAGCGACATTGTGACGTCACAAAGGGCTACGCACCTGGGGGAGAGCTAAAGAGAAGGCAGTACTTTTCCACTCCTTGCAGCCCAGCTTACAGTTTATCCCTTCTTCCTCTCCTCCTCCTCCTCCTCCTCCTCCTCCTCCTCCTCCTCCTCCTCCTCCTCCTCCTCCTTCCTCCTCCTTCCTCCTCCTCCTCCTCCCTCCTCCCTCCTCCTCATCCTCCTCCTACTCCTTCCTCCTCCTCGCCCTGCTGCTCCGACAGTTTTGGCTTAGATCCAGCCGTGGCACCATGAAAGAAAAACTAAATCGTGCTACTGTACCAGTCCGGTGATACAAAGCGCAGTGGCAAAAAGCCTCTCTTCTATCGCTCTGCTCAGACATTCTTCAGGGGGATTAAAGGCAAAGCGCCACAGTTGTTGCAGCCCGTCGACCTGTGCAGGGCTCAGATGCTAAAAGACACTCAGCACTTAAAGCGCCGGAATTAGATTCAGCGAGGAGACCCGGAGCCGGGAGAGGAGCCGAGGACGACTCAGCATTTGTCTGACATACATTCGAGTGTCCTGTTTTGCCCGCTGACCTCAATCTTGATGGGAGAATCTTGGTGGAGTTCTGTGGGCTTGTAGCGCAGTGCAGTGCAGTGCAGTGTGAGGAAGACAAACGTCACCCCCACCCCCTCCCCCCTCCCACCCCCTCACCAGTGGAGGACGTTTTTTTTTTTTTTTTATCAGGGCGATGACTCAGTATCTCAACACCACTGGCCACACAACTAAGAATATCTTCGCATTGGGACGCCCTCGGAGAAGTGAGCGACTCAGACAGGCTGGTTGTTTGAAGGCATCTCTTTTCAGAGCATTATCGCTTTTAATTCCGGAACTCACCTTTATATAGCCTAAACACATTAAAACATGTGAAAAGTCAATTGACTGCGCACAGTGTAAACCCTATTAGGAGTGATAAGCGGCAGAAAAGAGCCGATTGCACCGCTGACTGGGTTTTGTTGTTCGAACAATGTGTGAATTATGCAGCGTGTCGGGAGTCTTTCTCAGGTTTTTTTTGCAGTTGCATTTCTGGGGTTATTATACAACTGTGCACCGAGTGTTTCTGTGCTTGGACAGTAGCCAAGAACGACAAGTCTGTTTCCACTGACCTACATCTACCTCACTGAAGATCGACTGTTGGCCATTTCACTCATTACTAGGAGTTTTACTGCCTCAATAGCGTTGTTTTTTTTTTAGAGATATATGTTTTGCAAAAGAATTTCTGTCTTGAGGCTCCACAGACCAAGATGCAAATTCTAATTGGAGCAAAACCTGAAGTTGTGACCAAATGTTTGTTTTTTTTGTAAATGTTTTTTTTTATGTGAGGAAAAAAAGTGGAAATACCCTGATATGAAGTGTATCGAAGACTGTTTAAAAGTGTGAAATGTGTATTTGGACTTACCTGATTTAAAGAAGTCAATGAGATTTAGAACAGTTTGCAGCTTCCTGCGTGGGACAACGTGACCGAAGACAGCCGCCCAGTGCTTCTTCAAACACTGCAGGACATCTCGGAGGTTCCACGGCGGTTTGATGTAAACTATCTGTCAAAAGGAAACCATGAGAAAACTAAAATTGCATCATGTCCTGCATGCGTTTCTGCTTTGGTGGCCCGTGTACATATTTACCCGTTATTTCCAATCTAAAACATCACTTTTATCGACGGTGAATACTAAAAGATATGCAGCCCTATTGAAAGTATGACACTAAATGCCCACATTTAATCATTATTGCCATCCAACAACTGATCCCCACAATGGCATCCAATGGAAAACTGGGAACAGTTTTGTGATACATGAAAAAATGTAATTTTACCTCCAGCCAGAGGTCATCGAAAGCAGCCTTCATCTCCACCTTCAACACGTCAGACAGCACCTCCTGCAGGCAGTCTTCCAGCTCATGAACGTGAGCGCTGAGGTCCAACTCTGGCTGCTCTTGGTTCTCTTTTTTTCTCTCTGGTTTGCTGTCTGCAGCAACACATAACATACATAACCACAGACATGAAACAAACAGACACAATGCGCAAAGTATTCCCAAGTTTGTTTGTTTTTTGTTTACTGTGTGTAGCTTTTATCTGTCGCTTTACTGCATTTGCTTCGTCTTTGTAAAGTGTCCTTGAGTGTTGAGAAAAAAAGAATATTTTATTATTACAGTGGGAGGAGTCAGTAGTCAGTCATGTGGCCCTTCGAGTAAGTCTGTGCGTTATTTTACAATTTAATTTGAGATATTTAAACACAAAAACATGAAATAAATGGAGGACACGTGCACGATACGTGCATTAATGCGTCAGACCGCGCGAGGCAATTCCCCCCTCTCCCAGGAGGACACTGCTCTGACATCAGTCCCTGGCTCACCTTCCTTAATGCGTGCCAAAGAAAGGCCTGCACGCTGGTGACTGTGCGGCTGGACTGATGCATAGTCCGTGCTCAGCATGGGCGATGAGACCGGAGGCGGTGCGGGGGTCTTGATGTCCTGCAGAGGAGGGAAGGCACGCCTGCATCTCCCGACCTCTGCTTCCAAGTCCCTCTTGCTGGAGGCGGCCACACCGCTCACCAGCGCCTTGCTGCATAGGTTCTTATCGTTACTGGACGGGAAAAAAGGGGGGACACTGTTAAGCGGTACACAAGCACGATAAGCAAATAGAACAAGGGCCGAGAGATTGCTGCATTACTAGGTGATGAATGGTGCACTTTTAATACAACAGCATGAATAACACACATATTTTTCCATCTTTATGAGTGAATTCTCTAAACTTAAATAATAATAATGGAAAGGGTGCTGGGCAAAAATTAGGTCAAACGGACACACAGTGAACAAATACAATGGCCCGTCCACCGTTTCAGTGAGAAAAAAAAAGAGAAATCCCTGAACTGACCTCGAAATTTCAGGCTCAGCACATCTATTATTGCTCAATCACCGTGTCTAGCTGGAACTATCTGGCTGGACCCACTCACAGTCACATGCATGTGTATTATTTGCAGAGGACACACACTCTGCAGCGGCAGCTGTATGCTGCAAGGGGAGAGGAAGAGCAGGGGAGGAGGGGTGGGGGGGGACTCACGTGCACAGGATGACAGCACACTCTGGGTAGAGGCGCTGGTATTGCAGGCAGCACTGCAGCACTCGGTCATCGTTATTCTCCGCGTTCAGTCCAACTGAGGACAGAGGAACCAGAAGGGGGCGAGGAGGGAGGGGAATGAAAGTTAATACATTCATGACTGGGCCTTGCAAGGGTGATGCCATACTAAAAAAAAACAGGGGGAATGTTTTTTAAGGATGCGGGGGGAAAAGCAGTTTGAACGGTTTGGATTTCTTTGAAAGACACAACAAAGACTGAACGGTCTGTGCTCTTTCATTTAACCTCATCTGCAGCGCGGGGACAGCGACGTGCATGAGCTACAATCTAATGCAGGAACGCGGAATGATGAACGTGGCGCAGAACGGTTAAGCATTACTGCCACCTAGTGTTCACATTAGACTGCTGCAAGAGAGGATGAGAAGCACCTCACAAGGCCCAAGTGTCCTTGGGCCTTCCGTGTGTGTGTGTGTGTGTGTGTGTGTGTGTGTGTGTGTGTGTGTTGCAAAAACCGACCGATAAATGGGATGGCAGCCATCTTTCACAGATACTGCAGCATAAATCTGACCAAGGCCACCTTTAACGACTAAAGCGATATGTCGTAAATGAATAATAAAAGAAAAACAACCCATTAAATGAACAAGTTTTTTTTCTGGTATTAAGTCGGTAAGAATCCAGCATTCATCTGAAAAATATTTTTTGCCTATCAATATTTGTATTTTATCTTATTTTATTATATTTCTTTATTTCTTTAATCAATATAATATCCATTCTTTTCTATTGTGTTGTTGCTGTAATTCTGCAAATTTCCCAAATGTGGGATTAATAAAGGCTTCTTCTTCTAAACGGGAATAAATTGAAGCTGCTAGCCATTAGTATTTGGACACACTGAAGCGACAAAATAACATCAGGTTTGTACGTACTGGCATTAGTGGGACCTACTAAGAGGCCACCTAGAACATGCTTTTCTAGAAGCGCCACTCACTGTTGCTCTGGCTGGCCTGCTGCATGGACTGGCCCCACAGACGCGGTTCCCTGCTCTTGAGAGAGTTGAGGATGTACGAGATGGCAGGGATGGCGAGGTGAGCCACAGAACTGACAGACAGGCCTTTGCCTTTTTTGAGCGAGTCCAACTCCTGAAGCACCACCCAGGGAATGAGGACCACAGGGAAGCCCTTTCCTAAGGGAAGAGGGAAATGAAGAAATGAGGGCTATTGAGAGGTAGACCTTTCTTTATGGAAAGAAGTCTCAACCATGTGGACATGTTAATATTTGTTAGTCCCTGACTAGATATTTGAGGCTAATATGGGATAACCAGGTCAATCATATCGTATCTTAACCAAGTAAATCAAATGTTTGCGTCGAAATGTTTGCGTCTGATTCAGCCTCAGTGGACCCAATCAGCTCAACCTAATAACGTAACAGCAATTTGTGGATCATCACCCTTCAAGAACAGTTCAACTTTAGAAACAGTGTAAAAACCTCCAAGGCCGTGAGATATCATCCTCTTCACATAGTCAAGGTGGCTGAGGAGAATGTTGGTGTCTAAAACAATGACAAGGTCCTGCTGGATGTGGTGTGAATCTGAAAAAGAACATTACAAACCAACAGACGCACATATTATAGCAAATTTCAAAATTACTTAAGAGATAAAAATGAATATTTGGGACCTCAGGTCAACCTGCAGCTTCTAGAAAATAACTGCACACTTACAGTGCGAGTTGGCAGCGCCCTCTTCTGGAGGGTCGATGTCCATACAAGTCAGTTCCCCACAACTGTGCAACACGTCCACCTCCAGCCTCTTCTCGGAGCGAGCGAGGTGAAGCTCTTCCACCACTTGCATCTGCAAATGACCGTGCAACGCAGACGACAATCTCAGACAGTCCAACAACAAAGCAAACGTTTTTTCCAACACCTCTAACACCTTAGTAGGGCTTATATTACAAAATATTGATGTGGTTTTTTATCTTGTCAAAACACAACAGCCATGCAACAAGGCTGAAACAATGTCCCCTTTCTGAAGAAACACATTTTATTTTTACTCACCTCATCACACCAAAGGTCTGTGGCTGAGTGGGAAGCAGATGGGAGTTGGTCCGGTAAAGACGACTTCCTTTCTTTTCTGTCTGATACATGATTGGGAGTGGCGTCTGGACATCTGTGAGCCTCTTTCAGTGTGATGGAGCTGCTCAGTGAGGCCCCGAGGTTCGAAGGTTCCTTCCTCTGCTTCAAGTGTGTGGAAGCTGCACTTTTGTTGCCCGTCGCGCAATCAGCCACTGTTGACTGAACCACTTTCGGTATCTTGTAATTTGGAGGCAGGGACGATGAAGAGGGACGTTCTGGTTGCCTGGAAGACAATGAGTCGCTTGTTCTGTCTGATATGGAATTGACATTCTTTGAGCTCGTTCTGCTGCTATTTGATGCATTTGAGCTGCTGCCTGAGGTGGAATCTTTTGCTAAAGCAGGTGCTTCATCTTTGTAGAACTTCCTCTTAGCCTTGAACTCTGTGTTTTCCAGCCTTGTACGCAGCTTCTCCAGGAGCTCTTTTTCCTTCTGCTTCAACAAATGTTTGGAAACTGAGGAGGTCTTGCATGATTCCCTTGTTTTGATTTTTTTGTGGTCTCTATCAGTATCACTCTCAACTTCAATCTTCCTCTTGTGTGCATTCGCTGACCGATCCTTTTGTTCATCCGAAACCAGAGTGGCGGTCGAACCCTGACACTTTGATGAAAGTGAGTTTCCGTGTGGGTTTTTTTCACTTGAGCGGCGTTTAGATTTATCTCGAACTCTACTGGAGGGATTTGAGTGTTTTGAGGATCTCTTTCCCACATGCTTGCTCTCATGGAGAGAATGTCTCTCTGATGTTTCCCTTTCTTCTTTATTTGAACAATTTCCCTTAGGAACTTGGAAAGAGGACCTTTTACTTTTTGTACTGCCATCTTCTTTTGAAAGAGGTTTCGGGTCAGCTGCTTGTGGTTTGGTCAGTCTGTAAACTGGCTTTTTGATCTGACGGCTGCTTTGAGAGACATCTTCAAAAGCAGGAGAAGCAAACTTGTCCCCCTTTGCTATATATCTAAAGGAAAGGGGGAAAAGGACACAAAAAAGAATCTATCATGCAATGAAACAGCTTCAGTAAAACCGTAGTACAATTCTTGGACCTTTATGCTCATGTCTACATCTAACCGTTTCTGGTTGGACACATCTTGCTCCTTGCCACTTGATTTGGAACTTTTTGTAGAATCCTGGTCTTTGTATCCCTGAAAAATGGAAAACAAATCACAAGATAAAAATGTCTGATTTGACAAAATGTGCATCATCAAGTTCAATATTTAAAATGTTTGTAACAGATAACAAACTTTATTATTATTATTATTATTTTTTGCAAGCAACAACTTTTAAATTTTTTGTTAAACAATGAATGAATCAAACAATTAAAAAAAAAAAATTTGGGGGTGGGGGGGGTGGACAATTTCCAAGTCTGCAGCATTTAAACTGAATTCCACGTATCAAAAAAATAAATAAAAATAAAAATAAAAGGAAAACACTTTGAACCATCATGCATCAAGTCAATAGTGGAAGCTTCCTTTTTTTCTACACAGTGTAATTTCCACTGTATATTCACAGTTAGGGCTTAAGTTGTTGAATTCTGCCCATGCTCAGTACCACTTTGCCATGATTCATTTTCACATCAATTAGGTTACGGTTCGATTAAAGCGAAACAGACATTATTGCCTAATTACTAATCATTACCAGTGTGGTTTTATAATCGTCAATGCTGTTGTTATGGATTTCCACGATTAAAGGCCAAATACACGCCAGGCATCTGACGTTTCGAAGCGGCTCCGACAGCGGAATCTGTATTACAGCAGATAGTGAGGTGTTTGAAAGAACGCTCACCTCATGACGTCTCTCAAATGGGGACGGTGACTTCTTGCTTTTTCTCTTTTTTGACTTCTTCCCCATTCCCCCAGGGATACTTTAAAATGAAAGCCACGTTAAATAAAGTTATTAAAAAAAAAAAACTCCTTGCTAAAAACAAAACAAAACTGGATTGTCTTAGCGATCTATCGTTGTAAGAGATGAAGATGAAATGTTAGCAAAAGAACAGTTGCCTCACCGAGACTATTCTGTGACTACGCGAATTTGCCAAAACGAACGAGTCACACATCACAGCCACTTTCAGTAAATCAAGCTCTACCTAAATGCTGGAAAACGTAAAGGACATAACAGAAGTGCACCCTGTCCTCTTTGTTATCCGGAAATGTCTTTGATATAGCCCACGGAATGCTACGGAGAAAAAAACTAACTCAACTAGCGAAATGTGGAGGATAATCCCGACAAGTGACAACTGCTTTCCAAAACATCCGGTACACTTGCGCGCTTCTTCTTCTTCTACTTCCTGTTCGTGCGCGTAGATTTTCTGAGTGGACCGTTAGCGCCGCGTAAAGGGCTAAAAAAAATAATAATAATAATAAAAAAAATAGTCTGCTTTTATTTTTCCCACGTCTGTGGCCGTCTCAGAAGAGTATAGCACACCAACTAATTGTACTAGACACCGGTGGGGGAAACAACTGTACTCATTCATTTTAGATTAAGAAGTCAGTAAGGAGTGAACAGCTGCCTCGTCGCTCTTCTTGACCTTGGCAAGCAGCACACAACAAACTCCTCCTGGCTGCAGCTGCTTATTTTCCCAAGCGGTGCTGTTCCGCTCACCAAGGTCGTGTTTTTACGTCTCGTAATAGGAACAACACTTTTTTTGTTAAGGAGAGAGAGAGAGAGAGAGAGAGAGAGAGAGAGAGAGAGAGAGAGAGAGAGAGAGAGAGAGAGAGAGAGAGAGAGAGAGATTAAAAGGATGACATGTTAAAGTGCCAACACTGGAGTTGGCAACAAACCTGAGACAGTTACTAAACAGTACTAAAGAAAGCAAGAATCAGAATAAGAAAAAAAAAATATTATAATTGTCCTGTGTGTACCATAGTTACCTTATCACTTACATAATTAATAAATGTAATTAAGCTTTGTCCATGCTTCCTTTCATGAGTTACCAAACTGTATATAATTAAAGTGTGATTTAAGGAAGTATATACTGAAATAATACTCTAAACTAAACTAAAAACCTTTTTTTTTTTAACTAAGCTCAAAAAAATTCACAGTGTTTCTTTGGAGGAAACGTTAAATAAAACTTTAATTGACAACATGGACCACATAGGGGCGCTGTAGCCGCATTGAGAAACAGTTCTCATCACAGCAGTAACTTCGAGTCACCTTCAGCTCTCCGAATTGTTCTGTTGGACACATTGAAGGTGAAGGACCAACATGTGAACCCCGAGTAGTAACAGCTGTGGAGGGAATATGTCTGCCCCAATAAGGTCGAACAGGGATGGTGACACGCAAAAATTGTTACAGTTATTAAAATTCAGAAGATAACTATATATGATTACATGTGAAACAGTAATCAATAATGATCAAGAAGTTTGATATCAACAGAACAAGAGATTTGAAATGTGAAGCTCAAATAAAAAGGCAGTCTCCAAAGTCCTTGTGTTTGCCATGGAAATAAGAGACGTGTCACTTTTCCAACAGAAATCAATGACAAAATGAGAATTCCTAGTACATTAGACACATTCTTGGAAAGTTTTATATTTCAAAGTTATCATTTAGGGTTACATAAGACAAGTCCTTTTAAACTAGGCGAGGGGTGTTGATGTTGTGAAATGTGCCCATAAAGTAAGATGTTCTGTTACTTCTATCCATACACGCTTCTGTTTTGTATATCTGCACATTAGAGACATAATGGACAAACTGCTGGTTCATCACAGAACTGGCCTGAAGAGACCAACGAGTGGACTTGCAGTCGCAGGTCGATTTAGAATCATCAGCTAAAGCAACATGCATACTGTTTCAACACTGGGAGGAAATACCCAGAGGGAACCTGGCTAGACCGCAATAAAATATTTCTGTAAAAATAAGAAATATCTCACCAGATCAAAAGATGAGATTCATATTTTTCTAACTCAATAGTCTTTCTTTTTCTTTGTTTCCCTTTCCCTTTTTCTTCCTTTTTTCTTTCTTCATCTCTGTCACCCTCTCTCTCTTCTCTCTTCCTCTCTTCGGTCTCCATGCAACACAAAGACATTTGGCTTTAATCAACTAACAGAAATGGAGAGAAGGTAAATGCTTCTTTTACGTGTGTGTGTGTGTGTGTGTGTGTGTGTGTGTGTGTGTGTGTGTGTGTGTGTGTGCAAGAGAAAAGTAGAAATAAAATATGGTGTGATGTTTGAGCATATGTTGCTCTACTTTAGAAACCTGAGTAGATGTTTTATGAAAATATTCATTTTGCCATTTACATAATAGCCAACTACTGTTTGACCATCTGTGGTTTTGTGCGTGTGTGTGCATATCTATCTATCTATCTATCTATCTATCTATCTATCTATCTATCTATCGTGATGCTGTACGGGCTGAGCAGACAGAGTAGATCATTGGTTCCAAGCGCAGGTCCAACATTTTGTTGCAGTTTTTGGTAAATATTTATGCGTTTCCATTTACTCTCAATTTTAATGTAGGTTATGTCTTCCTTTTGGTTGCCAACAGAGATGCCTCCTCTGTTGAGTTGCAGTTTTAAGTTTCCTATAAACAAATTGGTCTTTTAAGCATGTGTCCTAAACATCTTGACTGGTTCCTGGATCTAATAATCCTCACTTGGCTCTGTAGTTTCTGGTGAAAAGGGATGACTAACACACTGACTGGCTCTGTGACAGATACCTACCTCAACACATTCCTTAGAGCTCTTTGCCATTGATAAATAGCCTTTTATTAGTTTACTTAATTTCTACAATAAAACTATACAGCAGTGGTTGTTTTTCAAAAAAGGAATTTCAGACTATTTATAGGCTTAAATAACCGTCTGCCATGAAAATTAACGGACAAAAACAGGTTTTTACTAAATTGCACCGTGTCTCCTGATGTTACAAACAGGCAATTCTGCATTTCTGGGCAAAACATTTAAGACATGCAGTAAAGGAGATGGAGTAAACTCTTGACTTGCCAGAAATAGTGCAGTGAAAATGACAGTGCAGACAGTAATTGCAGAACTTTGCCTGCAACATGAAATGTATCTTTGTTAATGCACAAATCGAAATTCCATTTCAATCTTTAAAATTGTAATTTTTCAATCTGTGATACGATATTTGCTGTGAGCGTCTGCACTAATGGGCTTCTCACTTCACCAAGGTTACCCCGGATGACGTTAATCAAAATGTTTCGATTAAAAAGTCCTTCCTGATGAAAACCAGGGCCATGCCAGAAGCATCACAAATATTACCCACGGTTCATTCAGGTTTTTGCTCAGACTAATCACTTGATATAAACATTACCAGGCCCACAAAGTTGGAGCAACAAAATGGAATTACACTATTTATAATATTACATCAACACATTTCTTACCGCATGCTGTCTGCGCAACATTAGCATCAATTTCGGCTTCCAAGCAAAACAGCAGAAGCTCACGATAAGAAAGTCTGACATCGTCAACACTTGCGACAGCAACAAAGTAATCAATGATGACAAAGATGCCGCTGGCTTGCAAATTAATTGAAATGTAAACAGACAATAGGGCTGGTGATGATGATGGTGATGGTGATGATGGTGATGATGATGATGATGATGTGAACTCACTGACTCATAGTTTTAGTGACTGCGAGTGAGAGAATAATGATGACGAGGATAGGAAGCTACATTAGGGAGTAAGTGATAAATAATGCAGGCCGTCGTGAGGATGATGATGAGGGCAGCATATGGCACCATTCAACTTGTAAATATGTGCTGGGCTGTACAGGCTGTTCCGTATGCTGCAAACGACTTTGTCTTCTCTGTGTTTGGTAAGTATGGTGGTGTGGTGGGAAACTAGCACTGTCAGCCAGATCTTTCTGTTTGGAATATCCTCGTTCTATCCAATGCGAGGGTTCTCTGGCTTCCTCCCACTGTTCAAAGACAAATCAGACAATCCTAATGGGGAGGCTTGTTCTTCTCTCGAAGCCAAAACCTCATCTATTTTTAGTGTGTAGTGAGAAATCCTCCACATTTTATTTATTTATTTTTTTTTAAATGAGAAGGTTGGCTAGGTTGAAGATACAACGATAATTTGAAAAATTCTTAATGAAATAATAGCAATCGTGACAACAATGAACGGTGTATGTTGTTCGAGTGTTTATGAAAAGCAGACTTTCAGCCTTTCTGAGCACTTCCTGGCTCCTCACCAAAAACAACAGGTGCCCTCATTTACTGCTTCCGCCGTTGCCCCTCCAACTTCCGCTGCCCGCCACTGACCACTGGCACCGAGGAGGATCGCCGAGGTGCTGGTGGGCGTGGCGGCGGAGAGGTGCTGGTGGGCGTGGCCGCGTCGAGGGCAGAGCAGCTTAACGCTCGGTGTGCTCGCCGCGGCTGAGCAGCAGCGACCCTCCGGTGCTTCTCACTCAGCGGTGGGAAAAACCTCGTGTCGAGAGCGGGACGGTGACACGAGGAGACGGCAAACTACAGCACCCCTTTCTTTCTTTCCTTTTGGCGCACAATGTCAGCTTGTCGGGCCACTTTGGCGCTCCTGTGCGCGCTGGCCGCCGTGGCGTGCGGGCGCAGGAGCTCACCGGAACAGGAGGACGTTGAGGATAAAATCAACAGCGCCAGATGCTCGTCCAGGTGCCTCACCCTGCACATGACCCAGCTAACTGCCGCCTTCAGACACCTCCAGGTACATCCTTCCCACAGTGGACTCTTTATTCGCCGTATGTGCTCAGCGAAAAAGAAGCAAATGATGTGTACGTAAAATCTCCAGTAACATAAAGAAACTTGTTGAAAAAAATAACCGCGCAAGACTTAGTACTGCTTTTTTTTTTTTTTTTTTTAATCCAGTCTCTTCGTGTCCTATCTATCTATCTATCTATCTATCTATCTATCTATCTATCTTTTGCAATTGCTATTGTTTGGAAACGTCGAATTGTTATTCAGTATGATCGATGGACACGGTGTTTGCAATGCCAAGCATTCAGGTTCATCTGTGTCATTTTCATATGACCTTTTCATCGCTCATGGCCTTTGCTTCCTTTGTTCAGCTCTGGAGTAGCCTCATGAAGTGCCGATGGACAGAAGTTGTTACATAATTAGTCAGGTGCAGCCAATATTTACAAATTACAGTGACATAATGCACCTGTACCGCAATTTAAATGTTCTATTTTCTCATGCAGCTTAAACTGATGGTCTGACACATTGTTTTCCTAAAAAAAAATGTCAGAGCTGTAGCAGGTGTTCTTCAGTCTTCCACCACTATTCATTGTTGGGTCAGAAATCTGGTTAAAAAAAGGTCAAATTATTCACTCAATTTTGCTCCACTTGTTGCATTTTTTTTTTAATCATATTTAATATTTTTCCTTTTTATTGTATATATGTATGTTGTATTTGAATCGCTAATCTCATCCTTTACGTGTCTTTTGAAGAAGCAACGGTCGCCCTGCATCAAGTTTCACTGTGTAAGGTTCAATCAACTATCAGGTGCAGTGCAAAATCAAAAAAAAAAAAAAAAAAAAAGCAGAACACATTTGTACACTTCTGGCTTATCAATGATTCCTTGTGATTGTATCGAAAGGGATTTTTTGTCCACAACAGCCGAAAACAAAAACACCTCATCCGGGCGAAACCGCTGGCCCGCGTCCTGTGGCCTTTGTAGTGAGGAATGTGAGATTACAGGGACATTAGGACGTTACTAGGTTCGAAAAGCCACTTATCGTTAACGGCTTCAACATGTGCATGCTGTGCGGTGGGTGGGAAAGTCATTAACCGCGGGCTTTTTGCCCCAGTGGCTCTGCTCTGTGTAGATGACTTTTTGTCCGCGGCCGTGTGGTGTCTGAGTTGAGCCTGCGTGGCTTTTTAGTGCGTTGGCGAAAAAAAAAAAAAAAAAGAAGGGCTAAAGGTTTGGCCCGCTGCTCCCAACATCTCGACTCCAGGCACCTGTGCGTCACGTAATGAGGATGGCCGCTGGATGACTCTTCAGCAGCATGTGTGCGCGTTCGGCGGCAGCCTTGAGGTGAAGGTGTGAGAACGAGAATGTTTGCTTTAAACTTTATGAGGTGCAGCGCAGTAGTCAGATGTGGCGCATCAAACAGCTGCAGTGGAATGGAAATAGGAAGTCAAAAGCACGTCGCACATTTGTGTTTTATTGGGGGGGGGGGTTTGATTTGATTTGGTTTTATTTTTTTTTAATTTTCTTTGAGACGATTGATGTTTCAAGAAAATTGTAAAAACCTGAGAACAGGCAGATTTTTGACATCTCTCTAAATCTTGATCCAATAAATGTAGCTAAGTAATATGTGTGCATATATATATACATATATATATATATATATATATATATATATATACACATCTGTGTGTGTGTGTGTGTGTACATCTATATATTTTGTGTGTATATATTTTACTACTATTGGGTTTAAAAATGAGCTTTTCCTTATAAAAGCTCACAAGCAGTTGAAACTTGGCCTGTTTCTGCTGGCTCCTGATTACCGAGCATACCATGACCAACTGTGGGCTGTAAAACTGACTGAATCAGGCATTGTAATTTATCCCCTTGATACATCCAGTGACAGCCCTTTGACATTTCAGTTTTTTTTCCTCCATCGTTACCCTCCCTTGTCCGCTGAGGGCTTGGGGGACTCAGGTGTCGTCAGTCATCTATCGAGAAATCTAGCGAGAAAAGTCTGGCCGCCGACTGATGATGTTTTATGTACGGGCATAAATTAGGAATACTGAAACCACATGCTGCGCCCCGAGTTCTCAGCTCAAGAGCTACGCTCTTTTTTTCTTTCTCTTTTTTTATAACAAATGTAACCTTACCTTGACTTCAGTTCTCGTTTGGCAAAGCCCACCAGCCTGGAGAGCCAGGAGGCTGCGATGAGCATGTAACACTAGCTGCAGCAGCTGCTTTGTTCAGGGCTCGAACATGCTGCACCACCTCAGATTTATAGAATGGGTTCTGCATTCCAAGACAGTGATTGTGATCACCCCCATACAACTACCTGCCTTCAGAAAAGATGCATTTGTATAAGAAGTAATTAAGCTCATTGTGAGTTCCTTACACTTGACACGTCTTGACATTATGACGTCTCGTCACTGCAAAATAATGAAGAGCGACTTTGATGGCGGTTACAGCGTTGTCTTTTCGCCTCCAGTTATCACCTGTCCAAATACTGCGTCTTCTGTAAAGCTCACACAGCAACTGGATTGCCGTGATTCAGGACTGAAAACTTGCAGGTCCGTCCTCAGATCCTTGGATCTGGTTTGTTTTCGGATGGTTTGAACTGCACCCAACCAATCAGCTGCACGAGGGTTGTAGTTGTGATAAGAAAGCAGAAAGCATGATGCTTTCCACTGGTGGAGGAAACCGACTGGCCCGCATGTTCAACGTGTCCAACAGGATGCTCCATCAATCACGTCTTTTCAGTTTAGATCTTTTTTTTTTTTTCCCCAAAGGGTCAGTACAATAACTCATGAACTTTACTGAAAATGTGGCAGCAGAAGTCAGAGTGAAGCCAAAGGCTCATTTCTATTGGTTCCTGTTAGATAATGAGAAATGCACATTAGCACAAGAAATCAATAATCAATAATTGTCATTGCTGGCCCTCAACTCCTTGAAAGAGGCAAAACTCCACGCTTTGTTAGTTGTTACGCAGCATCGGGGCGGCAGTGTGGAGCAAAAAACTGGAGTCTGAAAAAACATTTCCGGACCAGAAAGTAGCGCTCGAGTCATTGTGTGTGGGACCGAAATAAAAGAAAAAAAGCCACTCTAGAATTTGAACAAAGAAGGAAACGAGTTTCCCCTCGGCCACATCCTCGACCGCAGCATCACTCTGTCGACCTCGCAGGCACCGCGCGTTACGACACCCGTCCGTCTCAAAGAACGCCACGCCGAGCGCCCGTCGTGATCGGATCTCCAGCGAGTAACATCAGGAGGGTCAAGTATAGAGCTTGGCCCGTCCCACTCGGCCACCGCGCTCAGACAAACAGTGCTTCCCCTGGCTTCATGTGGGTGAACCCTCTGTTTATGGCCCCCCCCCCCCCCCCGGCGTAATGCGTGCGTAGCCGCGAGTATTTGAGTCACCGGTTTTCTATTTACACGTCTTTCTGCTGCTCCTCTGGGTTTTCCACCGCTTCTTCTCGTATGGCGTAATAGTGTAATTATAGCTCTCTCTCGCACGCGCGCGTGTGTGTGTGTGTGTGTGTGTGTGTGTGTGTGTGTGTGTGTGTGTGTGTGTGTGTGTGTGTGTGTGTGTGTGTGTGTGTGTGTGTGTGTGCACGCGCCTACGCATGCTGGTATGTTGTCATATTCCCAAATTCCTCCTTGATGTAAACTCCTAAAAATAAGGAGAAAAGTGCAGCCTCGCCCGCAGCCTCCACTCCTTCTGTTGCGCGTGTCCCGTCGGCCGATTGGATTAGACCGGGCGTCTTAAAACACTCACAGCGGCGCGTCCGCGGGGTCAATAAGCCGCCGGGGCGCTCACGCTCACGAGCGCGCTCACGAGCGCTCTGCGGTAGGTAACTCTAATCAGGCCCCACGCTCGCTCAGCCAAAGAGTCACGCTCTGAAAAGGAGCAGGGACGCAGCGCAGGTCAGGTTGCACGGAGACAGACGGGGCCAGAGATAAAGAGCAGGTAGGCAGATAGAATCAAGAGGCCGGACCAGGCAACGGGGGGGGTTCAGGGGAGACATGGAGAGACAGGTGAATGGCCCGGAAGCGACACGTATAGCCCCGCGTGACGAAAGACGTCCCCAAACAGTGGCAGGGACATTCTGGGCGGACGGGTCAGACAGGCAATAGCTTGTTTATCCCCCCCCCTCGGCCTCTCTCCGATGCTTTCTCAATACCCTGACATTTGATCAGCAAGCAGAACCAGGGGCTGGTGGTGATAAAAAAACAACAAAAAAAAACCCAAAAAAGAAAAAAAAAAAAACCTCTGGCCTGAAAGGGGAGGGGAGGGGAGGGAAGGGAAGAAATTCCAAGACGGTAAATCACACCTGGGATTTCAAAGCATGGAGCAGCTTGGCTTTGTCCTTTGAGATACAAGAAAAAAAAGACAGAGAGGAGTTGTGGCAACGTGGCGTTGGAGCGTGTGATACTCCTGACACCCGTGCCGTCCACATGTTTTTATTCTACATTTGTCCATGTGATTTTATTCCACACGTCAAATCCACCAAACGCTGCGCAAATAACAAAACTCTCAACAGGTTTCAGATTTGGTCATTTCATCACAAAGTAAACGTTACCATAATCTAAAGCAGACATTGGCGTACTGCGGCCCGGAGGCCATGTATGGCCCGTTAGGGTTTTTAATTTGAACAAAATTTCTATCTACATCCAAATATTCTCCCGTGGAGTCCGTGTTTTATACAACATGGACATGCCAGGTCACTGCTCTGTCCTGGGGGCTCACTGGCCCCCAGATTACACAGTGTAAATGATGCAACTATGACTATGAGGAGTCAGTCCTACATTCTCAGGACCTTATGTGCCCAAGTTCTAGAGGTGCTATTGTTCCGAGGCCTGATGCTCTCAGGGTCCTACGTACGTCTGAGCAACATGGAAGCACAACAATGGGCCCCACTAGGGTGTCTCTGTCAGCGCTGTCCAAATTGTGTGTCAACATTAAATTGAACTTGGGGCACAATGGACCAGGAGGAACATGGAGTCCTGGGAACATGTCCACAATGACTTCTTTTCCAGTTCACATCAAGGCTGTTGACTGGAGCCACTTGATGCCGCTCTGATTGTGTCCTGTTGTGAAGCTGCAATCACACCAAATCTGGCCCTGCAGCTAAAATGGGAGCGCTTCCCCTTCACTTTCTCTCTGAGCCCCCGTGTGTTCGTGCACGAACGACTAACACAACAACGAGGCTCCGCGGACCTCTGTTTTGTCTCTCTTCGACTGTGGCCGTGTGTGGCAGCCAATCAAAATCACTCGGTGTTCTGAAACCAAACAATACAAGGAACCACAGGACTTACCATAACTCTAACTATCACGTTAGTTTAGACTACACGGGACTAGCACCAGCGCCAATAGTTTGCTCCATTTTTATTTGGTAACCCTCCAAAGCCTTCTGCTCATTGTGCGCACTGCTTGGCTAATGTGCTCGTAGACAACAAACACTCTTGCAGGAAGTTACCAGTCCGGCTGTTTGTGGTTCAGATCCGGCTTCTTACCTGTTCAGAAACATCTGCGCTCGACTAGTCTGACCTGCTGTGAGCAGGTGCACGTACTGTGTATTCCACTTGCCGCGCACATGCAACTTCCTTCCTGTTCCTCCCACAAGAAAAGGTCTCGTCCGCTAACGCGCCGCACTCAAGTGTGTTTCTCATTCAGAACAAATGATTTATGGAATGACGATTGTGGTTGAGAGGAGGCAGAAATGTCCATGCAGTCGGAGGATTGTGTGTGTGTGTGTTTGTTTTTATTTTTTTCTTCCAAGGGTCATGAAACAACCACCTGTGTCGTGAGGCTGCTCGCCTACAGGGTTTTCCACACGCGCACGCAGACATGCACGCACAAACACAAACACAAAAATTAGGCGCTTTCTTTCGGGAATATTTAGACCTCAACATTTTCTTTTTTTGTTTTATGTTGAGCAGAGGTGAGTCATGGCACATCCACCACACAGTGGTACACAAACAACACGTCCGCCCAACACACACATTTGTTGCTTTTGGTCATCTGGGTATGATTAGCAGAGTTAATGCCTCATGTTAAATAGACTTTCTACTGCTCCCCACCACAAGCACCCACCGCAACACACACACACACACACACACACACACACACACAGTCTTCCCCCCTCGCACACATTCTGTCCCTCACACACACACTCACATATGTTCGCACACACACTTTTCTATCGCTGCATCTGGCAGAAGTGTGATTTATATCTCACTCTCTTTTAAACACTGACGAGTGTGTGCAGCTGTGTGTGTGTGTGTGTGTGTGTGTGTGTGTGTGCGTGCGCACGTCAAGCGCGTCTGTTTTCGTCTCTGCTCCTGCGTCCAGTAATATCAGCTTGTTATTCTCGAACATTTCTGACTGCCGACTTCACCGGAGCCATGTGGAAGTCCTTTACGCTTTCTCACTCCATGGGTCAGTTCTGTTTCTGACGGCTCTCTCACATATCGCACTCAGACGGATTTCACTTACGGGTCTCAGGATAAGAACTACGTTTAAGAATATCTTAGCTGTCGGCGTTAAATCCAGCCACGGAAATTGATGACTAAAAGGAAATGGGATCTTTTCTTTTCTTTTTTTTTTGCACAAATCTGTCCTAAGTTGTTAATCAGAAAGTCAAGTGATGTGGGATTCTACATCTTTCTGTGAAAGCACCTTGTGGGCATTTTTTTTATTGGGGCGGAGGATGCATTTATCAACCTTGAAACGCACTCTAAAATGCACACAACTTTCACGACAGGGAAATAATTGACTTGCCCCAAACTCTATTGTAGTCCTAAAATACTCTCCTGGTTGGCTTCTTGTAAATAAAAGACTGAGCAGTAGCCAGATGAACAGCAGTCTTTAAATTTATTACATCCTGTTCCATAACTAGGATCCACTACTCCTTGGCTGCCTCATTCTGGCTACTAATAACCTTTTTTTCCCCTTTCCTTTCCTATGCCTGCCTCCCTATTCAGCTTCCTCCCCGACTCCCATTTCCTCTCGACTATCTCACGTCCAGCTACTTTCACTCCAGTCACCGTCCTCCCGTTCCCTCCCGGACCTTTTCCAACATGTGCAGCTGGTTTGCCATGCAGACGCAGAGACACCGAGACCTCACGGAACCTCACTTTGCCCGCAGATATTAGGCACCCCGGCGCACAGGGCCCGTCTTCACCCTCCTTAATTGGCTGTGACAGCAAATATGTCCCATGAAATTGACTCGGGACACACGAGCGTAAGTGTGCATCCACGTGTTGCGCCGCTCGCTGGCGGGAGGAGTGGCGACGGGGAGGGAGGACAGAGAGAGAGAGTGCGTGACAAAGATCTAGAGAGAAAATGAAGACGTGAGTCCAGCTGGGGGAACAAATCTGGAGATGTTTAACTGGCTTCCACACGTCTGTGGCATATTGTCGCCATTATTATAACGTCGCCTTTGGTCATTTTTACAGATGGCAACACTGTGGCGAGGCCGAGGGAAAGCAATGGACTGACAAAAAGTGGTTGAGCTGGATGAGTTACTGGACGGAGCGAGGGAGGGAGGGAGTCTGTGAATTGAGCTCTGATCTTATTCCCGCTTTCCTTTATTTATTTTCCTCTCAAAGTGGAAATGGTTGCCATTGGTGTCCTCCTGCAAGAGAAAAGTTTGACAAACTTTCATTTGAACATACGTGAGAATGGTTGCAGTGCTGCCAACAACAGCTTCCTGCATTTTTGAAGGCTTACCTTGGATGCTGGATTGTTTTTCGAAATAGGCCTGGAGTGTACAATTGACTATGCTTCTATGTGATTGTGATTGAGGATGAAACTTTCTTGGTGTCACACATCACATCAAACACAGAAGTCAAAATGCGCACGACATATTTTCCTGCTTATATAATGCAAAACACTGATGACTAATCTGTCGTTGACTGTTCATACTGTATTTACACCGTTTTAATGATCTTAATGCAATAATTAATTGAAGAGGCTAACATTGATTTCCCCCCCCCCCCCAACATGTGTTTTACCTCTCGTGTTTTGTTTCTGCGTTCGGTATGTCACTTCCAGGCTCTTGTGCAAACGTGCCTGCAATGCTGCATTCAACCCAGGTGCCTTAAAAACCTGAAAAACAAATGCCATGAAATTTGGAGCCGAAGCCAAAGGAACTACTGCACTAAATTATATTTCTCCATTATCCAAAGACGTCCAGGAATGCACTGGAGAACAGAAGCATTTTAGAAAAGTGCACCCTCGGGCCATTCTGCAGCCCTGATGAAGCTTCAACGGAGCATTTTGATTTTTTTTAATAGCTGTGCACGACACGCAGCAATGATTTGTTATGCCTTACCTCATTGTTCCCGTTGTTCTTGCCGTTGCCTGCCTTGCTCTTTTTTTTTTTTTTTTTTATCTCGGAGCGCAGCATTCATTTTAGGGAACAGCTTCCACTCCCGGGCCTTCTGTGCACAACACGTTGAAAGGGCCTCTGGCAGTAAATGAGAAAGGCAATATTTTCCGAAATCTCCCTCATCCATCTTACTAACCTCCAGCAGCAACATTTTCAGCCTGTTGTTCAATTACTGGTGTGATTAGACCAGTTAGCAGCTGCTACTCGCCGCTATGCTAAGCTGGTTTATACTGAAGAGACCTGCCTGGGCTGTGCACTAAAGGCACTTTTGTCAGAAGCGCTTGGCATTTTCACATTACGAGTAGTTCAAAGGAAAAAGAACTCGAGGCTTTTCTTAGATGACAGCACGTTTTCCTTTTTTCCTCCAGACTGGATTTGGTGAGTTGAATGCAGTGGCTCACTGCTGTCCACCATGGGCCGGTTTCTGTGCCTGTAGGACGCACCCAAACTGTGGTGACTTGGCCAAACTGGTAGTAAAAACAGAAGATACGTCCAGTCTCCTCTCAAAGCCGCACTTCCCTTTCCAGACACTTTCGATCATGTCTTAGCCAGGTGGGTATGTGCGATTTCTCTCAAGGATCCAGGAAATGGTCCATCTGGCGTGCTAAGTGACCACAGCGGAGCTGTACCCTAAACCTTTGGTGCATATTGGAGACAAACTTTTCTCACACAGTAATTGTCCTGACAGTCATAAATGCTTTACGTTTTTGAGCGTCTGCCAAAGTTCGCCCTCGCTTAAGCCTGTGCGTGAAAAAAAGAGAAGAAGCCCAAGTACAAATCCAACATCCACAGCTGTTTATCTCGGACAGGCTGAGAAAAACAAGTTGCCTTCGCCGTTATCGGCTCCTCCTAAATATGTTCATGTTTGTGCGAGTGGAGATTGTCCGGCGTACTGGCGTGTGGAGCTTGGAAGCCCGTGGCCATGGAGACCTCGCACTCCACCCGGCAAACAGTGACACCTGGGCAGCGTCGGCGTTGCGACGGTAGCGTCTGGAAGACGCGATGCCAGGAAGCATGCACCGGGGGCGTCTCCGTCTCTGCAGTGATACCATGACACTAAATCCTCCCTTAATCCTGTCCGCTATTTATCTTTCCAGCCACCGTTCCCCGTTGAGCTGCCACTAATTTATCCATCAGGGTATTGCTCAACCCTTTGCAACGCTTATACGCTTATTAGCCGCCCTCCTCAAGCGGCTCCAAGTCAAGGATGTCCACTTCAACTGCACTTAGCATTAGACGCTTGTTAGCCCCCCAAAACAAGAGGGATTGTTTTCCAGGAATACACTCATCTGTAATTTCTCAGATTTAGGAACCTGGTTCTAATTTTTTGTTTGGACTCCTTATGACCTCAATGCAGAAAAACCTCCTCTTGGCCGCTGCCAACAGCTGTACACCCGGG
Organism: Nelusetta ayraudi; assembly: GCF_046127955.1. Classification (NCBI taxonomy): domain Eukaryota; kingdom Metazoa; phylum Chordata; class Actinopteri; order Tetraodontiformes; family Monacanthidae; genus Nelusetta; species Nelusetta ayraudi. Next base: position 265,394 of record NW_027466259.1, read on the forward strand.
ACAATGGTAAGCAGCTGTAGCCGTGGACGTGGACAGGGTGAGAGCACGAAAGGAATGAGGCGAACAAAATTTCGGAGGAGTATCTGGAGTGCTCACCACTCGCTCACATGTGCTGGATCACAGATTTCCGCACGAGGCGCCCGTGACTGATGGCCTGTCGGCTTTGAGAATTTACAGAGAACAAAAAACAAGACGGCCCTCCTTATTTTTAGTGTTCTCAAAGAAGCGTTTAGATGTACTACCTGACAAGCGCTTCTTTCAGAGTCCGTCGGTGGCCTAATCTTGCCCTCTCTGCTCCAGCGGCATTGCCCCCCCCCCTCCCCACAACCCCCCCCCCTCGACAGTAAAGCTGCTACAAGGAGCATCTCCACGTGGTTTAGAAGTGAAATAAGTCTCCATCTGCGTGTCCTTCAACGCCCAGTGCAGCGCCGGCCCTCAGCACTCAGCGCAGCCATTTCACTGAAGTTGTCATTGTGCATCTGTTTCAAATGGTCGGAGCAAACGAGTCAATTCAGCCTCGTCCAGCGGCGTGAAAAAGCCCCCGTCGCTAATCCCCCACCTTTGACCTCTGCACCGTCACCCCGACGCTAACCTCTTCACCCTCGTTACACCACAAGTTAGAGCGGCAGAAACGCAGGAGCACTCTGAACGTCTGTGAGTTACGTCGCTGTGCGTGCGTGCCTGTGTGTGTGTGTGTGTGTGTGTGTGTGTGTGTGTGTGTGTGTGTGTGTGTGTGTGTGTGTGTGTGTGTGTGTGTGTGTGTGTGTGTGTGTGTGTGTGTGTCTGAGATGAGCTGGGTTCAGGCTAAAAACAGGACAGACAGTGGAGGGTTTAGGAGTCATTAAGGAGCCTTATCCCGCACGCACGTACATAGACACACACACAAAGTTGAAAATAGATGCACTCATGCCTCCAGCTTTAATGGGTGTTTTGATGTTGGAGGGGGGGGGGGGGCGTCGTGATTGTGCTCATGATGACAAAGCAGTTGAGGAAGAAGAGCAGCAATTGTTGAGTTACATGAACAATGGCAGATGAAACGTCCCACTGCTAAAGTTCTCGGAACGCCTTTGAACCAATTAGATTACCCCAAATGACAAGAAAATATGGTTTTACCTTGATTATTCTTCTTCAATTAGAGGCTGTCTGTAATTTTCTGTGATCTTCAGGCAAGTATCGAGTGAACACAAACTGCAGCTTTGGCCGCTTGAGTGGTAAATCATGGATTTGCTGTAATGAAAGGTTTTTATGTCATACTTTTCTAAGCTTTTACAGAACTTTTAGGACGCAAACGTTCATTATTTTAGAAAATGAGAGCGTTACCTCTCTGTGAATGATTTCTGAAATAACAATGTGGCGCTAAATAAGAAAATCTATCTTATATGGAAAGGGCGACACAGTGGCGCACTGGCCGGCACTGTCGGCCCTCAGCAGAGGTTGTGGGTTTGATTCCCAGCCACCGGAGAAAAAGGGCACCGCAGAGAGTAGCACGTTCTGCAGACGGCATCCTCGGTTTCCCTCTGCCCTGGATGGAACTCAGAATGACGCTTTAAGGATGGAAATTGGGTATTTTGGGACTCCACACCGTCCCCCCGTGTCTCCTTTGCAGTGGTCGCAGTCGCCATTCACGCTGTGTTTGACTCTCTCAGCAGTCAGTGCACGCACGTGCAAATGTACACGCATAAACATGCATTTAAGTACGTGTCGAGGCTCCCTGGCTCAGTGACCACAAACACTGTGTGTTGAGTCGTTTCGAAGGTTGAGACTGTTTCTGCCTGCATGTCAGGTTTACCCTGCTTATGTAACTTGCTTTTTCTTGCCTTTGGTAACCTTTCATCAATAATATTTTGCTTTCTGTCCCCGCGCACGTCAGGCACGAACGGATCACATGTGGGCAGACAGAATGAGCCGAGCCTAGAATTTGTCCGTGAATGATTTACTTCTCTGTCCCCGCTGGTTTTTAACCATCATCCTCTCTCTGTCTCCACCAGAGTGACGAAGTGCTGGTGTGGTGCGAGGGCCACAGACGCTGTGCACAGGTACACACACACACACACACACACACACACACACATTTCAGTGCGTGCAAAGAATTGCCTGAAAACATTCCCAATGGTTCACCAATCAATCATCTCATCCTTTGGTTTTAAAGGGATCTAATGGCATAAGATGGAACAGAAACTCCACGTGTGTGTTTTAGTGAAGTAAAGTCAGTAAAAAGTAACTAACTGCTGTGTTTGATCAACTTGAGGTTTTAATGGTTTCGCCCCGATGCCTTAAAATGTTTTGCCCTCGAATTGAAAACCCCACCTGCAGGGTTCCTTTCAAAGTGACATTGTCTTTTATATATATTTATCCTCTTTGCGCCACCTACAAGGAGGCTCCACTGTGTATTTGCACTAATTCATTGTTTGATTGAAGAGGAGTTTCCACAGTGTCTGTTCAGCACTTCCAGCTCTGTCCCGTTCTCCTCCTGGTGCTGACGGCTGGACCCCCTCACTGACACACACAGCAGACAGAAGCTGGATAGGACACTGGGCCTCGTTACTTCAATCAAAGTAATCGGATTTTACTGCGAAAGGGGAGTCATTGATGTGAAACCGCAACGTCCTCAGGAGCGGAAAGGAAGAGATGTTCAAAACTACCACGTCATTTGCTGCTTGAACAGCACGAATGTGCGTCCTCAGGAGCAACCCTGAAGTGTCTGGCCGGACTTACTCAGTAACGATGATGCAGTCTGGCTCCCATTGACGCGTTTTGCTGAACTCTCCGTTCAGGTTCAGGCCCAGTAAAAGCGTCAGCCCTTATTGAAGCACACCTGACTCGTATTTTACTCCTTCCAACAACATTCTCTAGCTTTTCGCCATAAATTCACATGACATTTGGATAGAGAGAGAGAGAGAGAAAGGAAAGCGGGACGAGACCTATGAGTCCATTTTTCCACTTTTCCTGTATCACACATATATCAAGTGGTGTGTCCGCCCGGGGTCGGCCGGGGTTAATGTTCACAACAGCTAAGGGCATGCCCCCTCTAAAACATCAGACCTCAACTTTCAGCCTCACGTAACCCCCCGCAACACCTTGAACAATAACGCAAACACGTCTTTGACCTGCTCCCAACTTGTCTAAACGATCCCGCCTTCCCTGCACACACAGAGAGGCCTTCAAAAATCTTTTCCTTTTTTCATTCCCCTCTATCCCTGCTTCGTGCCTTCGCGCTCAACGCGTGTGACGCCGCCCAGCCAGCGGGCTTCCACTCCCGGCGGTGGCTGACACGGTTTCAAACCGCACTTTTTCCTCCCCAGGAAGCCCGATGGTGCTCCGGCACGCTCAGTGTCTCCTCCTGCTTGTTCGAATTGAGAGGTTATTAATTTGTACAGTTTTACAGACTGTTGAAAATGGCTTCCACTTTAATTTGTAAAAGTCACCGCGGCGGGCCAAGGAAAATAAATCAGGATGGAAAAGCACGTATCCCAGTCCTGTGTAATAACTGAGCGGGATTAATCAAACACAATGAATAATGCAGGCGAGGAAGGCCAGCGCTGTGGCAGGAGCCCAGGGTGTGTACATACGTTCGCTCACAGCTTATGTGGGAAAATTTGAACGAGCGTGTACATTTTTTGTTCCACGGTCCGCGACACAGTTTCTAACAAACACATTCAAAGTCTCCCAGCAGGTCAGTGTGTGTCAGTGGCAGTTTGTTGCAGGCTGAGGTCACATTTACTGACTTAGTAGATGGATTGCTGTTACATTGCTGTACAGAGATGAATGGCTCACAGGGGATGTGTAATGTAATTATTCAAGCCCCACCAACCCCCACCACTTCTTCTCAGAGAATTACATTTTACGTCTGGGGGTTTACAGTAATATGCACACCCATTTATATTATTGTGACGATTAATTTGCTCTCGTGCTCTTTTCCAGATGCTTAGAAACGTGGCCTTGCCATGGCAGTGAGTCATCTCACTGTACTCACTCCATCGCCAGCCACAGCTGTCCATTTCTAATGCTAATTAGTGAATGCACATGACACGTTTGGATGGAAATATAATGAATACATTGATACCTTTGGGATGTGCATTCAGGAGTTGTGTGAAAAGTTGTATAGCTTTGATATAAATGCAAACTTGCAACTTTGCCGGTCCAGCCGCCAATAAATCTAAAGCTGTCGAATTACGAGCCAGCAGAAGACCCAGGGGATCTGCGCTTGTTTAAAATGGACAGTCATCTAAATTTTCCCAATCATGCACTTGGAACTCGCTGATCGGCGCTATACCAGTGCACCGAATCTTAACCTATTTTTCTGCTTATGTAAAAATAAATAAATAAATAAATAAAATAAAATAGGCTGCTTCACTCATATTAATAATCTGTCTTTTCCTCACTCCTCCTACTCTGAGAGGACCAACAATAAAATAAAAGGGGGAAAAAAAAATGACATGTTCAGAGCGTAACATACTTATTATGTTTCAACAGATTTTTAGAGAACAAATTGGGGACTGGCTTCCCGTTTTCCCTCAGCTCCCTTTTCGGAATCCTTACCCAGACTTGGAGCGTTGCTGAAATCGCTTGTTCTCACTGGGTTTCGACATAACAGTCAATTTGTCCGCTCACAGTAACACACCCATGCAGGCACGCACGCACGCACGCACGCACGCACGCACGCACACACGCATACACGCACATACGCAACCACACACACACACACACACAATGGCGACTAAGGGATTCATTTCATTTCCCTTGTCATCAGATTCACCTCAGAAACAGAAGGAAATAGCACAGAAGGCAGGTAAGAGGGAGCACAAAGCCAAAAGCAACCTCCCACAGGGTGAATGTGCTCTTCTTGACTCATTTTTCTTAACCCTTTATTTGTTTCAAGTCACAGAGTTGTCATCATCATATTGGTTGTGAACAACCACAAATGCATCTTTCCATATCTATATTTATGCTCAGCATAAGTAAATAAATGAACAAAATAGATGTGAACTATACAAAGTGTGTGTAACAAATATATCATTTAAAAGTATAGAAGGGCAAATCGTGTCCATCCAGCAATGACATGGCCATAAAGTTGGAATAAAAGAATTTCGACCTTTCTTTTATCGCGCCAAAGAAACATTATTATTCATTTCCCATGAGTAACTTGGCTCATGGCTGACACGCAATGCAAAGAGGTCAAAACAGGTCAAAAATCATTACTGACTCATTTGAATTGGAACTAAATTATTTCAACTTAATAAAGCACATTAATTCCCCCTCCCCTCCAGGAAGTGAATGAAAACAAGTAGAATCGACGTGCGTGTGCGATGGTTCACAGGAAAGGAAATGACTTATTATCCGTCACCACAGTGTTTAAACAGTAATTTTACAAAACCTTGGTTCATCGGGAAGACAGGCAACGATTGTCTGATTTAACATCATGTCAAACACACAAACGGGCGGCGTCACACAGGCACCTCATGCGCCGGGCCCGGGCAACATATGGTTTGCGTCTCATCGGCGGCGGACTCATGGAAACACACATGGTCCACTTAATCTGAACTACAGCCCTCACTCGACTCCTCCATCTGTCCATCTCCGCCTCCTTTTATCTCCCCTCTCTGTCTCTTACGCACACGGAGCCGATGTCGTAATGTGCACCAGGTGCCGGCGTCAGCGGGACGTCCTCTAATAAACAGGTCCGATGGAGAACAAAGGATGGCAGGGCTATCGAGTCGCTGTTGCCCGTCCGCGATCGTCCGCGCTTCCCCATTCCTCATTACAGGCAGCGGAGAGGTTCACATTACTCGCGCTGCCAGGTGGAACAGCTTTGCATGCTTGAGGCTGTGGGCTCGGGAGCCTGAGAGGGTTCTCCGCTGCTTTCTGGTTTGGTGGTTTGATCCCTTGCTCCTTCTGCCCATCTATCAATGTGTCATTTGGCGAGGCACTTAATGGATGGAGGAAATCTGCTAAATTTGAAAAGCCCCCCTTATAGGTGCATGCATCAGTTTAGCTTCTGCCCCTGAAGAAGCTTTGTCATACCTATTTGAAAATGTCTTTAAAATTACTTCCTATCCATCCATCTATCTATCTATCTATCTATCTATCTATCTATCTATCTATCTATCTATCTATCTATCTACTGTATCTATTCCAGACTTGCTGAAAGGAGCCCAATTATCAAAAAGCTGACCTTTTCAGTGGGCTTTTTTTTTTCACTGCGCCGAAACAAGCAGTTTGGGTGTTGTGGGACTTCTACGTTAGAAGCTGACCTGATTTTCATACTAACTCCTCAGATGTCTTGTTGGGCCTGTGCTGCTCAAACTTGGAGTTGTTTGACCAAACAAACCTTGTTTATTGTTGGAATGATTTTTTTCCATCTGAAAATTGACACAATAGGCCACCTTTCAAACTGTTGGGGTCTTTTTTCCCCTGGTCTGTTTAAAGTAAGAAACCTGTGTTTTGCCCGCAAGTCACATTTTGGGCATCAGAACCCATTTTACTGGAAGTCTGCTTTATTACTTACGCAGGTCACTATTTTTTACTTTAAACAACGCCTATAGACTCTCAGAATAGCCGATGGCATGTGAAGGGAAACACTGACGGAAAGTAACTCGGAAGTTTATTTTGTGCTTGAGAAAAGGAGTAAGACAGCTTTTGCAGGCCTCACTTACTTCCTCCGTGCTACCCCCCCCCCCCCAGGACTGAAATGTGACCGTAAATGACCCCCGCTTCCATTTGGGGACTTGCGATCCCAGCGTAGGAGTCGACGTTAGGAGACTCTGGAAAACAAGGTGCGATGATAAAGGCCGCATTAATCCACAGTTGTTTGATGAGGATCTGCGATCTTGCAGAAAGAATGTCAGTTTTGGACTCTCCGATTCCAGTGATAAGGTGAAAGACAACGGGGGAGCAGTTGTTTGACGCGCGGGGGGGGGCTCATTTGGCCTTCACGCCTTTGACAGTTTGGCTGTTTTTCTTCTTCAGTGTAGAATTTCCACAGCGATCCCATTTGTTTAACGGCAACCGGGGAATAGCAACTAGCTTGAAGAATTCCTCCCCCTGCGTTTGGTGTAAAATAACATGCCTGCTTGGTTCTCTCGATACGAGGCATCGTTTTTCTGCGGAGAATGTGCGGTGGAATGAGTTTATAAATCCTCGGGCCTTTGCTGAGTTAGCTGTGTTTCTGAAAGGGTACCAAACCCGATGCGGTGAGGTAAGGCAGGGTTCCCTGGTTGCCAGCGAGTTTACATTCCAAACCTCACCTACAGCCGTCCGCTTCGAGCAGCGGCCGACACGGAGGAGTTTGCTCAGGAAGTTGGTCGGGCCGAGCCTCAGAGACGTGTTGGTGTCACTCCTCCGTGGGGTGGGGCGATTGACCGCCTGATCAGGGCTCCTCTGGGAAACCTCCCCGTCCCAGGATTTGGAGGAACGACCTGGAGGGATTTCATATCCCATTTTTCCCGGGAAGGCCTGATGATCCAGCAGTGAGAGCTGACTTGGGAAAGGAGCGTTGCTGCCTTTAAAACGCTCTGTTCAGCCCGTTGGTGGAGGAAGACGGACGTAGGAACAAATAGACTTTGTCAACATAAAGCACAGGGACCAAGCGTTTGAATTGCGCCGACAATGGGACGAACATAAAGCAGCTAAAGTCGAAACTGTGAATAATGAGTGAACACCTGTACAGTGAAAATACAAATACAGTCATTGTGTCGTGATTAAAGCCAGATAGATTGTTTTGGTGTCACACCACGGGAATGTGATTCCCATGGTGTGACAAATCGTCCCGTTCAAGGAGAAAAACCTCTCCTCAGACACCGAGGTTAGATTTCACAGAGCACTTGACTATGTCGTCTCCACTTGACCCCTAGGGGGCACTTCATCACATTGTTTGGCATATTGGGCCACCTTAGACAGCAGTTTGTCATGTTCTATGTACCAGACGGGTAACGTGATCGTTTTCATCGGCCATCAAAGTAAAACAAGAGGACACTTTTCCCTTCTCACAAACACGACACTCCAAGTGCCACAGATGACGTTTCAGGACTCTTTTTTTTTTTGTCAAACAGTGAAATGAAAACTTATATGCAGTTTAGGCTGAACGCATTCGTGGTCATTTTTTTAGTTTTTTCCACCGCACCCACTGAACTGCTCGCCGTGTGCTGAGAGTGACTCCATCTGGTCCGTCGCCTCGTCCTCTTTTCCTTTCTAACTCCTCTCCGGACCTGCTTCACTATTTGTCTTTCATCTCTTCTCTCCTTCTCAGCCGACACTCAGCCCCTCCACCGCTTCCTCCTCCTCCTATCCGCTCTGAGACCGCATCTCCTCCTCCCCTGCCCTCCGCCTCCTCTTTCCTCCCCCTCCCTGCGCCTGAGTGTGGCTGTCATCCCTCTATCGTGGCAGGTGAGGCCATAAAACAGCAGGAGGGGCCCAGAGTCAAGGTGTGCCAGTGATTCATTGCCACACCGACGCCTGGGCGGCACCTACGCGGACCCGTGCGCACATCGGGACACATTCGCGGCCATTCGTCTGGGCTGTGTTGATGCTGTGTTAAACAGTAACATCTCTGACCCTCTGCTGTTTCTTCTGCTCTTTCTCTCGCACACATAACTCATCACGTCGCCTTCGAGGCCGTGTGTCAGCTCGTCTCTCCGCTCCTCTTGCACAAACACGCCGCGTGTGCTTTTCGGTGATTTACAGCATCCCAGTGATATTTGAGAGTGTTAAGGTGTGCACGATGCACATAGCGCAAGTGTGCTCAGCTTCAACCCATTAGCTCCAGTTGCCCGTCGCAAGTGACAAAGACTTGGATTAATATTTCGAGTGTGTGAATAGGTACAACAACAGTGATAGCCATCAGCCCTAGTAGAAGGTGTGTTATCATATGGTTTATTGGAAGTAAATACATTCAAGGGCTCATCCGTTTAAGTTGGATGAATCAGGCCTCTCTTCTTATACAATAATTGATAGGCAGCTATGGTAGCCGAGTTCAATGTGTCGAGGACTTGAAGGCGATATGGACCAGAGTTACTCCTCCAAGTCAGTAGGTGTCGCTCTCAGTTTTGCTTCCCTATTAAATTTTGCTGCTTGCCAAGTTGACACAACTATAACCGCATACTGTCAAAAGAATAAGAAATGATAAGAATGATGAATGATGGTAATGATAGCAATTATGGAGCAATTCCTGCAGTTTGCTTTCTTTCATTTCATGATATTGTCACTCACAAGCAACAGCAGGATGAATGTGCCAAAGGATAAAGTTGGATGTACCTGTAACCTGTAATTGCCACTGTTTCTTCTGGCAAACATTCGAACCAGAGGCACTGAACCAGTATTGACCTTGAGTCCTGCTCTGCTGTTTGTCTCCACTGCCTCTAAAGTTAACCCAAGCCCTGGCAGCTCCTGAGCGGAGGAGATTGATAACGACACATTAATAACGCACACTATCAACATAACTGCGTGATAATATAATCGCCTAAAGTAATGAAAACACTTTGAATGGATGAAAGTGCTTGACTCTGACATGGCCCTTAAATGAACTCAAAGTCACCTTAGCCTGTGGCTCCATTCTGAAAAAGTTCTTTTTATCATTATTTTTCTTTGCGTGACCCGTATTCTGTATGGTACCGGGAAATAAATCTTTATTCTCCATCGTGGATGATAAAGCAGTGCTGTCTTTGGATTCCAGCGCAGTCTTGTAAAGGGAACATCTGTGCACACAGTGAGTGCAGGGTGTGAACTCTAGAGTTGGGTTTGATGTTCCGCTGGAAGTACGTGGGGATATTTGCGAGTCATTGTTTTGTGTAATGCGTGGTTGCTGTAGTTATCTGGCCGGACGGAAGACGTTTCATCCAAGACAATGACAAGCAAATGACTCAAATCCGTGACACTGTGATGGTTAGTATTAGCAGATGTGCACTCTGTTTGGATACATCGCAGCTCTGCCGGACCATCCGGGCTAGAGGAGAACAAAGAATTTCGATGAGAACTCTTGAGTTGGATACAGTGGGGGACAGCACTGTTGTGACTATCGTCAATGAAAAGACAGAATCCCACCAAATGGTTGCCTGCAGTAGCCATAGACTCCCACGCAGAAAAACACAAGATGTCTTCATGCTGCATGTGGCGTCATCATGGGCATCTGGAAGAGTTGGAGGTCCAGTTTGCCTCGGAGCGATCTAGACAGCAATAGTTCGTTCTCGTTTTTCTTTCATGTTTGTTTTTGGACTATTGTGTCTTTAATCTTTCAACTTATATTCTTACATGATGTTTTTCTATTATATTCTTTTTTTTTTTTTTTTTACTGTAGCACCGTGGCCTTTGAGAAACGGCAATTCAATCCTCTGTGTATGTGTTACCCATATTACAGAGTTGACAATAAAGCTACCTGGAACCTTGGAGGACTTGATCCCGATAAGCATCCATTTGGTGGAATGCTTTCCATCTGTGAAACTCTAGAGTGGTTGTGTGGATCACAGAGATGTCACCAGAGCCCACATCGAAGACGTGTTGAGTGATAGAGTCGGGAGAGTGGGGAGACAATGCGAAGACATGTGTGAGGACGTTGTCTGCAAACGATCACGGTGCGTGCTCAAGGAGCTGGTAGGAGTTCAGAGTGGGTGGGTTTTGGATGCAGTGTGTCAGCAGGTGTGGACAAGGGTCTGTTGTGGAATTTTTCACCCCGAGATCTTGCGAAGGAAACGCATCACGCTGTGACGTTTTGTTTTTGCCGATCTCTCCATCTGGTCAAGCTCAGGTTCTTTCAGAAACACACACAATATATGCACCAAGACGCAAAGGGGAAAATCCCTCAGAGCTGCACCTAATTGTGTCTTTAGTTTGAAACGGCAAAGTGCTTCTGAGAGGTTCTTGCTTCCTGATGGAGAACTATGATTGTTGCCGTCTTGGCGGTTTTAGGGGGCCGTCAGTGTGGCTTTTGAAGTGCAGCACACATGACATCACATGACTGTCCTGCCATATGGTACAGCAGATCATATTTTAAAGAGTCGGAACTAGCGAAGACAAGGGACACTAGTGCAACGTTACAGCATGTCGAAGTGGAACCAGCCAATTAACGGGCTTTGAAGAAAATAGCTGTGCAATATTGGAAATGGTTTGCAGTTTCCATTCCATTTAGTTCCCAGTGAGTCACCCGATAACACTTTCCTTATAATCATTGTTGCTCAGTTTTGAATTGTGAATATGAAACAAAATTGAATTGACATACAGCTGTTAATGCTCCTTACAAATGTATATCATTCAGTGTGTGCAAATGAATGCACATTCTTGCACACAACTGCATCTTTACCCCGGTGACGGCAACTGTTTATTCACGTTTTAGTATTTATTTTAGATATCGTCCAGGAAAATATTCTGTGAATGGATTTTTATGACAGTAGAAATGAAACATCATGCAGATGCAAAGATGGTGCTCCATGCTGAATACCTGTTACAATACAATCATTACTGGAATATATGTAGATCTGACTATCCTTGTTTTATTGCTTACGTGACGGTGAATTGAAACTTTAAAGTGTTCTAAAACGTCCGTCTCCTCCACTAAGATGTCCGGGCAGCATCAAGCCGCCGCTACACTTGCTTTTACGTTTCGTATTTTGGGAAATCACATCTTAATAATCACGATCTTGCTGTTTGGCAAGTCATCCAAGTACAGTTTGCCCTCCCCGTCATCTATTTATGTAATCAGCATTCATGAATACTGGAAGGCAGTCCTCGTGTGTTACGATAACCCTAACAGTCCACCAGCTTGTCATTTGAAATATCCCCAATCGTCAGTTGCTCAAGCAGGCCTCTCACACACCAGAGCTATTTGTTTGTGCAAAATAGGAGTTTTTGTTCCCCCTTTTTCGTCCTCTGGAATAAGTGTGATGGAATGAATCGGAGAGATGATTGAAGCCAGAAACACGGGGGAGCTGAGGGAACAGACAGACAGACAGAGGAACTGAGAGAGGAGGGGGTGGTGGGGGGGGTGAAACCACAGTTTTTATATGTTGTCTGGTTTCAATTTGGTAAGAGCCATCATTCTCCAGTTCACTGAGGTGGCAAACCAGATGAGTGTGTGCTTGAGTGCTGTTGGACTGAGCAGTTCTTTTCTTTTTTTTCTTTTTTGGTGCACCATACCTGCTGCAGAGAGCGCCGCCCCTGCGGCTGGTAAATCCATCCTGACACGTCCACGGCTCCCTTCTCTTTAATAAATCCCGTGCAGAGGAAGTGCCCACCAGAAATAATGGGACGCACTCAAATACAGCGAGTGATATTACACTTGTAGGCAAGTCAGTAACTGATTGACATACCATGGAGTGGGAAGAAGGGCGAAGGAGCAGGTCTAAAGATGCCTTTTTGAAAAGCTTTATGTTGCTTTACGGTGTTCCTCTGCCCCGTCTTCACCTTTTTAAGAGGCTTTGGAAAATAAACAGTATTAATTGTAAGGACTTTTCATAACACACACACACACACACACATCCAGGCCGGCTTGGCTAGGAGCCCATTGACTAACAGGCACAGACGACAATGAAATAGCGCTGCCACCACTTCAGATACTTCCTACTGTGGTGTTTTTGTTCAGGTGTGAAAAGCTTGATTTCTGAACCGTTGTGGAATATGAAGCGTTTAGTGTGTACTTCATTCTGCGTGTGCAGAAAAAAAAAAGACATTTGGAACACACGCAATGTAAATTTGACGGAAACGTCATGCTTCCCTTCCATCCCATAGGTAGTAGAGCTTATGAGATGATTAGTAAAAAAAAACAAAAAAAACGGTGTTAGCAGAGAGATGTCGGGAAGATATAGTCCCTCAAATTGAGGAAAGTCTCGTTTGAAAAATGTTTACTCTGATCAACCCGTCGCTTTTGCATGTGTCGAATCAATGTGGGTGCTTTGGATTTGCAAGCGTGCCTCACAATTTGTTTATCTTTCCTCTGCTGATTGCCAGTGCCTGCAGCCATGCAAAGAACTCTGGGAAACCAGGAAGCTGCTCTCTCTCAAGTCTTGCGAGGTAAGCAGTGTGTGCGCGCGCGCGCATTTGAGTATGTGTGTATGTTTGGGCTTGCGTGCCTTCCCCCGGTGGCAGTGTCACTCCTCTCGCAACTCAAACATGCTGTTGTCGGCACGTCTGGAATTTATTTTTTCAAAAAAAATAAAAAAAGGCTTATGAATAACATGTTTGTGAAGCATTAAACGTATTGGAGTGTAGTGGGCATCAATCCTGCGTTTATTTTGTGTGTGTGTGTGTGTGTGTGTGTGTGTGTGTGTGTGTGTGTGTGTGTGTGTGTGTGTGTGTGTGTGTGTGTGTGTGTGTGTGTGTGTGTGTGGCCCCGCGTGATTATTTTCCAAAAGCGGTCGCTGTGGTCTTCAGATTAGTTTTTCATCACAATAGCTGAAGCATGTTACTGGCTGGATGGCTGGATGGCTGAGTGGCTGGCTGGCTGACTGCTGCTGGCTGCTGCTGGCTGCTGCTGGCTGCTCGGGAACACAGGGCAATTCACAGCTAATAGCGAAAGCTTGTGTTTACATTTTGCTGATCTGTAGCCCCACACACACACACACACACACACACACACACACACACACACGGACTCCAGGGGCCGCGTGGGCCACAACCCAACAGCTGCGTTTCACCGTCAGCCCAAGTTTACCAAAGGAAACACTTCCACCACCGCTGTGTGTGTGTTTTCATGCCCTCATATGTGTACTTAAACATTACGCGTTATTTCCGTCTGCAGCAATAACACTCCCCCCCTTCCCCCACCCCACCCCCTCTACCTCTCCAGAAGCAGACAGAGTGTGTGACGAGCAGGGAGTTTCTGACCTCTCTGAGGGTGTCCCGTCAGGGCGACTGCCCTCCGCCTCAGCGAGCCACCGGCTTCGCCGCCGCCTGCGTGGAGAGCTGCTCGTCAGACCAGCACTGCCCCTCCCCCAGGAAGTGCTGCGCCAACGGCTGCGGACACACGTGTCAAGCTCCGGCCAATCTATACAAAGGTAATGGTCATAACGAGTGATAAGAATAGATTTTGTTTATTCAATTAAATAAATGATCTCAAAGTGCTTTACAGTGGACGAAAGACTTGAAAAAAGCATTGAAAATGAAAGACAGCCAGTTCTCAGTCAGGGGTTCCCGAGCCCCCTAAACAGCACTAGCTTCTGGCCGGGGACCCCCTTCGCAAAACCAACAGACAATGCCACAAAACATGTAAAGAGACATCAACTTTTACAATATTTTATTCTTACTTGTATTTGGCTGTTGAATAATTGTTACATTCACGTTTAGAATAAGAACACTACCAACTAACGTAGATAATTGTGGCCATTTTCATCGTATAATTAATAATGATTAAACCACAATTAGATGAGGTTCGATTATAATACCTAAAACATAATTCAATTCAATTATTTATTTATTTAGTTGTTTGCATTTCATTTTCTTATCTTGTCTCCAATTTTCCGCGGCTCCCTAGCGCCCCCTGGCGGCCCCCACTTTGAAAATCACTGGTCTTGAGTACAATGAAACAACATTGGGTATGAAATGATGCTAAAAGCAGCTGGGTCGAAGGTGTAAATCAGACTGAAACATCAGATATAAAACAATGATAAGGACTATAAAAATGAAGTTACTAGGGCATGAAAAAAAAGCTGCCTAGCAATAGGCTAGGTATAGGCTAGGTATAGGCTAGGTATAGGTATAGGTATAGGCACGTCCATTGGTGGACACTCCTCTGCCTTTTTTGCCTTTTTTTTTTTTTTTTACTACATTCCATGTGAGAAGCGTTGGGGGAATATTGTGTGAATATTTGTAAACATTGTTCAGTCTTTGTCGCTGCTGTTTTTGCTATTTGCGACAGCGGATACGTTTTCTCTTTGGGAGGCATGTGCTTCTTTTTTCTTTTTGTATCTGGCAACGTGTATCACCGTGGTGCCGTGCCAAATGTGTCCGCCAGATGAATAAAAGAATGATTTAATGTGGTAAAGCTTCATAAATACTGTCTGCGGGAATACGTACAAGCTCCCAGATAATCCAGCTGCGGTTTCGAGCTCCGGCTCCGAGTCTTTAGTGGGACTCGAGCGCGATGAATCTCCACTGTAAGTGAGCTGAGAACTCCTGCAGGCTGCCCATCGCTTGGAGGAATGATAATATTATTGCCTCAACAGTTGCATTGCAGCAAGCTTTGCAGACTGGACTCTCATGCAAACTGTACGGACTTCAATCATGTATAATATAGAGCGCATCTTAATACTGAGGCAAAGTAGCAGAGTGATGATGCTGGACACAGATGTATGTGTACATTGTTAAATGTCCATTGTGTCATATTTGACTTGATTTCTGTTTTTATATGTTGGTAAAAGCTTGCTATACTTTCCATAAATACATCAATGAAAGTGTATATAATCGCAGTACCGTAAAAGTCATTTGGTTTTCCTACCATTAGAACAATTATATAAGAATATACATGTAGCAAGCGTCTTATTCCCAGTCAGTACCTCACTGTAGCTCACTGGCAAGCTCGGTCGAGTAAAAGATGCTGCAGTCTAACATGCAACCACTAGTTGTCGCTGTTTCTTCTTCAAAATCTCCAAGTATCACGCGCTCCACCTTTTAAGTCGCTGTGGCTTTTACTGCTGCTGCAAAGTCTGTCATGCCTCATCTCAGTCAACGACTACCCAACAGACAAACACTCCCTTTGCTGCGTTCCAGGGGTTCCTTTGAAGCCCCGCAGAGACATGACCTTCGCAGAGGACCAGGAGGGTCAGGTGAAGGTGGCGTGGGTGTCAAAGTTCAATGTCAGCGTGGAGCCGGTCGTCTACATACTGCAGTCCCGCTGGAACGTCGGCATTCACCCCAGCGAAGACCACGCCTCCCTGTGGACCACCGTGGCCATGGTAAGAACTGCATTTCCTCTGAAGGTTTGCCCGCATTAAAATAACGCAACGGGAAGGTGGACGCACTTGAAGTGAGGCCGAGAGACACGTAACGCACAGTCGACAGCTGAAGTTCCAGCGACGGGTTCCCTCTTCCTTTAGCAGGGGAAACCGGCACAAGGTTCGAACCGTGTCTTTACCCCCTAAACTCTCCTTTTGCCATGAATGATGAAACTTCTCAGCTATGGAGATGGATGTTAGGCTGCGTGTTTCCACCTCATCCGTCTGCTGCCGTGCTGTCTCAACCTCTGCTCCACCACACTCAGTCCCCAGTTCTGCCAGGGTAAACCTTGTGTCCGTGCGTGCGTGTGCGTGTCCGTGTGTCCGTGCGTGTCTGTGTGAGCTTAGGTAAATAAGCAAAGCTTAAAAAGGAACCACAGGCAGCCACAGTTGTTCCACTGGCTGACTCCGAATGACTGAACACTCATTACAGACTTAAATAGATGGCAGCTTGTGCCTGTGTTTGTGTGCGTGTCTGTGAATGTGTGTAATTGATTGGGGATGAGTCCATTTCCAAGTGTCAGGGAGACGCAAAGGACGTGAAATCTTCAGTATTTTCAAAGGTTGCGTTGACAAACGTCTTGATGTGGAATTTTAATGCAAGACATGTAAGACATGTTATGGTGTCTATGCGTGAAATAATGTCAAATAAATGTTTCTTTAAAAGGACATTTACGTTACAAATTTGCAAGGCAACTTAACACACTGGACTAAGGTGCACAGAAAGTGATTTCAGTCCCCACCTTGAGCAGTTCTAAAGCAAAGGAAAGCAGTCCTTTTGTTGCTTGATTTATGACAGCATCCGTTATGTGTTTATTGATCGTGTATCTATACTTCCACAATGAGAGATTAAAACCAGGGCTCGCCTACGCTAAGCCTTAATCCAAACGATGGCAAAAGGCACGACTTGAAGGTTTGAAACCTCGCGTTTAAGGGTTGCTGCCAAAGAAAATGTAGCTCTCGATTCACTGAAACTGTTTCAAACCGACTCCCTTTTGAAATGTGGCGGCGCCTCCCACGCCTTTCAGGGTCTTTCAGCACTAAATCCATTTCTTTGCAGATAAGGCAGATCGAGTGGTCCTTTCTCGCACAGTGCGTGAATGGATGCCTTTCTTTAAGGAGCCGCGTTTCATCGTGCCCAGTTGCTTTACTGAGGCTCGACGGCAGAGTTCAAGGTCTGAGACGGACGCGGAGCGAGTGTTTCTCAACACGCTGTCCGCTCGGTCCCAACTGCGGCCGCCACAGGCCAGGCAGCGCGAAGCGGTGGCCGCGTAGCACGTCCCGCCTAACTTCACCAATGTTTTCTCACAGTCATGTGTGTCAATACACCACCGAGTAGGAAACACACACACACACGCAGCCCTAATGTGACGTGAAGATAGCTTGCTGCAGGCCGCTTCCAAAAAACACAACTGAGATTTTATTGCTCTTCCTGCCTCACACTCCAGATAACATCTTAATTTTTAAAGGTCCCTCATATTGCTAAATAAACTTTCCTCTCTAGCCTGGCGGTGAACTCCAGCAGCGTCGGGAAAGGAAACGCTGTTCTCCCTTTGTTTGCCCCACTTTTCAGAAGTGCGGCAAAAACACACACACTTCTGGCGATCAGCCCTTTGTGATGTCACAGAGGGGCCGTCGCCCAAGTGATAATAATTCCAGGTTCGTTCACCCTCTGCTTCGTCACGTTTGCAACGCAAGGTCCAAGATAAAACTGAGTGCTGTTTGTGGGAGGCTGCAAACAAAGGGCTAATATGTTGTTGTGTTTTTTTTGGGAGATCTTTAGAGTTTTTTTTTTTTTTTTGGAGGGGGGGGGGGTAATTAAATGTATTAAATGCTCCTCATCCTCTAGTTGGGACAATCCAGTGCTTTTATTAACAAGGACAGAATGTTTTCATGTCATGCATTCTCACATTGTGACACATTTTCGCAGACCCTCTCCGAATACGGGCTCCTGCCCGACCTGCGGCCCCAGCGCTGGTACCAGTTCAGAGTAGCGGCAGTCAACGGCCACGGCAGCCGAGGCTTCACCACGCCCAGCAAGCACTACATCTCCAGCAGAGGTGACGACGTCTCCACGCTCGCTGCTTCCTTCGGAGAGCCGTCGCGGCTGACTAACGGCCTCTCCCGCGTGTTGCTTTAACCTCGCGGTGAATTCTCAGATTCTGTCGTGAGACGCGGAGCGAAACCTCCGCTTGTGTCATATTTACGAGATATTGCGCCTCTCGGAGGGGAAGCCGGCGACTCGGGAACTGTTCCCCCGCTTTACCTTCCATTTTCTCTCCGTCTCACTCAGGGTTGATGGATCAGGCGCACACAGGAGGGAAACTATCAGACAGTCCATCAAGCACGGACGGGGACACACACGCAGCTGCATGTGCACACACACACACACACACACACGCGGGCAGGCGCACATACATGTGCTGATGGTCATTTCGAGCCAAACGGAAATTTCTGCGCTGGGATTGAGGGATGGGGAGCACACGCACGCACGCAGCGCGCACACACACGCACGCACACACACGCACACTCACACGCTCTGTAGGAGGTCCCTCGCTCTAATGTTTAGCAGACTTCGATCACATTAGGTCATATTACTGTTGCGCCAGGATTGGTGAGTGCATTCTTCTCCATGAGGGATGACTCCAAGTTGGACAACACTTTGGAAAGGCTTTCTTTATCAGCTGAGGGCCTTTTGGAAGATTAGGTGGAGGTGTCAGGGATAGCTTTTTCCACTGCCCTTAACTGAACAGATAAATTACCAGGTGCCTCCGCGAGGGTTCAGAACCCAAAGTGGTGGATCCAGACATTTAAGTTCGGAGCCTCTCGCGTCGGGGATTAAAATGACGCCACCACTCCCCCCGTTCCATCGGAATGTTTTTTAAGCGTGCGCAAAAAGATGCCGTTTGTGAGAGCTTATTTTCAAATGGCATATTTGATAAACCACGTTTCAAAAGTTTGCTCTATTTCTTAAGAAAACATGCAGCTGGCATGCAGTACAAAAGCAGGTTTTTACTGACGGCATCAAAGGTTTTTGCTTGCACAGCCACACTGGGATTTTAGATTTTGCTGCATTTACAGTGTTCTTGTGTTCCACCCCAAGATTTGGAAGATGATCATATGCCAAAATATAAATCTGCTACAACACTGCAGACAGCTGCCGGCCTCTCGCAAGGTGTAAAAAGCCACAAATTGTGCTTTTACAGCGGATTAAGTGGGTCGTTGCCTCCCTGGAAGCACTGACTTCCAGATATTCCTTGGAAAATAGAAGCAAGTTTTACTGCTTTCAGATGTGGATGTGGGGTTACTGTGACCTGATCTATATGCCAAGTCAAGGAACCACCTGCTGACTCCAAGCAACCGGTGGGGAAAATGCCCTTCATGAGGTCATCTATTGTTCCTATTCACTCATTTACCAACTTTTTCTTCATGTGAGGTTGATGCAACCTGCTGCATGCGATGAAAAGTTTTGCTTAAAGTATCTTTTATGTTAAAGTTGCCATATCATTAAAAATGAACTTTATCAGTGACCTCGATCAACAGTGTGAGTCTCTCGAACTCCACAGAAATGCGCACGGTGCGTTCTTGACTTTTTTCACAGTTTATAAACCGATGATTGTGTTGTGATGTCATCAAGGGCAGCGATCCCTCTTACCTGGGTCAGTGACAACGCCCCCAGTCAAGGGTTTGTGCAGCCCTGTTCCGAGACCACCTCGCGGCTGAGTTGTTTTTTAAGGTCCATTAACATGTCAGTTGACCATTTTTGCGGGAGGCTGTAAACAGAGGGCTAAAAGTGATGACTTCCGGAGGGTCTTGAGGGTTAGTTGTGCAAGGCTCCATTCATGCGACATTCATGGGCATAGCCTGTGAGTGTGTGTGTGTGTGTGTGTGTGTGTTCTTTTTTTCATGTGCACGTATTTTCAGGACAGGGTCAAAGGTTAAAGACACACTCAGACACTCTAAATACCATCTGATCGAAGAGGGGACCTTATGTTTCCAGTTCAATGGTCTGATTAGTCAGGCACCAGAAGTCAGGGGTCACAAATCAGGAAGCTGGCAGATGTCGGTGAGGTTTAAGTTCCCTCACTGTGACCCGATGCTAACTGGGGGAAAGAATTTGCATTCCAGCCTCCCCTTTTTTCCCTCCATTTCAATCCGTGGAAGTTTGTACAGGTTGTGCGGGGGAAGTTTCTGGATCAAGAAAGGAAAGAAGAAGAAAAAATCTCCTTAATGCCTTCGCTTCCATAAATGATGGGCTTAAACGCGTTCATAATGCGAAGGACTCCAGAAGGAGATTTTCTTTTTTTGTTGCCACAGATGAGACTGAAACCACTGGCAGTGTGAGAGACGCTGCGTACCCAAAACAAACACACACGTTTTTGCCCCAGACGCGCAGCACCGCCCGGGCCTTGCAGCTTTATTATTGCCGCCCCGGCTTTGATCTCCGCGTCTGGGTCGGCCAAGTGCAGCCCGGGGGCGCTGTAGGAGGCCTGCCATTGGGGGGGGTGTAGTTCTAATCAGATATATTTTGTAGTTTTTAATCAAATACAGAATTAGGGCTGGAGGTTCTAATGCGACGCAGAGGCCGCGTTGAAGGAGCAGAGCGCTCGGGGGAGCTAATCCGGGGCGTAAACAGCGACTTAGCGGCGGTTGCCTTCGCTCTGTGCTGTGCTTGCTACTGGAAGTGAGGGGGGGGGGGGGTGGGGGCGGCTTCAAGGTTCTCCGGTGTCGTTCACCTTTAATGCTTTCAATCTAATTGTCCTTGTGGAATTAAGCAAGGCCGAAGAGGAAGTGGGACTCTCCCCGCTGGATTTAGCCGACAGATTTTTTTTTTCTCCGCTGGGGTTTCGGGGGAGGTGGGAGAGCTGGCGGCCTCTGCTCTGCAGGAAGTATGATCTTAACCCCAATTAGTCTTCACTAAATCTTTGTGCAGTTGTAATGCGTCCGCCCCGGGGGCAGGTGATGACCGGCAGCGTGACCCTACAAGCCGCACACCGGCTGTCCTACTTCTTTTTCCTCCTCCTCCTTCTTCTTCTTCTTCTTCTTCTTCTTCTTCTCCTGCTTCTTTATTTTTAATGAGGACGTCACCCTCTCAGTGAAAGGTGTGAGAGCGTCGCTCCGAGTTGACCGACTTCTTCTCTGACTCTCTCGCTTTTCGCAGACCCTTCACCTCCGGAGCCGCCAATGAACGTCAGAGTGAGCAACCAGACTCTGGACTGGATGGGTCCACACGCGAGGACTCAAGTCACGGAGAGGTACGCCAGCGAACTGAGTTCAAGACAAACACGTGGTGCACATGGGGATGGCTGTTTAAAAGCCTGAAGGCAAATAAACACTGGCAGCCAGCCTTCAGGTGTGGTCATGTGGCTGGTCATTATCACTCTGGTAATGACCATCCTGACTAGCACCTTGTATGTGGGTGTTTGTCAGGCCTCCACCTCTCGCCTCCAGTGCGTCCAGAACGCTGCTGCTCGTCTGCAAAGCGGTACACGGAAGCAAGAGTGCATCACCCCCCCCCCCCCCCCCCCCCCCCCACTGGCCTCCCTCCATTGACTTCCTCGACATTTTAGGATTCATTTTGGCACACACCTTCCTCTCCGAGGGTTAGGGTTAGGGTTAGAACCCTACCTTCCTTCGAGGTCCCTTAGGTCCTGTGACCAACTCCTCCTGGCTGTTTGTAAATCCGGGGCTTTCGCAGTCGTAGCCCCACAGCTGTGGACCAAGCTGCCTCTGCAGGTGTTCAAATCACGCACTTTTATTCGTTGGCCTTTCATCCATGGCATGAGTTTCTTTTTTACACCGTGTGACCCTGTGTATGTTTCATGGTATTTGTTTTGTTCCCGTTTCTTACGACCTGTGCAGCACTTTGGTTTAACCTTCTTGTCTTTTAAAGGTGCTCCATAAATAAAGTGGTGTGGTGTGGTGTGGTGTGGTGTGGTGGGATTGCGCAGGTTAATGTTGGTTTTATTGCAGTGCATTTTCTATTAGTGCGCTTTTAATGGCAAACAAAGTCGCGTGAGGTTCAGACCACATCTTGGATCAGCTGCAGCGCACCAGTAAAACCTTAAAATAGCCCAGTCAAAGTCTTAAATTGTAGATTGCTCCATTGTAACATATATAAACCTGCGCTGCACTTTAACATAATAAGCAGCTTTGAACAATAAAGCGCCGCATCTGTTTCACCTTGAAGATTGTCAGCGTCAGCGACTCGTCAGGAAGCGACTCTGTTGCTGGTCCATGAGCGTAATTTCTGTTTTCACCTCGCTTTGATTCTTTTGCCGTTGTTCCTCCGCAGGTCGACGGGAAGCGGGGTCGCGGTGGCCGTCTTGCTGAGCTGGGAGCCCCCCAGGGAGGGAGACCTGCCGGTGCACAACTACAGACTCTCCTGGGTGCCCCGGCACGCGGCAACCAAGCACGCGCTGGCGACCCGGCCGACGCACCCGCGCGCCCCAGAGCAGGGGAAGAAGCAGAGCAGCACCAGAGTGACTCAGGGGGTAAGGAAACAATTTGACCATTTTAATTGCGCCCAGCGAAACGGCGCGTCCAACTTGGCAGCTTGCTCCGAGCGAACCCCGCCACTGGCCCGGTGACAGCTGGGACGGAGCCCAGCTCCCGAGCTCCTCCTGCACCCTGAAGCGCTGGATGCGCGCTGAGAGTGAGACTGGATGGACGGACGTGTGGAAACACTGCGCTCAGCAATGGCATGTTAACTGTGGTGGGAAAAAAAAAAAAAAAATGCTGAATATGCGTGTTATGCGCTGGAATATCTCCTCTAATCAGAGTGAACGGGCCGCAGCTTCAGCCAGAGAGGAAGAAAGAAAACAGACTGCAAATCAAAAAGCGGGACAGTCAAGACTTGATAACGCCTGCAGATCACCGTAGGAGCTGAGTGGAGGCCAAGCACTGCTTCTGGATCACATTTAATGTTTGTAAAAACACACGTGCCGGATTATCTTTTGTATGGCACATTTAGTCAAATTTGAGAATTGAACAATTGAATTATCGTCTCAAATTGAAGAAGTATCACTCATCACATTCACAGTGACTTTGGCCATTTGGAGGTTGGGACTAATTTGATAAAAGAATAAAATAAAATAAAAATCTTAATTCTACCAGCAGTTTTTCGAGCTAGGACTGTTGAAACTTCAAACTCCAAGGCTGATAAGACAAATACATATATATATTTATACTGTATATATGTAGAGAGAGAGAGATTTATTTTAAAAACTGGGTTTTGCGATGTCATGTGCTGCCACATCTACCACCACAACCAATGTAATCCGCTGCTCAGCCCGTGTGCTCCCCATGGCTTCTGCAGACGTCCTGTGCATATGTTCCTCGGACAGACACGCCATTATCTTCATGGGACGTAACTTTGTTAAAGCGCCGCGACGACGTGCAGCGTCTGCTGCGGCAAAATAGCACCACTCCTTTGCCATTTGCTGCAGGTTTGCTGCCCTAATAGAAAAGAGGCCTTCCTGCATTCGGAGAAGGAAATGTTTACCTTAAGGAGAAGTCTGTGAGGTTGCAGGGGGAGGTCATTTGTGAGAAAGCATATCAGCTGTCATAGTGGTGAATAACAGTGTGTAGCTGACAGAGTGGGACAATAAAAAACTCCATCGAACTCCAAAAAGTGGAACATTTAGCCCTCTGTTTACAGCCACCTGTCAGTAGTCTCTTCAGTTTTAACTTTAAAGCTCATACATTGTTGGATCTTCAGCAGGTCAGACGGTCCCACGTGCACTGGCACCTGGCTGGGCTAGTTGTCACTTGCAGAGGTATTAGTGCCCTTTGTGACATCACGAAAGGTGGCTCGAAAGAACCTTAACAACTCTAAACTCTCAGAAAGCAAATTCATTAAAGCATCTGGAAGGTTAACGGAAATTCTGGAGGCCCAGAGTATCGTCAAGCAACACTCCCTGGGACCTTCAATTTAAGGTTGGCGTTTAGGAAATACCACAGGTTGATCACATTATTATGTTTAATACGACAAAATTGAGTTGATTTAACCATAATGAGCATGTGTCTGGCGTGGATTTAAATGCAACTAGGTCAAGTCAGCGCCACCCAAATACCCATAATGACAGTAAACAAGACATATTACAGCTTTGACGTTGTAATTACTTTGCTAGCTGGTAACTGAAGTTTTTTTTTTTTGTTTTTTTCCTCCTTTGAAATCGAAAAGTTGCTGTCGTTGCACAGGATTCCATCATCCAGCGTTTTTACTCTAATGTCAGCGTTAGAGGAGGGAGGCCAACAAAAAATAAAAAAGAAGCTTTCAAACGTAAACATAGAGAGGGGGGGGGGGGGCCTTCAGCTGCATTTTCAACGCTAGCTTGCTCATATGGAGATGCCCTTTCCAAGTAGTGATGCTGATCCCAGTCTGAGCCTGGTGGAGCCACTTATCTGTAGCCTGCTCCTCTGTTCTGCTCGGCTGGGAGGCCTGGAATTTAAATGAGGCTCTCTAACTAGTTTTTCCTACTTGCAGCTGCATCTAGGCAAACACACACAAATGCGCACGCACGCACGCACACGCGCACGCACACGCCACGAGATCACAACAGGTGGGGCTGCGGGGCTCCAGAGGACGGGATTACAGTTTTTATACCGCCTTTCATTTTACGGAAACAATTTATATTTTATTGCTTTATTAGCACACAATAATGCCTTCCTTGGAAACGTGCGGCGGCTTAGGCTGCATCCTGTACGTTCCCAGCAGAGCGGTGCTCTGGATTCAGCATGAACCTGATGTCAAAGGGGAAATTGCCATCGACTGGCTTGCCTTCAGATCCACCCTATTACTAGAAACCCAGGCTCCTCTCGCTTCACAAACACACACACAGCAACACGGCGGGAGGAAAAGGGAGACGCGCACGCGCAGCTGTACAGGCCATATGTTCTGACTGTCTCGTGCGTAATGGAAATACTTCAACCCCATTTGGTCCGCAGGTCACCGAGAAACTGCTTTTGACTTGCTTTTGTCCCATTCTCTTAAGTGAACACACGTAAAGAACCACACGCAAGCGCAAGCACGCGCGCACACACACACACACACGCACTGGTTTTTATTATCCAAACATCTCTCTGTTGTGACTAACCTTAATCCACACAGGCCTGATTGACTAAGAGCCAGCTAATGAGCTGTCAGTCAAACAGCGGGCTAATGCAGAACAGGTCTGGACTGATACCTGGCACGCACACAAATACACGCACACAAACGCTCAGGTTAGTGACGGCGATGGCAAGGATGATGCGGTTGATGGCCTCAGCTGCGTTCGCCATGAGCTGATTGAATTAAAGGGCTTTCATAAACACATTGAGTTGAGTTGTGCGATGGTCAGTTCATGGCAGACGAGATGAATCTTGGACAAGCAGAAGGAGCTTGTGAAAGAAGTTTAAAAAAAAAAACAAAAACAAAAGCTCTCTCTTTTCATGTCCCTACTCTTCACCGTGTCACAGGCGCAGTGCGAAATGTGGTTGCATGGCCTGCTGCCGGCTACTTCCTACTTCCTGTCCATCCAGACGGTGGCCTACTGGGGTCAGAAGAGGCTGAAAAGTCACAAAGTGCAAACAGCCTTCACGACAGTCACTCATAAAGGTAATTGGTCATCCGTCTGTAACATGTCGAAGAATCAGGCCATCAAAAATGGAACAAATATGTACAGTAGACATGTTTGTATTTAGAAAGTATATTTGCATTTCGATAGAAAGTGGTTAAACATGGTAAATGGTTAAATACTTGGTTACTGAATACTTGGTGAAATGCGTTTCTTGGCTAATCATGATGATTTAATTGTGCACAATGAACAGGGTCCACTTGTAAGAGTGTGACACTATCTTACCAGTGCATTTGGAAAGAAGTCGAGACCCGGATCAAGATCTACTCTGGGTTTCTAAACAATAATATTAGAGAAGAAATGGATCAAATAAAGGCTTGCAGAGTTCATAAAAATACTTTTCAATAACATTCAGCCTCGCAGTCGCTAGCAGTGTGATTTATTGTTTGACAGCTGAGGCCAACCTCCATCAGATTGCTGGACACAATTGCGCTATATAGGATTAAAAAAAAAAAAAGAGAGAGAGAGTGCTCGTTTGTTTGGGAAATTCTTTTTATTTTACCGCCAGATGCCAGTAAATCTTACACAATGGGCCTCGCTAGCGTAAAACGCGCACACGTGTGAAGTCACTGACAAAAGCATAACTTAGAATTGCAGCAAGCGGCCAGTGGATTTCTCCCCGCCTATAAAACGGCCCAAGTGAGAAAAAAAAAAAAAAAAAAAAAAAAAATCCGATATACTGTAAATAACGGATTGACTGCAGGAACTGGCATCGCCGTCGCTTTCCGCAATAACAGCCACATAAAACCACTTGCGTTACAATTGGATGGCAAACTCTTCAGGTGCTGTCCAGTCCAACCTGGGCACGCGTTGTAAACCCAGTCAGACAATATTTGTTAGCCTGCTCACAGCCAACTGCTCCTGCTGGCCGCCAGCATTTCCGTCCTCCCGCCAGCCGCACTATTTAAACACTCAGCAGAGAGTGGACGGCGCTGATGGCTGTCCAAGCAGCAGCGGAGGTATTTATAGGTGGCCCTGCTGCTCACCGCTAAGGGATTATATCCAGCTGCAGCTTAATTACCGCACCGGCAGCTTATATAGACCATATAGCCATGTATTATTGAGGCGTATTAATATTTGACAATGTCCATTGGTTTTCCTCAGTGGTAATGAGGGTCACTGTAGGCCAGATAAAGCCAATTAGTGTTTCTGGTTGAATGAATTAACAGCTGCGCATTAAAAAAAAAAAAAAAAAAAAAAACTGTTCCTGGCCCAAATTGCAGCAGAATAATTCCATATGCTGCAGAACAGGTTTCATGCATCCATCATTTTGGAACATGTGTTTTTCCCATGTCGGCTGTCGCGGCTATTCCGAGCGGCTACCGTGCGCCGAGCGCTGACATGCGGTTTTCGGGAAGCGATGCCTTCGTGACACGCGTTTAAGGATCTTCAAATTAGACACATTTGAAAAAAACCTAACATTTGTTCTCCGTCCCCCCCCCCCACACCCCCCCCTCCACTCCGCAGCAGAGGGGGAAGAAGACTTCTCCAACGAGCTCCCCTCTTCCTCGTCGCTCCCCTCCTCTGCCTCGTCCTCCTCCTCCGACCGGCCTCGCTCCCACGCCGTCCCTCGGCCCGAACCCCCCGTCAACCCCGTGACTCACGGCGACCTGCGCCTGGAGGTGGCCGCCCCTCATTACCACGAGGACCAGCTCCAGGTGAAAGTGTACTGGAAGATGTCTCAGCACGGTGAGTTATTCGACTGGACAAATCAAAAGGCAAAAAAAAAAAAGAGGCAGATTTAAGGCCTCGTACAGAAGAATGGTGCATTGTATACCTCTGTGCAGTTAAACCCAGGACAATATGTACAGGGTGGATCTTATATCAGCAACAACAATCATATTTTATACATTGAATTGTAATATATGACCTTGAATTTACATTGTGGCTTTCAAGGGACCAAAGAGTGCTTCAGTCAACCAACTAGGCTGAGGTTAAGATAATATTTGGATACAATTCTAAGGTCCTCTCCATGCATGATGAGGGCGACAGATTTTTTTTTTTTTTTTAAATGTCTCCTGCTTGGATTTTGGGTGAAAAGAAAGAAGTGCATTTGTTTTAATTGGCATCCACTTTTTGTGCCAATAAAAATGTTGAGGATAAAGAAAATATGCCAGTAAATTTCATTTCAGCGCAGAGCGACCGGACACCCAATATATCCTACCTCACTGTAAAGGCCTCTCTCAATAAATGTGAATTGGAAACTTCACGTTTCCACACGACACGCATGTGGTTCACATCTTGGTTTTTGACAAAAAGGATTGCTTATCATAAAACAAACAAAGAAGAAAAATTGATACGCTTAATGTGATATTTTTTTTATTTTGTTTTTTTCAAAGCTTTTCAAACAGGTTTTGGTTCGTGAGCACTGTTTTATTGCTCCAAACCTTTGACACGGCGCAATAAATAACCCGAGGTTCTTGGATTTAGAGCTTGAGCAGCAGGGTTTTGTACAACGCACTCAGAAATGTTGCTTATTATCACAGTGAGCTGCTCAAAGTGGTGCCTTGGCGAGGACGGAAGACTGTTCTTCATGTTCTTGTTTCCTTCATTTCGAATTGGCTAACGGCTGAATTGTTTCATTTAACTCTACAACATCCATGCTGGGGACAAAACAGTGTCGTGGCTGACGCAGATCCATGCAATACTTTCCTGTTGTGCTCTGCAGGCAAACACAAACATCCTGGTCCTTACATTTTGCGGTGGCGTCCACATACCTGCAGTAGCAACGTTACGAGTGACGTCGAGCGAACGACAACTGTGCAGGTCTGGAAATCTGGGGCTGATTTTTCTTATATTGTCTCCCTGTGTGTGTGTGTGTGTGTGTGTGTGTGTGTGTGTGTGCGGGCGTGCGCGCGCCGCGCACATCAGATATCGTATTTCATCAGCGTAACTCAGATCACTGTGGAATGCGTCCGTGCTGTGTCTGCGTGTAACTTTGTCTCCCTGCCATGGGCTCAATGTGTTCCTGCGCTGCTTCACCTTAACACAACTCAGTCACAGTCCACAGGGAAACAGCTTCTATTTCGTATCCATCCTTGGTGGCTCACATGCAGGAAAAGAAACGATAAACTGTGATAATAATATATTGTCACATCATCTCAGCCGCACTCACCCGTAAATAAAAAATTTAAAATAAAAAAAGCACCTTGAATATTCATTCGTAACACACATCCTTTGTCATGTCGAAGCGTAAAAATCCATTTGAGGAACCAGAGCAGAAGTGTGCAGTAACAAGACAAAAGAACTAAGCAGGGAATGTTGTCCCTGTGCCAGCCTTCCATCTTCGTCTTCATGTTTTTTTGTTGGCCTTTTCACAGTTTTTCCGCTTCGTGCCACCTGCAAATATCACTGTGCAAAAGCCACTATACTGTGGTAATATCCTTCTAAGTCCCTTTCTAACACGTTAATCATATTAGAAACCTGATTTCTGGACAGAAGCTTGAACTCATAGCGTCAGCCAGGTTGTGTCTTTGACCTCACTCAACTTGTCTCAACTCTCTCAGCAGGGCACCCATCACACTGTCACAGGCCTGCAGTTTGCCTGCAAGTACAGGGTCGCCGTGGCAATGAAGGCCGACCCGGGGTCAGAGGCCGTAGCCTGGGTGACCACCCCAACATGCTCATCCATCAGGGTCAGGGGAGGCCGAGAGCTACCCTGCAGCACCGATGGTAAGAGTATCTAAAAGACATGCACTGAGCCACACACACACACACACACACACACACACACTGGCACGGGTCACATTCTAAAATAATAAAATGGCAATTTTGCAACCTAAAATGTTCATGCCTGAGGGATCCCGTTTGCCCCTTTGCTTGTGTCAGAGCGCCCCCTGTCAGGCAGGAAGGTCATACTGCGCCCAGAGCGACTGTCGGCAGACTTCGAGCAGGTTAACGGCACCCTGCTGATGACGCTGCGGTGGAGGCTGTCCCAGCATGCACTGGACCCGGCTGCGGTGGAGGGCTTCCAGTTCACCTGGACGCTGCTGTCGAAGGTCCAATCGGCAAAGGAGGGTCTGGAAGACACAGTTATCTCCCAAACACAGACAGTGGCACCGGTGAGAGGGGTCTACAATGACTAATGACTGAGTATAGCAAGATCACCTTAAGGCAGTGGGTCTACATTGTGACTTATTCAATGCCTTTTTGTCTAAGTTGTACAGGTATCCTAGTAAAAAACAAACAAACAAAAAAAAAAATCTGATTTCTTATAAAATATTTCACATTTTGAGCTTTTCTATGCTGCATACTAGCTATGAATAGTGTCTTTGCTGCAATATACCTCAAACATTATAGTCTGCAAAAACCTTGTTGACAGGAGTCTGTGACTGCGTTATTGCCCAATACACTCAGGCTCTTATCTATACATTCGTGGCCTTATTATATACTGACAGCCAAAGACTTCCGAGTCATGTGATACAAGAAACTAATAAAATATCTCCAGACCAGGGGACTCAACTGCAGTCACCTCCGAGTGTTTTGTCACGCTATTTTCCCCGTTTATTAAAAAATATTATTGTATATGTCCGTTCCCCACAGTCTCAGCGGTCGGTGTCCGTCCTCGGTCTACAGACTGACAGCGTCTACCAGCTGCAGTTGCAGATCCTAACAGCAGGGGGCAGCAATGGCGCCGCGGTCTCCAAGACCATTCACACGCCTGCCTTCAACGCAACGTTCTGAGAAGTGAAGGTGCCTTCTCCCTTAAACTGCACTTCCTGTTGTGCGTCTTTTCCATCGAGTACGTGGAGTCTTGTAGTTTTGTTAACCTGGGACTTGTATCCGTGCCAACGTGTCTTGCAGGCCCGGGCTCCGGCTGCTGTCGTGTAGTTGACTTCGCCAAAATCCTCTCCTCTGCTGTCTTCCAACTCACCAAGTGGTTTCACTGCATTGGAATCGTAGGCAGCACGGCCCACGATGCAAAGTTCCTCTACGTGAAGGAGAAGACGTCTATCACACGAGGAGCACTCCCCACATTCACTTTAATCACTCAACAGCTCACTTTACAGTGATCATAAAAAGATATTCATACATTTAGTCCGTGATTTTAATGACAGATTGTCTTTTAGGCCGTAATAAATTGCTCAGACCTTCACTTACTGTGTACCAATTAAAGTAATATTTGACCTGTTCAATCGCTCATGCATGTTGGGGTGGGGACCACCCAACTGATTTCTAATCCTGTGACATAACTGAAAAAATGTAAAGTTTTTTTTTTTTTTTTTAAACTATGTGTCGCTTTTAGCCATGCAAGTAGATAATATTCTATCACTGACCTTAATGCACATTAGAAATCTATAGCAGCAAACAGTTTCTTATTGCATTATGTGCTACATTAGCTTTGGGCCTTGGTGTGTTTAAGCAACACTTAAACATATTTTAATATTTTTTTATATATTTGAAAACCACAAATCCTTGTTACGGACATGACATCACCTCATTTGACAATATGCGTTACCTTTTACAATAAATAAGAGTCCATATAATTTCGCAGTTAATTCACCTATAGCTAACTCAAGTCACGGAATTATTAAATGGAGAGATTGTTATCTGATTTCAAACAGCCTGTAATTGTTGTCTTTTCTATGTATCCTTTTTTTAAATACATTTTATTGTTGATAATTTTGTACTTAATTCATTTACTTTGTTGTTAGTTTTATTTATTATTTCCTTGTCTTAGTTTTTTGTAATTAAAGATTGTCAAGATAAAGTGTCTTACATCATTGCTTTTGTTATGGAAAACAATAACATCCTTATGAGTTAGGCCTACATTATTTTATTCATTACAGTAACAAACCATCCAATGGCTTCCATTTATTTTTTAAAAATTACTTTACGGGTTTTTAATGATAATACTTTTAATTACAACAGACATATGGACTGAGCAACTGGGGCTACACATGAATGTGATCAACGGTAAAAAAATGGTTGAGGCCTCTGCTCTTCTATGTTCCTTATGTGTTACATTGTATAAAAAGAAATGGGGAAAACGTAAAGATGAGAGGACCTTGATGCCTCGTCAGTCACCCGTGCGCTTAGAGGATTGTAGGCTGCTGTTGTAATTTCTACAAAACAAAATAAGTCAAGATCAGATCCTGATTAATTAATTATTCCGTTTGGGTAAAACATTGGTAAATACTACCCTCTAGTGGCCAAATGTTTTACAATAGTCTGTCTAAAAGAAGGATGTTGCCACCTGCAGAGGGCATACTTATTATGTGTATGCAGTGTTTGTTATTGTGAGTGCGTTGGGTACCTTGCAGAAAAGCCAGACACAAAGTAAAGCCGTTATTATACAGAAACTGGGTTTTTTTTTTTGTTTGTTTGTTTTTTTCATAAATATTGTGTAGATTCTTGACCTGAGCTGGGTAGATTCTGATTATGGGACCTATGAAATATGTTTATAGAGCAATAAGTGCATGGTTTATTTACTTATTCAGGTGTTTGTGTTTTACTTATTAATTTTTATAAAATACTACACCAAGAATGTTCGCATACATGGATGATAAACAGATATAAGGAATGGATTCATGAATGGATGTGAGAGATTTACTTCTCAACGTCCCGACATGACCGAGTTCAGGCCGACGTACGAGTGACGTAATCAATGAGCGACGCCCATTAGGATTGTTGTCTCTTCTCTTCGTGGGTTGTAGATATTTTGAAGACCAGGTACTGTTTAAATACGGTTTTTTTTTTAAAGAACTGTTTGAATCGGTATTTTCATTTAAAACTCCACATCACTTTTATAACGCCGTTGGAATGCATTCGCTGTCGTTCAACTGCTCCGACTTATCACAGAAAATGGAGGAAAGATGAGTGTCGTTGCTTCGTATTTGCGTCGGTTTTGATTGCGGACGGCTTTTTGCGAGGTTGTGTGGGATGTTTCCCTGTGATCTTGTTACATTTTCCTTGTTACTCGTTCAAATCATGTGTCGGTTGTTCTCCCTCGTAGTAGCTGGGGCTGGAAGCTGTTCGGGGCCGTGAGTCGCTTTGCACGGTGCTATCGTGCCGCTGCTAGCGTACTTGTCTTAACTTCCTTGAACTTTTCTCGCTGCGAGGGGCTTTAGCGGACCGTGGCACCACGTCGGTGTATAACGGACAAACCGATTACTCTTCCTACACTGTGCGCACGTTACGTGCGTGAATCGCAAGAGTTTGTCAAAAGGCGCTGCTGCGTTGCTAACGTTAGCCGTTGCGGTGTCAGGCTGACGAAACAAAACACCATGTCGTTGGAAACGCGGCCAACAATAGCAGTACCGTGCTGAAATGGTGGCAATTTATGTCCCCCGATGTTCAAGAACGACCTAGAAGATACTTCAACTCTGTCTCATAGGACCTTTTTTTTTATTTTTTTATTTTTATGAAGACACTTACGCGCTTGCCGTCTTAAGTGACGTGTGGAAAAACAAGCAACTAATGCTTGTTAACACATGCATTAGTTGCAAGTGTACACGTCGTAGACAACAGAACCCAGTGATTTAACGCAATTGTAAATACAACCTGGGGCTGGTAACGTGGAAAAGATGTAAATATTCAAATTTGATAGGTGTCATGTGCTTACAATGCTCAACTCTCATCAGAAACTGCACCCAGGGATTCTTCCGAATGAACGCATTATTTTTCGACTACATTTTCTCTGCTTTGAATGTAGAAACGTATTTTCCTCTGACAGACCTTTTCTAAAGGAGCTCCTTTCTTTTTATTTTGCGCCAGGGATCTGCATCGTGTAAGTGTGCTGTGATTTCCTTCTCATCAGTGGTAGCAGTGGAAAATCAGGGCTGGCGCTGTAAGATAACAATAGCAAGGATGTAATTATATTTTAATGTGAAATACATATCGTTTCCAGTTTCACAGTTTTCTTTGTTGACTCTTTTCTATCAGGCGTCCCACGCGCTCCAACTAGAAGTCGAGGCCGCTGCTGCAGTCCACACAGAGTCTAACCATCCCTGAGGAAAGGCCTCATGGATTTCAGTTTTTTAAACATGCTGCTGAGGAATTCATTCCGGGGAGAAAAGGTTTAACAATCCCCCCCCCCCCTTACACAAGCGATCACTCTTTACTGAGCGACACCTGAAGCGGAATGCTGGGTTAGAGACCAAGGAGGATAGAAACCACAGCACCGACGATTCAGAGGACCGAGGGGGAGCGGAGGGCAGCAGTGCAGAGTGGAGGAGCTGGGGATGGGGATGAGGAGCCGCAGGAGGCCGTCATGGTTCACAGTAGCTCCACGCCGCCCATGAAAACGCCACCGTCGTCACCAACTTCAACTGTTCCCGCGACGGCGCCTTCCCTGCAAGTAGACCCTCCGGTGCCCCCTCCTGGAGACACTACAGACCAGCACTTAAACCAGATCCCAGGCAAATCGCAACTGACTGACTTCACATCCAATTCAGACTTGACATCTCCTAATCTCCACGATGCTCTGCCCAGCGACACGTCCATCGCTGACCTGAGCTCGCCGTCTCCCCAGTCCCCCTCCCAGTCGCCCTCCTCCGCCCAGGCTTCAATAAACGGCCGCACGTCAGGTAGGAAGAGGACTCCCAAGGCCTGCGACTGCTGCGGCCCCAACAGCGCAGGGCACAATGTCGCGACTCCGGGCAGAGGTAGGGGCAAGGGCAGGGGGAGGGGGCGAGGAAGAGGAGGGAGAGGCAGAGCGAGAGGAGGCAGCACCAGCAGTGAACTGTGGCACACCCCAAAGAGAAAAGTCCAAGACCAGTGGACGCACGTCAAGATTTTTGAGGATACGAACAAGGGAGGCGACTCGGCGGAGGAGATGCAAACGACTGAAACTTGTGAAACGCCGACTGAAACAGAGAGACGAGTCGACTCGTCCCCTCCCTCACCGGGTGGGCCGATCGTGAGCTCCGCTGCCCCAGAGAAGGCGGACGCGCCTGGCAAAGACGACACCCCGGCGGAGGACGGCCACCCGGGGGCGACACTGGCAGGGGTGACCGGCGGAGGTGCAGGAAAGGGGGAAGACGGAGCTCCAGACACGCAGGCGGAAGGCGGGATTGCAAAGAGTTCAGTCACCAGCTGTGCGACACCTGTCCTACCTCAGTCGGACTCGGTCGGGCCGAGTCGAGACGCACCGGCGAGCCACGCAGAGCGGCCCGACCAGATCGCCATCAAAACGCCCCTTCTGAACGGCGACACGGTGAGCCTGTCCGACTCTGAGTCAGAGGAGGAGGCGGCCGTCGCAAGCGGGATGGTGAACGGGCGAGGCGCTGCCGGATCTTTGATCCAGGACCTCGACTGCGACATGCAGGTGGACCATGCGCCCGACAAAAGCACCTCCGAGTCGGGAACGGCGGCGCCTCGCGGTGACGGTGAAAACATCGACTCCGACGAGGACCACGCCGGCTGTGCAGCAACGGACATGGAAGCTTCCCGTCTGCCTCCATTTCAGGGCCCCATCGCAGTAGCACTCAGTCAGAACCTTTGGGCATTAAGGGACCACAGGCTGTACTGCGACCCCGGGACTTGGGCGAAGGACGAGACGGAAGAGGCGACGGCGGGCAGCGACGGGGCCAAGACCAATGGGGAGTTGCAGGACGAAGGAGAAAGTCGAGAGCTGCTCATCGACCTCATTGAAGGTCGGCTTTGGTCCAATCGGAAATAGAGAATTTTGTGACTAGAATAGAAATGTGATGAAGGTCCACTCTCCTGTGTTTCAGAGTTCCTGGAGAGCTCCTACATGAAGTACGGCAGTTTCATTCCTCTCAGTGAGAAAGATGTCGTGGAATACCTCAAGAACAAAGGCAACTCGGACCTCAGCGGCAGGTCAGCGTGCAACACAAACACAACGACACACACTCTGTTGCGTCAGGCTTCGTCATCTCAGCCTAGAAATATACGGTTTATCACAATACAATGACAATTACAATGTTAATGGTTAATCCTTTAACTGTCAAGTGCTAAGATAAACTAATCTTAATTGATTTGTACTACCAGCTTATGAGACAACAAGAACTTTTATCATTTCTCAAATATCAATCATCAAAGTCGACTGTGCTTTTATTTCATGGATCTTGATTTGATTTTCTTTTTTCATCATAATAAATCGAGACATTGTTCCAAATGTGCTTTTGAATGTTCAATCCATAACATTTGAGCAGTGTTGAGCTGGTACCTTCAGTGCAGGCTCAGTAATGAGGCCTTGTCTGTGTAACCGTGGACAGTGAATCACTGGCATGTCTACTGCTTTGATCTCTGTGAACACTTGGATCGTTCCTGCCATAATGAAGCAATGAAGCTACGGTTTTGAGCCTCCGCATCGTTAACAACTAGACTGAAGCCATGGCTTCTGAAAGAACAAGGTACCTTCACATATGCCCCCGGATAGTCTGCAGCTACACCACTGAATGCCTCATCAAAACTGTTGCTGTGCCCAAAGATTGGAACCAGGTTTCGGTATGACCCAGCAAGAACACCAGCCAGTTGACGAAGGCCAGTCCTGGGAATAATATCAAGCAGCCTCCTTTAGATTGTACATAATACATAAAAGGATAGCCCAAAACGTGTTTAGATGGACACACAAAAAACATTGTTTTAAAGTGTTGTTTATTGCTTGGTGGATTGTGTTTATTTCTAATGTGCAAAAAGAAAGTTAATAAGTCAGTATATATATATATATACATATATATATATATAGTAAATATATATTCAAAAAGAAGTGAGAAGAAGTAATACTTGTAAACTCCCACCTTGTCCTTAAACAACTTCCTTGTCCTTGTAAACCTGCCTAGACACTCATGCTGATACGTAAAGTCAAAATATTCTGTATTACATACCTATAGAGTAATTATACATATATACATACATCTATGTTTATATTTATATCCATAAATATATACATGTAAATACGCATGTTCACACACAATGCATACACATACATACAAATGCCTACACATGTACATTCACAAATCTTATCCATACAACAATGTACCACAACAAAACAACAAAAAATATCCAGTATGCAAAAAAGAAAAGAAAAGTACAAACAACACTCGCACACGCTACTACCAACAACTCCCTCATCCCTGTACCTCTTGAAAATAGTGTCTTTATACCTCATTTTAAACTGCTTCATGTTCTGGCAGTGTGTTTGCTTCGACTCCGTTGTGAACTTGTTCCATCGTCTCATCCTGCCGACTGAAACGCACAAAACCTTTCCTGTTTGTACGACATGAAGTTAAATTAAAGTTACTCCTCTTCCCCCTAAAAAGTGTCGCTCCCCTCACGGATACTGAATAGTTTCTGTATTTGTTAAGTTCCTGTGTGATCTCTTCCAATGTAGTGGAGTGGATATCAAAAAGGAGATGACTCGGTACAGGGTCGGGCTGGCCTCCGCTCCTATTGCGGGCTTCATGGTGACGTACAACAAGCACACACTGGGCCTGGAGGACCTCGGCACGCTGGAGGAGCAAAACTGGCTCAATGACCAGGTGAGGCAGGAGGAAGAACGTGGCCAAAACGTTTCCTTGTCACTGCAGATATTCTTTCTGTCAGGAAGTTACCAGTTGGATTGGATCCAGCATGGGGCACGAATAGACTTTACTGTTTGAGGGCAGTCCGGCAGTGGCCCATTACTATATTTTATGCTCAATTTATTTTCCCTTGCTAGATCATCAACATGTACGGTGAACTCATCATGGAGGCGACCCAGCACAAGGTAACCAGTGGTGTTTCTTTCCAGGCTTTGCCTTAAGAATGAATGGGACCATAACGTTTTATAGGTTGGAGTCAACGAGGTGTATTGGACCGTTTTAAGGGACCTTCAGTCCTCACAGGGTTGAGTTTAAAAGCTCTATTAGACAAACCAAACTATTATTATTACTACACAGCACTTTTCAGATAATAGTCGATACATGTTTATCATTGTTCTAAGATACAGTTGGGTAGATGGCAAACACTAAGCATCTGTTTTACATATTGCTACATAGAGTCATGTTTCTTTTAGCAGTCCAGTCGATGCTTTCTACAGGTACAAGTTTGACTGCAGTGTTTGTTTGTTTGTTTTTTACTTTCCTCCGTCAGGTTCATTTTTTCAACAGCTTCTTCCACAAGCAACTGGTGGCCAAGGGCTATGACGGAGTGAAGAGATGGACTAAAAAAGTAAGTCGCTAATTTGACATTCACTCGAACTCTGTCTGGCATTTTGCTAATAGCTGCTGTTTGGTCTGTTTGTCAACTGTCTAAATGCACTTTAGTTGAGCAATTACCACTGCGAGCCGCTGTGGAAAATGCATTGAAATTGATTGTTGGGCGACACTTCTTGCATTGGGTGTCCTGGGTGTCTCATTTAGGAGTAATAATATTTTTCTTTCTGTGTGTGTGTTGTTTTAGGTTGACCTGTTTTCCAAGTGGCTGTTGCTAATCCCCATTCATTTAGAGATCCACTGGTCACTTGTCACCGTCACCATGGCCACCAAGACCATTAGTTACTACGACAGCCAAGGCATCGTCTTCAGACA
Source organism: Nelusetta ayraudi (assembly GCF_046127955.1). Taxonomy (NCBI): domain Eukaryota; kingdom Metazoa; phylum Chordata; class Actinopteri; order Tetraodontiformes; family Monacanthidae; genus Nelusetta; species Nelusetta ayraudi. The sequence goes on from NW_027466259.1 coordinate 303,398, forward strand.
CACGACGGATGTGAGTGCCTTTGTGCCAATTGTGTCTTCACACACTGATTTGGTTCTGTCTGTGTTCTGTCTGTATTCAGTTTGTCCTCCTAAAAAATATTTTGCCATTCGCCAAATGAATTTGAATTTGAATTTGAATTGAATTCTTTATTGTTATTATACAGGAGTGCAACGAAATGTGAAAGTGCCTTCCTTTGTGGTGCATTCGTACAAAAAAGAGCAATAAATACTAAAAGCCATACTAAAAAAAAAAAAGACACATTCAACACAATCACATTCTGCACAGTTACTGCACTATTCCCCTTTATTGCGCAGACCATGCCCCTTGTGTATGTCTGGTTCTTGACTATTCAGTGCAGTTATGGCCCTGGCCTAAAAACTGTTGCTTTTATGCCTTTATTGTCCCGAAACGTCTGCCAGAGGGCAGCAGCTCAAGAAGTGAGTGACCTGAGTGAGTGAGCAGTGAAATGCAGATCTAGTTATGAAACCATCATTCAAATAATTCACACTCAGCCCTGTAAACGCTTTTATAGCTCTGAAGCATTCTGAGAAAGCACAAACGCCTCAGGACAGGTGTGTGTGTGTGTGTGTGTGTGTGTGTGTGTGTGTGTGTGTGTGTGTGTGTGTGTGTGTGTGTGTGTGTGTGTGTGTGTGTGTGTGTGTGTGTGTGTGTGTGTCAGATCTGTGGAGGGGGGACACGGGAGCCATGCCCAGTGGCTTGGACCACGTTCTCACAAGTGTTGTGCAGTTATGCTGAAGTGCAGTTGACAGTTAACCGGCTTTCAGTTTCAGAGTCTAAAAAAAAACCCATTTGGTCGTGTTCTCTTTTCTGACTGTTTCATTACACGTTCAAGTGCTTTGTTTATTTAAAGCACTGTATTTGGTAGTCATTTGCACCGGAGACCACGCTGTGGGTGTGGACTGTAACCGTAGCAACATCAAGTGTCTCAGGCTGTGTCAGCTTATCACTATGCTCGGCCGTCTGAGACTCACAAGCCAGACTTGTCAAATACTTGTCGCGCCTCGGTTCCGATGCCTTCGGGTTCTTGGCCGGATTTAAACAGACGTGACGGATGTAACCTGCACTTTATTTTGGAAATGCATATGAACTATTGCAAAAATCACATTTTTTTCAGAGCTGTAATAAAAAAAAAAAGGAGTGACGGTAACAGATATTCATTGGTTCCAGCACAGTTTTTCCCTCCCAGGCACAATCAGCAGGTCTCACGCAATCCTCTGCTTTACAATTCCCTTTATCTCCACACGCTTCTTTACAGCCTGGCAGAAAAGCTCATGCAACCAGACCCTTTAACTACGAGGAACCTTTAACCTTCAGATTTTTGTGACTTCAGCCGATATGGGTCATTTCTTTCTTAGAAGATATTCTCCTATTACATTTTCAGGTGGTTTGCGCGTTGTTTGCTTGTGACAAACCTGACCAAGGCAGTGCTGGAAAGCCAGTGGTCCTCTCATTTCAGCCGTCTTGCTAACGCCACTGCGTTTTTTCCCCCCTCTGTTAGAACATCCTGAAGTACCTGCTGTCTGAAGCAAAGGACAAGAATCAGACTGCTTTTCAGAAAGGCTGGAAGATCACCATCATCAAGGTAATGAGCCCGCAGCGTAATCCTCAATCTTGCTGTGACGGCGGTGCTTCTTGTCGTCCTGTTCTCAGTTAATGGGTGGCTTTTTGTCCGGCTTCAGGGTATACCTCAACAGAAAAACGACAGCGACTGTGGGGTGTTTGTCCTTGAGGTAAGGCTCCCGTTACTCCCATTCCCCTGGCTGCGCTTGGAGAGTCCAGCAGTGCCTCACCTTACTCGGGCCTCGCCGCATGCATCCGAGATGTTCAAGGTTCCTTCATTTGTACCCGACGGTGAATCTGATGTGCGCAGGGGAACCTCGCCAATCCCAGTTTAAAGTAATTGAAGGCCACACCGTCAGATAATCGTACAACAACAAAAAAAAAATGACAAAGAAGAGCAGCATATAAAAAAAACAACAAATGTTTACACTAACTAGTAGTTTAATAATGAGTGCTCCAGCGTCTCTCCAAGCTTCAATCTCAACGAGAATCTTCATCCTGTGGTTTTCTTATGCAGCCTTACCAAAAGAAGCGTCTGTGGTGCGGTAACGGCCCCGTGCCCTCTCACACCAAACGCGTTTCCGAGCGGCGGCGGCGGCGTCCAGTAGCGCGGCGGCTCCATTGTTTCACGCGAGGATCGCAAGATCGTGCGACAACCCAGGCAGTTTCACGTGTATTTAAAAAAAACAACAGTGAAACAAAACTCTTTTGCACGTCCATGCTGCGTCGTGTATCGGCTGTGTGTACGAAAGAAAAAAAAAAAAAAAATCAAAGTGAACTACTATGAACAGGTATTTGAAGTATACATGTAGTTTGTTCGTGGTAGTTTCAGATTTTGAGTGAAGTCTGCCTTATGATTTGATATGATGCGTCACGTTGGCGTTTCAGAGGAAAGTCCAGCACATTGTATATTATGATGAGAGTCAACTGGACCCACCGTGTTTTCCGACCGCTGACCTCCTGCCGGAACGACTCTACCTGCTGCGATTGACGCGGTCGCGACGCGTGAAGCGTGAAAAATAGAACTGCCGCATAGTTTTCCAGAGCAGCACGGCTTGGGGGGGGGGGGGTTGCGTTGGCCGAGGGTTCAAAGCTGCTCCTATATGGCTTTGTCCTGCCGCTAGGGGCCATCAAACAGCAGCCAGAGAGAAAGCCGCAGGGAAATTCTGCCTGCCACGTTCATGTTTACCTCCGATTGGCTTCCGCTCACTTGTGGTCCCTCCTCCCTGTGCTCTGCCAGTACTGCCGCTGCCTCTCGGTGAAGCGGCCACTGCTCTTCAGCCAGGAGGACATGCCCCGCATCCGCAAGAGGATCTACAAGGAGCTCTGTGAGTGTCGCCTCGACGACTGAAAGGCCGAGCGGCGGCTCCCCTCCGCCATTCCCAGGTCTGTCCGACTGCCCGCCGGCCAACGTTACAAATTCCAGAGAGCCCGACCGAGCCGGGCGAGTCGCCCCGCTCGGGCGACAGCCGGCTCGCCCGTCGGCTTGGACCTTCGGAGGCCGGTCCGCGGCCAAAACGCAGATGACTCACTCGCGACCGCTCGCGAAGGAACTACTGACGTGGCCCCCTACTGACCCACAAAATATGCTGGACCCCAACACTCTTCCAAGTGTCAAGTCTTCTCCAGCTGGATTTCCAGAGCCAACCTGCCGAGGACACGCAGGCGGTTCAGCTCAGCCCGGACCAACGGGACGGAACTCGCATCCCGATTGGAGTGGCCTTACCTTCAGCATGGCTTTGTTTCTTGTTCTTTTTTCTTTTCCTAAACCGGAGATACATTTTCAAGTGTCGTTTCCCTGCCAGAAGTGGCGGTGGCGCTGCTCTCGCTGCCCGCTTGAGCTCATCCTGGTCACCCTTTGGTGTTGAGGCCCGCCACCCCCTCCATTGTACGAACTGAATGTTCTGAACGCGCCTGGTGCAGAGAGCCAGCGCCACCTATTGGTCGGGGGTTTTGCGGCCATGTTGTCCTTTTTAAAGCATCGACAACCCGCAAAGTTCGCGTTACGCTGTCCAGCTGAGCTGCTGCTGTTCTGAGGACCATGGTCACACACACACACACACACACACACACACACACACACACACACACACACACTCACACTCGCTTGGTATCTACTTGTCTACGGTGATGCAGGAAGTCCCGGCTGCGGTGTGGCCTCTTCACGGAGAAACGAGTGGAACCTCAGTTGTTTTTCCGTTAAATCTGTCGTTCACGGAGTTCCGTTGTTCAATTTGCTTCTATCCATTTACAGATTGTAATGTACTTTTACTGGCCTACTACTGTAAGTGCTTGCTTTGGCTATGAACCACAACTGTTTCTGAACCGTTTTTATTGTTATTATTAAAAGGCCAATACTGGTTGGTAGTTTTGATGGTGGCTTTTGTCTTGGTTGAGAAACGCGGTGGTGGGAGCCACAGGATCCCCAGAGTTTCTAATCACCGTCCAAATTTAAGTCCAAATAACGGATCTGAACCTCAAAACAACCATGAGTTCAATGTGATCACATATCTGATGCAGGGTTGAAAATTATAACTGATTTAAAACAAGATGCAAGTTTCACTGCATCAAAGTTCTGTTTACAGAAAAATAATGAGGATTTTTTTTTTTTTTTTTTTATTAACTATGGAAAAGATTCCGTCACTTTAAGGAAAAGAAACCGCTGTGCCTGACGGCGCAGTACTCCCCATCACCACCAGGGGGAAGCGGTAATCTTTCTCATCACAAGCGTCAGCAGCAGTGGAGCTCCACTGAGGTTGGGAGTAGATCACTGAGGGCTGAATACTGACATGGTGCTTGACTCTTATGCTGAGTAGAATCACACAGGCCATTAGCCGGACTGACCTTTAGATCAAACTTCATGCTAATGGTGTGCTCTGCACAAAGGGGCCGTTTCCAGGGATTCGGCATGGGCGCCTGTTGGCTGCATGCAGGAATGGTGGCGGCCGCGGCTTCCTCTGCAGTCGATCCCTTCAACGCTTACTGAGTGTTGTCGATTATGAATGACATCGCACAAAGAAAACGATGCGGAAGTGAAGAAGCACCGGTCGAAATCCTTGACAGCCTCGGGGAGAATTAAAGAAGGAAAGAAAAATGACACTTTAGTCATCATGGTAATGTGATTCTTCTTCAAACTCTTCAATTGAAGCGTTCCAAACTATGGTGGAGTGTTATGACAGTTATACCCACCGGTCATATTAAAGGCTACATATCATAGCTGTTTTCAGGGCTGCACTTTTCATGAGTGACCTCACAAGGTTCTGTGACTCTCCGACAAAAGCGTTTGCTTTTATGGAGCAGCTCTTGGGAAAAATAAAGTGAAATCACATTTGGCTGGTACCGCTGTCACTCTCCTGGGAGGTGGATCATACTGCTTTGTGACATCACAAAGGGTTGCTTGTCCTGAACTGCCCCAGACCTGTCCTTTAACAGAAGCAAAGGATAACGTTTTTCCATTTGTGGGCAGATGCGTCCTTGTGGAAAGCAGTGGCGAAACAAGGAGGGACCTTTCCAGGGTTCCTGAACTGTGCCACTTGCCCCCAGGGAGGCGCTGCCTCGGCTGCCTCTGAACCCTGAATGTCATCAGAGGAGCGTGGGCCAAAGCAAAGAAAATAAACACAACTTTCCAAAGAGCCTTTTGGCTTCTATTCCTCCGCAACGTTGGAACAAAACTCTGCTTCCTCCTGTTTAGACTGCGTGACGGCTGGCTGTAATGGCGTGATGGATGTATGGTAATATGGTGTCTCATCTTCCGCTCCTGCTGAATCCAATTCAGCCCTACACAGGCAGGTTAAGTGCTGCTAAGCCCTCTTTAATCCCAGGAAACTATAATAGGATGAGCTTGTGTGTGTGTGTGTGTGTGTGTGTGTGTGTGTGTGTGTGTGTGTGTGTGTGTGTGTGTGTGTGTGTGTGTGTGTGTGTGTGTGTGTGTGTGTGTGTGTGTGTGTTCAATGTTGGCAAGGATTCACTCTCTCCCATCTATTGGTGTCTTTTTTTTTTTTTTTTTAATCTTGGTGTTTAAACAAAAAGGCTTTATTTCTGTCTGATGCGTCCTTGTTTGTTTGTTTGTTTGTTTGTTTGCACCCTCCAAATTCATCTTCGGCTTTGTAGCCCCGAGGGGAATCCAGGGGTGAAAATAATTAGAAAGTGTTTACAAAAAAGGGGGGAAAAAAAGATTATGAAACATTCAAGCATAACAGCAAAGCTGAACAGTAATACCAAATCATCGCAAGTAAATACCAGATTAAAGACGAAATAAAAGAAGCAGAAAAATACATCAAATCTCTCACAGTTACAGTTAACCCTGAACTGCTCTGGTGTATTAAAGCCTTATGTAAACGCTTATTGGACACGGTCCAAGATTGCTTGCACAGTGAAATGTCAAGTTTGGAAATAGTTTTTTTGTTTTGTTTTTGTTTTGTTTAAATTGCATTTTGAAGGAGAAAAGGAGCTCAGATCAGTTCTCTGAAGGAGTCTTCAGGGATGGAGCGGTCAGAGCGGGCAAACTGACTTGACTTGGTCTCCCTACATTCTCTGACGTCAATGTTGTAGCAGAAATAGGCTAGTTGTTAGCGTCACAAATATAAAAAAAATACATCAAACCCCCCATCCAACCATCCATCCATCCATCCATCCATTCCTCCATCCATCTTCTCTACCGGTTTCCTCCTGCACTCAGGGTTGTGGGGGTCTTTTGGAGCCTATCCCAATTGCCATAAGGTGAAGGCTTTACGCCACCTTCTGTAAAATTAAATTCATGCAAAGTAGCGTTCTACCAAGAGTAGAAGAGGGGAATGTTGTGGCCCCGAAAGAAAGCAAATGCCAATAAAGTTGTGGCAGCTCCAGAGGAACATAGTTTGTGAGCCACACAATGAAGTCATGGGAAAGAGCAGCGGAGGCCAGACTAAAGGCCGGGGAGAAACTTCTGTGAGCAGCGGCCGTCTGGTTCCGTGCCAAGATGCAGTGCTACAGATGCAGTGCCAAGATGCAGTGCTACAGATGCAGTGTTTACTTTGAGGATGCTGATGGATATTGAGGTCTGTGGACGTCTAGAACGGTGGAGGTTTGCCCCCGGAAATGGGTGCAATGAAGGTAAGAGGTTGGGGAAAAGAGTATCAGCAAGAATGAAGATGTTAAAAAAAAAATAAATGCTGTGTTGTATGATTTAGAAAACTTGGCAGTGAGGACAAGACAGCGAGCAGAGCTGCAGGTAGCAGAGATTCAAGTGTTGAGCTTTGGGAGCGACCAGGATGGGGAACATCAGAGGGGACAGCATGTTAGATGTTTAGGAGATGGAGCCAGACTGAAATGGTTTAGTGGGAACGGTGAAGACAGACGGATGCTGAGGTTGGACCTAGCAGGCGGGAGCTAGAGAGGAGATTTCTGGATGTAGTGAAGATGGAGGCTGACGATTGACGACTGAGGGAAGAAGATTGATCCAAAGTTCTCTTGATTTCTGTAGTTTGAGTTCCGTCTGCAACGAGGGGAAATTGGGACTTAGCAGGATTAGACTGAGGGAAGTGGGTATTTTAAAGCAAAATGTTTTGAGACAACGACCACAAAGCTCAGTGCGTGGGGGAGAGGGAGGTTTTGCATCTGAACAGGACGTTTGGATGGATGCAATAAGGGGAGAGATTAAAGGATGAGAGAGAGAGAGAGAGGGAGCCGGACGACTTGGAGGTCATGGGAGCAGGGACTGTGCCAAAATAACAAGACTTTAATAAAAGAGAGGTGGCCACCAGTTATGCAACGCCAGGATTAAACGTTAAACTAAAAACCTGAGACGTGAAAGCACGTTACAGAGTAAACAAGTGCACAAACACAAACATGTTGTTTTTGTCCCGTTTGTTAAAAAAAAAAGGTCAGTTTGCTCACCTTTCTCTTTTGTTGTCAAAATAGATTTGTAATTGCTTAATTAAATTCAAATGCTAAAACTTGATTTTCCTTTTTGCGCTCTGAAGCTAAAAGGCAAAAAAAACACAACAAAACAACAAAACAACAAAACAAAACAAACAAAGAAAAAACCCCTACACAATAGAATCAAAGACCCACTATTCATCAATTACCAATCTGGTCCCCGCAGCAGCGGTGCGCAGGAAATGAGTCATGTGTGATCTCACACTGCCCTATTGTAGTGACAACGACGTTAACGTGTACGTGGGGGAGCAGGAATAGTATTCGCTCGCTCATCCTTCCTGCTCCTGACTCAGACTTGTGTTTGAGTGATCAGCCGTCCACCCCTGCCCATCAAGGACGGGTGACTCAGAGGAACACGGCCAGACGCAAAGGAGAGAATAAAAATAAATAAACAAAAATCATTTTGTTTGTTAAAATATCTCCTTGGCAGAGGTCCAGAGGCTCCAAATGCCAACGGATGCACTTCAGTTTGTCGCCCCTGGACTTTCATGTGTACAGTGGAGAAAAGAGTTCCATGTTTCCACTGTCATTAAACACCAACTGTCACTTTGCACGGTGTTCGTCTTGAAAAGATGCATCATCTTCATATAGCTCTGGAGGTTAATGTACTTACCCTTTGAGTCACCCAGTCAGCCCTTTAATCAGTCAAACTGTTTTATTCTCTCAACGCTGTTTAATTGCAAAGTCGCTCCTGGCTTCTATTTTTCTCCCTGCTGACTGATTCCCATCTGTCTTGCGTTGACACGCACTCCTTTATTGCTTTTTTTTCTCCTTTTTTTTCTCTCTCTCCGAGCCGTGGATGAATCTCGCATACATTTCAAGCAGGTGTGGGTGTTCTGCGAGACACCCTGAACCCAGTTGATGGTTGTCTTCATATGTCCTCATCCTCTCGTCCTCTGATCAATTTCTTCATAAGATGCACAAGAGAATGGTGCAGAAGAAGAGAAGAATAAACACGATTTGAGTTTCGTAATGGAGACGGATGTGTCTGCAGTTACATTTTATCTCATGAGGTCTTGAAGATCCTTTCCAACCCTAAAACCATAAAATAACTTGCTGCGCTGCTAAAGTGCTGGTTCACATCTGGTAGCTGGAGTTATGTTTGCATAATGATCAATTCATCAGTTACACGCACTACGATTATTTCTTTTGCGACCAGGAGATGGTTCTTTAAAGGTTAACTGTGTATTACTTGGAGATTTCAAAGAAGAAACAGCGACATCAACTGGTTAAGTTTGAGATTGCAACATCTTTCACTACCCCTCCCCCTCCTGAGCTTGCCGGGGAGCTACAGTGGCCTGCAAGCACAAATCCGGATACCTCGTCCACCTTCTTCTTCGTTGGTTGATTTGAAGACGCGAGCAGTCCCCCTAGTGGCGAGGGCTGGATCGTCCACACCAGGCTTCCTAAGAAATATGGCAGTGCAGGACGGCAGCTGGCTGGAAACAAGACTCTTGCTGTAAGTATTTCTTATTTTGTACCGCAGTTATACACTGTTATTAATGTATTTATGGGCTGTTTATCAAGCTTTTACCAATATAAAAATCCAAAAAAACATAAAAGGCCAAAAATTACTTACTGGACCTATGAGAAGCTGACAGGTTG